>NW_006399945.1:800802-806959 GCF_000299155.1 Elephantulus edwardii | reverse complement strand
CTGCCTTCTTGGCCTTCAATGCCTTTGCTTTGGCTTCAGTTTTGGGAGGGGCAGGGGCTTCCTTCTTCGCTTTCGGCGCCATCTTCGTAGAAAGGCTATTTCTAGCTTTTAAAGAAAGTGCCATGATGCCTTCCATAGTACTTGCACCATTTTACACTCTCACCAACAGGGAATAAGGATTCCAATTTCTCCACAACATCATCAGCATTTGTTTTTTGCGGTTTGGTTGAACTTTACTATTGTTACTGGAGTGAGATGATATCTCATAGTTGTTTTAATTTGTATCTCTCTGAGAGGTAGGGGTTTGAACATTTCTTCATATGTTTATTGGCCATCTGCATGTCTTCTTTGGTGAAGTGTCTGTTCATATCATGTGCCTACTTTCTGATTGGGTTGTTTATCTTTATTTTGTTGAGGTGCTGGTGTATTTATAAATTCTACGTAGAAGTCCCTTATTAAACATGTCATTACCAAATATTTTTCCCCCACTCTGTGGCTTTCTTTTTACCCTGTTGGAAATATTTTTGGATGTGCATAGAGATTTATTCTTAGTACATCTCCTTCATCTATTTTATTTTCTCCTGTTTGTATGTTTTTCAGGATGTTTAGGATACTGTTCATGTTGTGGATTAGGGCTTCTAGAGTTCTTCCAAGCTTTTCTCTAATGATGTTTATAGTCCTTGGTTTAGTCCTAGATCCTTGATCCATTTTTGAGTTTGTTTTTGTTCATGGTGTGAAGTGTTGGTCTTGCTTGAGTTTTCTGCATATAGTTTTCCAATTTTGCCAACACCATTTGTTAAAAAGACTGTCTTTTTCCCACTTAAGTGATTTCATCTCCTTGTCAAAAATCAATTGACTATAGGTAGATGGGCTGATTTCTGGGTTCTCAATTCTATTCCATTGATCTATGTGTCTGTCACTGGGCTAGTACCATGCTGTCTTGACCACCACGGCAGTGTAGTAGGATTTGAAATCAGGGAGTGAGATGCTTCCCACCTTGTTTCTGTTTTTGGGAGTGCTTTGCTTACTTGGGTATCTTTCCATTTCAGATGAAATTGGAAATTGCCTTTACATCTCATTGAAGAATGGAATTGGTATTTATACTGGGATTACACTGAATATATAGATTGCTATTGGTAGAATTGTAATTTTCACAATATTGAGCCTTCCTATCCAAGAGCATGGTGTATTCTTCCATTTCTTCAAGACTCTTTGTTTCTTGTAGTAATGTTTTGTATTTTTCTTTGAATAGGTCTTTTGTGTTTCTAGTTAAGATTTGCTCCTAAGTATTTAATCTTATGATCAGCTATTATGATGGGTATCGGGTTTTTTAGCTCCAGTTCTATATTCTTTTTGTCACTGTAGAGAAATCCAACAAATTTTTAGGTGTTGATTTTGTGTCCTGCCACTTTGCTGAATTTGTTGACTAAGTCCAGTAGTTTTCTTACTGAATCTTTAGGGTTTTCTGAGTATACTATCATATCATCTGCATAGAGAGATCATTTTATCTCCTCTTTGCCAATTTGGATACCTCTTATTTCCTTCTCTTGTCTTATTGATAACCCTAAGACTTCCAATACAATATGGAATAAGAGAGGTGAGAGTGGGCATCCTTGTACTCAAAGAAAATGCTTTTAATCTCTCTCCATTCAGAATGATGTTGATTCTTGGATTTGCATATATACTTTTTATTATGTTGAGGGAATTTCCCTCTATTCTTATTTTGTACATTGTCTTAATCAAGAAAGTATGTTTGATTTTGTCAAAGGCCTTCATGTGGTTCTTGTTTTTTGATTTGTTAATGTGATGAATTACACTGATTGATTTTCTTACATTGAACCATCCTTGCATACCTGTTTTGAATCTCACTTGGTCATGTGATTTTTTTTTAATGTATCTAATTGGCCAGGATTTTATCCAGGGATTTTACATCTATATTCATGAGAGAAATTGGCCTATAATTTTCTATTTTGGTGGAGTCTTTATCTGACTTACGTATCAAGGATATTTTTGCTTCATAGAATGAATCTAGGAGAATTCCATCTTTTTTTCTATTTTCTTAAATACTTGTTGTAGAATTGATGACAATTCTCTGAATGTTTGATAAAATTCACTTGTAAAACCATCTGGTCCAGGGCTTTTTTTGGCTGGAAGTTGTTTTATTACCTTTTCAATTTCTTTTTAATGGGTCTGTTCAGGTGTTTAATTTCAGTCTGTGTCAGTTTAGATAGATTGTGCATTTCTAAGATTTTGTCCATTTCTTCCAGGTTTTCATATTTACTTGAGTATAGATTTTCATAATATTCCATTGTTAACCTTTTTACTATAGTTGTTTCCTTTGAGACATTGCCCCTTTCATCTCTTATTCAGATTATTTGTGTCTATTCATTATTTCCCTTTGTTAGTTTTGCTAGTGGTTTGTTGATTTTACTGACATTTTTGAAGAACCAACTCTTGGTTTTGTTGATGGTTTCAATTGTTTTTGTTTTCTATTTAATTTATTTCTGCCCTAATTTTTATAATTTCAGTTTTTTTTAGAGGGCATCAGGTTTTCTTGCTGTTCTTTTTTTCAATTTATTAGAGATGTTTTATTAGAGTGTCAATAATAATTTTTTCTTGCTTTTTGATGAGTTTGCTTATTGCTATAATTTGACCTGTAACTACTGCTTTGGTTATTTCCCAGAGGTTTTGATAAGTTGTGTTTTCATTGATTTTTGTTTCAAGAAACTTTATTCAAGTAAGGTGTTGTTCAGCATCCAAATGTTTTTCTTTTTTACACTCTTGTTATTAATTTCTAATTTTGTAGCATTGTGGTCCAAGACAATACTTTGTACATGCTTCAAAAGGTTAGCAAAAGAGAGGAAGAAGAACTTGAATGAGATGGATTGACACAATGACTATAGCAATGGGCTCAAGTGTGTCAGAGATGATGAAGATGGCACAATAGAGAACAGGGTTTAGATTTGTAGTTCATAACATTGCTATGAGTCGTTGTAGACTCAACAGCACATGATAAAAACAAATTATTTCAACTTCAAGTTAAAGAAATATTTTAGAAAAACAAAGACAATGAATACCAAACTCAGAACCTCATTTTTTTTTTTTTAATTTTATACTGGTTTACAAACTTCAAGTTAAATAAATTTTTTTTAGAAAAACAAAGACAATAAATACTAAACTCTGAACCTCATTTAAAAAATATTTTATACTGGTTTACATAAAAAATTCATAAAGTTCATATGTATTGTTTTTCACATCGGCCCTTTCCCCTTTCGTTTGCCAACCCTCCCTCCACCCATCAAATTAGATGATCCTATGTTTAAGCACCTCCACCCCTGTACTTGGATCCTCATACACACTATACAATAATGGTCTTATACAGTATTTGTCTTTATGAGATTGAATTAGTTCACTTAGCATAATGCTCTCTAGTCCCTCCCATAAAAAGTAGTTGTTGCATTGTTAAGTGCTATTGAGTTATAGACTGCTCATAATGACCCTATGAATGAAAGACCTGAACATTTGTATAAATTTCATCATTTCTCCAAGTTCGTAGAGTTTCCAGATGCAAGCTATTTCAGAAGTGAATGTCACTCCTGCTTCCAACCTTGTAATAGGGGAGCTCCACCAAACACTGTCCACCAGGGGTAAGTGTTACCACATTTGATACATCAGTGTCACAGTGTTTAGCCTCACAGCAACAACGAATTACCTCTGGACAGATCAGTTCTATAACACTTAGAATAATTATAGGTAGTAATTTACAAAATCATTGCTCCTGCGTGCTTCATACTATTCATGGTGTGAATGTACCATAATTTCTCAATCCACTCAACTGTGGTTGGGCTTTTGGGCTGTTTGCATGTTCTTGCTCTGGTGAATAATGATGCTATGAACATTGATGTACAGGTCTCTGTTTGTACCTTTATTCTCATTTTCTCAGGGTATATTCCAAACAGTGGAATAGCTGGACCCTATGGATTCTCTATGTTCAGCTTTTTGAGGAAGAGCCAAACTGCCTTCCACAGTAGTTGTACCATTTTACAATCCCACCAAAAATGTATGCGTTCTTATCTCATCACACCTTCTCCAACATTTATTACTTGCTGCCCTGTTAAACTTTGCCACTGCTACTGGGGTAAGATGTTATTTCATTGTGGTTTTGAGTTGCATCTCTCTTATTGTCAGTGATTTGGAGCACTTCTTCATGTGTCTGTGGGCTGTCTGAATGTTCTCCTCTCTGAAAATCAGTTCATGACTTTTGCCCAATTTATAATTGGAATATAAGGGTTTTTTCCCCTTCTGGAGGCCCTCTAGGATTCTGTAAACTTTTGTTGTGAGACCCTTGTCTGAGATAGTATTGCCAAATGTTTGTTCCGATCAAGTAGGTTTTCTTTTCACCCTATTGAAAAAAGTTTTTGATGAACAGAGAGATTTAATCTTTAGACGGTCTCATTCACCAATTTTATCCTCTTCAGATTGTGTATATCTGGCTATATTTGGCAGTCCCTTTATACTGCAGACAAGGCTTTGTAAGCTTAGTCCCAGTTTGTCTCTTATAAGCTTTATGATTTTGGGCTTTATTCTGAGGTCTCTGATCCACCTTAAGTTGATTTTTCTGTATGATGTGAGATGTGGATCTTGTTTAAGTTTTCGACAGATTCTTGCTTTTGTTACGTGCTGTTGAGTCACTTGCAACTTACACAGTATATATAACACCCTATGTGTAACAGCCCTATACCCTGTTCTATTCTGTGCCAATTTTATTGTCTCTTATACATCTACCTCCCATTACCCTAGTCACTGAATCAATCCATCTCATCAATGGTCTTCCTCTATTGCACTGTCTCTCCACTCTCCGAAGCGTGACATCCCTTCCAAGGACTGGTGCCTCCTTGCAACATGTCCAAAGTATGTCAGGTGAAGCTTCAGAATCCTTGCCTCCAAGGAAAAGCCTTGTTTTCACCCTTTCTGGGATGAACCTGTTTGTTCTCCTAGCTGTGATGGTATATTCAATAGTCTTCCCCATCTCCACAGCTCAAAAGCATCAATTCTCTTTCTAGCATACCTAGACATTGTCCAGCTTGTTGACACATTGCAAGCAATTGCAAAGACTGTGACCTGAATCTTGTAAGAAGGGACAGGTTCTTGGAGAAGGACGCCATGCTTGGGAGGATGGAGGGACAGTGCAGGAGGGAAGACCCTCTATGAGGTGGATTGATTCAGTGACTGGGGTAACTGGGGGTGGGTGTGTGAGAATGGCACGAGACAGAGCAGGGTTTAGGGCTGTTGTACATAGGGTCACTATGAGTCACAAGTGACTCGACGGCATGTAACAAGAACGACAACACGGCCTGAATCAGGTACACTTTAGTCTCCAAACTGACATTGTTGTTCTTCAGTACTTTGGAGAGGTCTCTGACAGCAGACTTTCCCAGTGCAATTTGTCTTTTAATTTCCTTGCTACTGGTACCAAGAGCATTGATTGGAGAGCCAAGCAAACCGAAGCTGTTAACAGTCTCAATCTCTACAAAAAAATTTCTACAGGTAGTAGTCCAATTTTGCCAGGATCACTTTTTGAAGAGGTATATATTCTCCATTTGATAGGTTTTATTTCCTTGTCAAATATCAGTTAAGCATAGGTGGATGGGTCCATTTTGGGGTTCTAAATTCTGTTACATTGGTCTATGTGCCTGTCATTGTGCCAGTACCATGCTGTTTTGGTTGCTACTGCTGTGTAGTAGGTTTTGAGGTCAGGGAGTGCTATGCCTCCCACTTTGTTTTTGTTTCCCAGAAGTACTTTTCTTATTCAGATTCTTTTTCCTCTCCAAACAAACTTGACAATTTCCCTTTCAATCTCCTTGAAAAATGGATTTAGTATCTGTATTAAGATTGTGTTGAACATGTAGATTGTTTTTGGAAGGATTGTCATTTTCACAATATTGAGTCTTCCTGTCCATGAGATCACAACAAGCTGTGGCTAACGCTGAGAAGAATGGGAATCCCAGAACATTTGATTGTGCTAATGCCAAACCTATACTTGGACCAAGAGGCAGTTGTCAGAACAGAGCAAGCAGACACTACATGGTTCAAAATCAAGAAGGGGGTTTGTCAGGGATGTATTCTGTCTCCATACCTTTTCAATCTGTATGCAGAA
>NW_006399945.1:772965-800132 GCF_000299155.1 Elephantulus edwardii | reverse complement strand
GCATTTGAGATGGCTAGGTTGGCACAGGGTAGAACAGCATTTAGAGCTCTTGTACTTAGGGTCGCTGTGAATCGCAAGCGACTTGATGGTCCATAACAATAACAACAAATCCATGAGAAGGACACATTTCCCCATTTCTTTAGGTATCCTACTGTGTCTTGCTGAAATGTTCTGGAGTTTTCTTTGTATAGGTCTTTCAAAGCTTTGAAATTAGGTTCACTCCAAAGTATCTTAATTTGTAGTTGGCTATTATAAATGGTACTGCTTTCTTGGTTTCTTCTCTGAGTTCTCTTTATTACTGTAGAGGAATCCCATGGATTTTGGATATTGATCTTGTATTCTGTCACTCTACTAATCTGATCTACTAGCTCTAACAGGCTTTTTGGTGCGTTTCTAGGGTTTTCTGTGTACACTATCATATCATCTGCATAGAGCAACAATTTAACCATCTTTTTGCCATATTGTCCTAGCAAGTAATACAATATTGAATAGCAGTTGCGACAGTGGACATCCTAGTCTGATCCCTGTTTGCAAAGAAAATGCTTTTAGTCTTTCTCCATTGAGAATAATATTGACTCTGAGAATAATTTTGACTATGTTGAGGAAATTCCCTTCTGTTCCAATTTTGCTGAATATCTTAATCAGGAATGGGCGTTGGATTTTGTCAAATGCCTTTTTTGCATCAATTGCTAGGATCATATGGTTCTTGATATTTGTTTTGTTAATGTGGTAGATTATGTTGTTTCTCTTACGTTGAACCATCCTTGTATACCTCTTATGAATTCCACTTGGTCATGATGAATTTTTATTTTTTTATGTGCTTTTGGATTCTATTGGCCAGGATTTTATTAAGGATTTTTGTGTCGATGATCATGAGAGGTATTGGTCTGTAGTTTTCTTTTTCTGTAATATTTGCCTAGTTTTGGTATTAGGGTTATGCTTGCTTCATAGAACGTCTCTGGGAGTATTCTTCTTTTTTCTATATTTTAAATGAGTAGAATTGGTTATAAATCTTCTCTGAATGTTTGGTAGAATTCATCTGTGAATCCATCTGGTCTGGGACTTTTTTGTGTGTGTGTGTGTGGGGGGGGATTCTTTTTATGACCTGCTCAATTTCTTATTTTGTGATGGGTCTGTTCAAGTGTTCTACATCGGACCATGTCAATCTAGGTAGAGCATGAATTTCAAGGAATTTATCCATTTCCTCTAAGTTTTCAAATTTATCCAAGTAAAGCTTTTCACAATATTCTGATATTATAGATTCAGTATCCTCTGGTTCTGTTGTGATGTCACCCCTATTTGAGTTATTTGTGTCTTCTTTTTTCCCCTTTTGTTAAGTTTGCCAATGGTTTGTCAATTTTATTGATCCTTTCAAAAAACCAGCTCCTGGTCTTCTTATTGATGGTTCCAGTTGTAACTCAGCACTTTCTAATGACATGTGGTTTGAATCCACCAGCTGCTCCTACGGAGAAAGATGGGCAGTCTCCTCCTGTAAGATTTACAGCTTCCAAAAATCCACTGGAGGTTCAGCTATGAATGGGTCCCAAATTGATGGCACAGAACCATAACAACAACAACAACAACAAAGTTGGAGCACCACTCTTTTAGTCACTGAATGAAAAAGATCGGGATTATTCAATTTAGTCTTAGAAAGCTTTCTCTGATCATTATAGAAAACATGATACAGACTGTGTTCTTTTCAATAGAAGTACATTTTAAAAAATGATTTAAATCACTTTATTGAACTACATTGTGCTACATCATAGACATCTTAAAGTTTATATTTTTCTGCATTATGACACTGCTGTTGCTAGATGTTGTCCAGTCAGCTCTGATTCTTAGTGACCTTATTTATGCACAAAAGAATGAAGCATTGCCTGGTCCTGTCCCCCATCACAGTCTCTGCTGTGCCCACGGCCACTGTTGCAGCCATTGATTGTGTCAGTTCCTCTCATTGAGGGTCTGCTCTTTTTCTGATCCTCTACTTTACATCTTTCTCTAGGGATTGGATCCACCTATCGACAGGCCCATAGAACGTGAAATGAAGTCTCACCATTCTTGCTTCTAAGGAGTATTCCAGCTGATCTTCTTCAAGATAGATTTGTTTGTTCCTTTGACAGTCCATGGGATATTAAATATTTTTTTCGAATTAAAGCATTTGAATTGTCTAAACCACAGCTTGAAAGCATCTGTTCTTTTCCCATCTCTCTTATGCTTTGTCCAATTTTCACACCTATGTGAGGCTATTGAAAATATTATGACTTCAGGCACGTGATGTGCCTTAGCTTTCCAAAGGATATTCTTGCTTTTTAGAACTTTATATAAGTCCTTCGGAGCAGATTCATCCATTGCAATCTGTCATTTGATTTCTTTATCGCTGCTACCATGAGCACGGATTGTGGATTCAAGTCAAATTAAGTCCTTGACAACTTTGATCTTTTTTCCACTTTTCATAAGGTTATTTATTGGTATAGTTGTGAGGATTTTTGTCTTATGTTCAGATGTAATCTTTAAGCTTCATCAATACTTCCTCTTGTTTTGTTTTCTTCAAGTAAGATTGTGTCTTCTGCATTTCACAAGGTTGTTTTTTTTGTTTGTTTTTTTGTTTGTTTTGTACCCTGGGTGGGATATGAACTCAGCATTTCACAGGTTTTTAATGTGTCTCCAATCCTGTTGTCACATTTTCCTTCATAGAGTGTAGTTTCCTAGAAACATTTGCTCAGCACACTGCTTAGTAAAAGGATACAATACTGATACCCTTTTCTTGATTTGAAACTCTTTTGTAGAAATAGAATCATCTAGTATATAATTGTTACTATTATGTCTTCTTGTTGTGTACTGTCAAGTCAGAACCTACCCATAGCTGACCTTCCAGCAGGTTTTCAGAGGCAGTAAATTATACCGAAGAAGATTGCCCATCATTCTCCCACAAAGCAGCTGATGAATTCAAACTGCAAGCCTTGAGATTGGCAGCACAACTCCTTACCACTAAGCCACCAGAGCGCCTTATGTTATCATATGGTATATATTTACTGACTGTGCAAAGGAATTTGACTGTATGGAGCATAATAATTTATGAAAAACTTTGAGAAGAATGAGCATTTTATAAACTTAATCATGCTCATATGGAACCTGCACTTGGCAAATATTGTGAGGATAATACAAGATCAGGCAAGTTTCAATCTGTTATTCATAGGGTTGGTATGAGTCAGAATTGACCAACAGCTACAACAACATCTGCACCATAGTATATGCTGTTGTTTTGGTCTGGCTTCATTTGTTCTAGTTTTCTCTTCACTGGCATAGTTTTGAGATATATCCATGTTGTTGTGTGTCCTAATAGTGTGTTCCTTTTTATTTCTGAATAGTATTCTACCAACAGCTATACTGCAATTTCTTAATTCATTCCCTGTCTGATGATCTTTTTTTTTTTTCCTTTTTTTGTTTGAGACTATTACAATTTGCATAGGAACCCAGTGTTTCTGTGTGGACACACATTTCCTTTTCTCCTTGGTAAATACCTAGGAGTGGAGTGCACCGATCATATGATTAATACATGTTTAACTTTTGAAGAAATTGCCAAACTGTTTTCCAATGTGGCAGAGGCCATTTCCTCCTTCTGTTCCTCCCGTCCCCTTCTTTGGTCCTGAACAGTCCAAGTGGTCCACTCTTTGACCTGAGAGGCAGGCCTGAGCACTCCAAGTGAGCTAACATTGCACCACTACTTCATCGCCACAGTCTTCAAATAATATTTGTTTAGGAGGTGTAGGAAGAAACTAGTTTATAATAATGTAGATTGTTAAAGTCAATTCTTCCTTTTTTTTTTTCCTGCAGATGATCATGAATTTAAGTTTGTTTTCCATTTTTTTTCACTATTGTTTTACTTGGGTTTATCTGTGATGTCTAGACTAGCCACCTGAACCTACTTGCCACCGGAGGATTCTGACTCACAGTGATCGTTAAGGACAGTGTAAATCTGCTCGGCTTGGTTTTCCAGGCTGTGAGTCTTTATGAGAGCAGGCTGCCTCTTTCTCCCCTGAATGTATTGTTAGGGTCCAACTGCTGACAAAACTTTTTTTGTTTTTCGGTTGATTGCTTTAGCCATAGCATCACAAGGGCTCTTTGGCAAGAGCTTGGGAAGCATAATTAAAAGGAGTTTCAAAAGTTTGGATAATTTTTAAAACATCGTTCATTTCTGTAAACATTATAGCATCTTTGATTTCAGAATTTCAGCTGAGGGTGATGAACTATTTTAGTAGTGTGTAGTACATATACGCTACTAAAACACTCAAGAGAGAGATGTGTACATGAGTTCCTGCTCTGGAATATTGTCTATTTCAAGAGTAGTGAGGCCAATTATATTCTAGGCAAGTTCATTGGAACTATGTTTTTGATTTATGTTAGCAACACTATTTCCTCTTCTAGATTGCTGCTCCAGGAAGTTGCCTGCCTGGCTGTTTCTGAGCAAGTCCCTTTAAAGAAAGAGAATCTAAAAACAAAGACAAGTGTGTTATTATTGTGTAACTCGACATTGCAAAAGACCTGAATGGAAAATAGCGTAGTAATAATTAATCTCCAATTAATTGTAAATGGACATAAAGGACTACGTCAGAGTTTCTTTGTGGCAGTGACCTGGAGTGGCAGCAAATCCTAATTAGAAAACCTGTTCCTTTTTTAACTTGACAACTTCTTAGTCACTTGGCTTTAAAGGCACAGGGCTGTTTTCGCAAACTCTGTCTAAGTAGTTTGGTAACAGGGTTGAGGGGGAGACTGAGCGTAGCCAATGCTGATGTTAGCTAGAGCTCTAGATAGATGTTCCAGGAATAGTTGATGCTAAGCAGTCTCTTCCTTCCCTTAGGAAAGAGGAACCATGTGCTATTTAACCCATAAGTTAATGGACCAACTCCACTTTGATGAGATTCAACTGCAGTTTGTGATTTCAAAATGACTTTTTATGTTGTTATTTTACTTGTAACCATTGTATCACTCTGGATAAAAAAGAGAACTGTTCACACAACATTAGGAGTTTAATATTTTCCATTCTTTCCTAGCTCACTGTTCTTCAACTCATAGCAGAAATTATTTAAAAGTCTTCAAAAAGTCCTTGATCAGTGAAGGAGTGGTTTATTTTGTGCTGCTCAGTCAAGATAAAAGCTCCAACTGAAGGGAGTCACAACGACAGATTTAGGTGCCGGTAGTCTTCCAAGTGCCAATTAGAACGAAATTTAAAGAAGGAAGAAGTATGTGTTCTGTGAGAAGGGAAAGAAACAAAAAAAAGCATGTTTCGTTATGCACATATTGTTGTCATTGTCGATTGCCTTCAAATTGAGCACGACTCATAGCAACTAACTGTATGAACAAAAGACCTGAAGCCCCTCTATAACTCTTGTCATTTCTCAGAGTTCATAGAGCTTCCAGAGGCATATTGTTTAGGAAGTGGATGCCACTCCTGCTTCTAAATGCACTTATTAGCAAGATTATAATTGTTTAAGTGATTGCTAAATTGAGGACATATGTGATACTGTCACTCAATTAGAGTACAAAACATAGGATGGTGAGACTCACCAACCACTAAAGCCAAAGATGAAGCAATTGAGAATTTTTACCAACTTTTGCAGGCTGCAGTTGATTAAACATTCAGTCAGAGTGCATCAATAACAATTAGTGACTGAAAAGCAAAAGACTGGAGAGTAAATGATAGAATTTTGAATAATGAATGATTTATTCATTGCAAATACCTTTTTTTTTAAAGGTAACTATACACATGGACCTCACTTGATGGATTCCTCTGGAATCAAATTGTCTACATCTGTGGAATTAGAAAAAAAGTAAAGCTCAATAACAGCAGTCAAAACAAGACCATGGGCTGACTGCAGAACAGAACCATCAGTTACTCACATGCAAGCTCAAATAAAAAGTGGAAAGAATGAAAACATGTCCACAAGAGTCAAAATATCACCTTGTGTCCATCTTAATGGAATTTTGAAACTCTCTCCAGAATAAGTTTGATGCCCTGAACGTTAAAGACTAAAGACCAGATGACTTGTAGGATGACATCAAGATCATTATCCACAAAGTAAGCAAAAGATAAAAGAAACAAAACAGACAACAAAAGGTAAAAGAAACAAAAACGGTAAAAAGAAGGCAAAATAGATATAAATAGATGCTGAAACTTAGACAAGAACATAAGAAGCCAACACAAAGGGGGAAAAGTGCCGAAGTAAAAAAAGATGAAGACAAGATTACAAAGGGAAGCCCAAGAGGACCAAAAAAGTATAACAGAGAAATGTGCAAAAACCCTTGAGTTAGAAAACCAAAAAAGGAGGAACTCACTGAGCATTTCACAAGTTTAAAAACTGAAGAACAAAGTCAAGCCCTGCGTTGCAATACTGAAGGAGTCTACAGGTAAAGACTGAATGATGCAGGAACCTCAAAAGAACATGGAACAAGTACACAGGGTCATTGTACCAAAGAGAGTTGGTCAACACTAAACCATTTCCGAAAATAGCAGATGATCAAGAACCAGTCCTACTGAAGGAATAAATTCAAGCTGCACTGAAGATATTGGCAACATATAAGGTCCCAGGAATTGATGGAAAACCAATTGAGGTTTTTCAACAAACAGATTCAGCTCTGGACTTAAAGCTTACTAAGCCAGCACTAGAAATTTGGAAGACAGTCATCTGCTCCACTCACTTGAAGAGATTTATACTTGTTCCCATTCCTAAAATGGTAACTCAACAGAATGTCAAAATTATCGAATAGTATTTTTAATATCACATGAAAGTAAAATTTTGCTGAAGATTGTTAAAAATGATTGTAACAGCAAAGGGACAGAGAACTGCCAGAAGTTCAAACTGGATTCAGAAGAGGCTTTGGAATGAGGGATATTGCTCTTGTCAGATGGATCTTGGCTGAAAACAGAGAATTCCAGAAAGCATAATAGTAAAACACAAGTTTTGTTATTTACTTTTTTACTATTTACTTATTTTTAAACTGGTGTTTTATTGACTATGCAAAGGTCTTTGACTGTGTGGATCATAATTATACATAACACAGAGACTAATGGGAATTCCAGAACACTTATCGTGCTCATGGGAAAGCAACATATTAAAAAATTAAGCTGTTGTCTGAACAAAGCAAGGGAATCTTGTGTGGTTTAAAATAAGGAAAGGTACGGGTAAGGGTTGTATCCTTACTTCACCCTAATTCAATTTGTATATTGAGCAAATTCAAGAAAATGGACTATATAAAAAAGAATGTAAAAAAAAAAAAAAGAATGTGGGATCAGGATTAGAGGTAGACTCAACAAATGCGTTATGCAGATGACACGACGTTGCTTGCAGAATGTGAAGAAGACCTAAAACAGTTACTGCAGAAGATTAAAGCCTTTGTCCCCTGTGGCCTTTGGGATTCTGACTATAGTCAGGTGAGTCTGCCCACTCCCTGCAGACTAGGGGGAATCTAGGGCCTGTGTTCACACAGGGTGGAGGGACGTGCAGTAAGAAAAATTTATCTCTTTTTTTAAAAAGAAATAATTTTTGCTACTTTTTTGTCCACTTCTTAAGATGTCTATCCTTGAGTTTGTTTTATAATGAACGTTAAAAAAAAAAGCAACCACTTTGTCGTGCATCTACATGACAGCAAGACCATGTATATCAGAGCAGGATGTGTTCTGCGGGGTTTTAGAGGCTGAAGTTTTGTAAATGAAACCACAGGCCTTTCTTCTGAGGTGTGTCTGGGTGGATTTGAATTTATCATCCTTTGGATGGTAGCAGAGAACCATTAACCATTTGCACTAGCCATGGCCTCGTAAATGGATGTGGTGGTGGTAATGTTAGATGCCACTGAGTTGAGTACAACTCATAGCGGTCTTATGAACAAAAGACTGAACCCTGCTCTATCTATGGTATCCTTAACTCTGATACACTAAAGCCTGGAAGTCATGTAGGATTTTAGAAATTTTAGAAAATGAATATGAAGATACTTGGCTTTGTTGTGTAATCGTGTGTCTCCATAAAGACCTTCCTGTCTAGTTATCTCCTGGTATCAAATAAAACCTAGAAACAGTGAGTGAATAGTTTTAGCTACTCATGGAAATGAGAATTGCTTCAGTAGCAAGCTCTGCCATTTCCCACCCTTCTTCTCTTCTTTACATAGTATTTCCTACAGAAATACCTAACTGCCAAAGAGAGAGAGAGATTATGTCCTTCAAAATGGATTTATATCTCAACATCAGGAAAACAATCTGAGCCAATAGGCAACATCATGATAGATGGAGAAACGATTCAAGTTGTCAATGATTTTATCTTACTTTGATCTAAAACTAACACCCATGACAGCAACAGTTAAAAAAATATATCAAAAGACATTGCATTGAAAAAAATATGCTAAGACCTCTTCAAAGTGCTAAAGAACAGGGTTC
Organism: Elephantulus edwardii; assembly: GCF_000299155.1. Taxonomy (NCBI): domain Eukaryota; kingdom Metazoa; phylum Chordata; class Mammalia; order Macroscelidea; family Macroscelididae; genus Elephantulus; species Elephantulus edwardii. The sequence continues at coordinate 791,707 of NW_006399945.1, read as the reverse complement.
ATTTAAAGAGTAAGCTTTGCCTGATTCAAGCTATTTATTTTCAGTTGCTTAATGAATAAGGATGACCAAAGAAGAATGGATATCTTTGAATTGTGGTATTGGCAGAGTATTAAAATATACCATGAGCTGGCAAAAGAACAAACAAATCTGTCTTGGAGAAAACACAGCTAGGGTGTTCCTTGAAGGCAAGGATGGTGAGTCTTCATCTCATATATTTTGGCTGTTTAGTTAGGAGGGGCCAGTGTTTACAAAAATACATCATGCTGGAAAAGGTAAAGGGTTAGTGAAAGCAAGAAAGATCTGCAACAAAATGAATAGACACAGACTGAAACAATGAGCTTGAATATGGTGGAGATTGTGAGGATGGTTCAGGATAGGACAAGGCTCAGATCTGTTGTTCTTAGACTTACTGTGAGGTGCTGTCTGCTTAAGGACATCTAACAAAAACAATTGCTGTTGTTGTTATGTGCCACTGAGTCGCCTGCAACTCATAGTGACCCTATGTACAACAGTTCTGAACCCTGCCCTGTCCTGGGCCAGTGTCACTGACTCTGACACACCTAATCCCATTACCCCAGTTACTGTGTCAATCCATCTTATGCAAGATCTTCCTCTCCTGAGCTGTCCCTCCACCCTTCCAAGTGCGATGTCCTTCTGCAAGGACTAATGCACAAAATATGTGATAACATATAATAACTTACATAATTCTTGCTTCCAAGGAGAAACTTGATTTCAACCTTCTCCAATACAGACCTGTTTGTTTTCTTGGCAGTCCATAGTATGTTCAATACTCTTCTCCAAGCACCAGAACACAAAGGCGTCGATTCTTCTCCTGTCATTTTTAGTCATTTTTCAGCTCTCTGATGCATAACAAGTATTTATGAAGATTATGGCCTTGATCAGGCACATCTCAGTTCCTAGACTGACATCGTTACTCTTTAGCACTTTGGAGAGGTCTCTGACATAGACTTTCCCAATGCAATTCATCTTTTGATTTCCTGACTGCTGGTGACAAGAGTGTTGACTGTGGAGTTGAGCAAGCTGAAATTTTTAACAACATCAATCTCTTCTCCATCTATATAGTGCTGCCAATTGGCCCAGAATCTTTTCCTTCCTGATGTTGAGCTATAATCCATAATGAAGACTACAGTTCTTTCTTGACCTTCTGCCTCAGATACTTAGGGTCCTCCTCAGTTGCAGCAAGCAAGGTTGTGTCATGGGCACATAACAGGTTCTTGATAAGTCTTCCTCCAATCCTGATGCCACATTCCTTCTCATAAAGCCCAGCCTCCTGGATGATCTTTTCTGCATATAGATTGAAAAGGTATGGAGACAGGAAGTACCCCTGATGCACTCCTTTCCTGATTTTGAACCATGCTTTGTTTCCCTGCTCTGTTTTGAGGACTGCTTCCTGGTCTGAGTATAGGTTTCTCATGAGTACAATCAAGTGATCTGCGATTCCCATTCTCCTTAAGGTTAGCCACAATTTGTTGTGATCCGCATAGTCAAGTGCCTTTGCACAGTCAATGAAACACAGGTAGACATTCCTCTGGAGCTCTTTGTTTTTGACCAAGGTCCATCTGACATTGGTGATAATGCCTCTAGTGCCATGGTCTCTTCTAAACTCAGCTTGTATTTCTGGTAGTTCTCTGTCAATATACCACTTACTGTTCCAGTCATTTTTTTTAAAAATAATCTTCGGCAGAATTTTGCTTGGGTGTGATATTAGTGATATTGTTCCATAATTTCCACACTCTGTTAGGTCACCTTTGTTTGGAATGGGAATAAGTATGGATTTCTTCCAGTCAGTTGGCCAGGTAAATGTCCTCCATATTTCTTGGCAAACCTGTTGAACATATATAGGGCAGTATCTATCTGTTTGTTGAAATACGTCATAATATTTTATTTCACATTTATTTTATTATTATAAGTCATCATATTTTAGAGTTGGATCATCTGGGAGTTGACTAGCAGTCTCAGTATAAAGTCCAAGGGCATGTAACACAATTATGTATACTGCATTGAAACAAATGAGACAGAACTGTTTAAAAGGTATATGAAGGCTGCATAGTAGAGTGGACTTGGGGGGAGGGATTACATAACAATGAAAGAATTTTTGTTTTACTTTTCAAAGAGAAGAATGAACTGGAGGGGAGGGGTGGGCAGGGAGAAAAATGCAACAATGAATGAATGGAAATCCAAAATCTCTGTAAATTTCATTAAAATCAATAATAATAAAGGGGGGAAAATTGGTCATACCATTAAGGCAAGTGTCATTAATCATTAAGAGGACATGACTTGTGGAGTTTGGTTTGGCAGCAGGAACTTGGGACATCAGGTGCAGAGTACCCTGATTTTGCTTGGGCTGTCAAGTCTGAAGCACGGGTCAGTTATGAAGTAGCGTTGGAGGTGGAGATGAGGGGTGGGGTGTGAAATTTAAAAGAAGAAGCTGCTAAACAAAGAAGAAGGGTTCAGTGCCCCTGCACTATTGGCTCCAAAGCAGTGGGTTTCCTCTTAGAGGAAGAATCATACCCTGTTCCAAGAAAGCCAAGCAAAATCCCACAGTTTCTAGAAAGAAAGCACTATGGAGGGATAAGTCCCTGAGTAGTGCACATGGACAAGCACTTGACTACTATCTAAAAGGTTGGTAGCTACTCGGAAGTGCTTTGGGAGGAAGGTCTGGAAATCTGTCTTCAAAAGGTCACAACTTGGAAAATCCTAAGGAGCAATTCGACTCTTGTTCATAAGGATTCTGTATGAGTCAGAATCAATTCAACTGCAAATAACAAGAGCACAGGAAGAGGGTGCACCTGGAAGCGCAGATACTCAGGGCAGAAACGGAATAAGAGCAGGAAAAGGATTTGCACGCTCTGCTCCATGGTGGGCTGGGGTCACCAAGCTGTCATGTGCCACTGAGTCGGATCTGACTCATAGCTGACCCTCAAGTAGGTTTTCAGAGGCTGGAAGTGTCACAGAAGGAGAGTGCCTATCTTTCTCCTGCAGACAGGACTTGAGCAGATTTTACGTTACAATCATATCAGTAATTAATGATACCATAAGTTATATAATTTTATAGTTGTGATTTTTTTTCTCATAGCTAATGCTCCATCTCTTGAAACCCTGGCTCTTAAGAACCCCACTATACACATTGGTTCCCTATCTTTCACATCTTTCCTTCCCAATTTCTTTGATTACATCCTCTTTTCTTGTCCTCTTATCTCTAATGATCCTCTGTCTTAGTTACTTAGTGATGCTGTAACAGAGATCCTAGAAGTGGGTAGTTTTAATAGAAATTTACTCTTTGATAGTTTAGGATATTAGACGTCCAAATTCAAGTCCCAGCTCCAGGTGAAGACTTGCTCTTTCCTCTCAGTTGTGGATGAAAGTTCTTATTTCCTCAGCATCTGACTAGGGATTCCTTGGAGATCCCATATGCCCTTCTCCTGTATCAAAGGGCTTCCTTGTATAGGGTCCTAATTCCAAAAAGATGCATCCCACTCCAGGTGAGTCTTCTTGGTAATTCTGAGGTGGGGGTGAGGGGGGCTCCTCTCAGCTTCCTTACTTCCCCTTTATGTCTCATAATGTAGTTATTACAGACGTAGGAAAGCTCCCTTCCTACTGGATTAGGGCTGTGATGGAATTGAGGGAGGTTACATTCTGCCCTTAATCCTTTTTAAAGGATTTCATTTATCAGTTCATGGGAAATCATTATATAGTTTTCACGTTCTATCATTACAAACATGTATTTTTTGGGGAACACTTTAATTCAGGACACTCTGGATTTTGCTCCCAGTCACCTTCTGTTTTGCATGCTCTCACTAGCTGATCTTATTCATCCATGTTATTTAAATGGTGACATTTTGTACATAGAGGACTGTCACGCCCACTAGATCTCTCCTAGATTTTGGGTTTCTTGAAGTCCAGCATGGCAGTTAGTCGTTTTTGTAGCCACACAAATGATTGTTATTTTTGGATAAATTATGATTTGTTAAAAGCACTTACTATTCTGTGTAAACAGAGAGGACACACATGCCTCATGCAGGAAGGGAAGACAAATGGGTACACGTGTGGCTATTACCATGAGTCACCTTCACACACAGCTTTCAGATACGTTTGACGGCAGGAAAGGAGACATCTTTTTTCTGAAATTAGTAAAGCTTGTTTCAGCCTCCTCATCCTTTGTCTTGCTATAAATTTGTTTATTTTTAGTAGCTATTGTCACAGGATAGAGCAGAGTTTAGGGCTGTTGTGCACAAGGTTACTATGAGTCGCAGGCGACTCAATGGCACGTAACACCACCACCAACAACAACATACTATTTGTGAGGGTCCTGGTGGTTCGATGGTTAGGACATTCAGTTGCTAACCAAAAGGTAGCCCGCTGGGACCCACCAGTTACCACGCAGAAGAAAGATGTTTCAGTCTGTTTCCATCCACATGCAATTGATTTCAAGGATTTACAGACTTGGAAATCCTACAGCGCAGTTCTACTGTATCCCATGAGGCAGTGATGAGTCAACATGGACTCGATGGCAATGTGGTGTTTTTAATATACCTCTTGTTGCTCTTTTCCTTTCAGCATGTCTCATCTCTAGGCCTACTGATTCTGTCTACACCTGGCCTTCTCCTCTCTGGAGCCATTTTTCTTGCTCAGCGTTAATATTTTATATGCTAGCTCTTCTATGCTAATATTCTTGAGTGCACTTTTATGCACCCTATTTCCATTGTTGGCAATAAAGACTTATAGTAATGTGTATGTTGTTGAAACCTTTTCTCTTTATTAATGGACCTTCCCACAGTCTTTATGTATAGAGTAAAACAAACAAACAAAAGCACAGAAAAAGGTCTCAAAGTGGGACAAGACAATAATTAAATGATAAATAATCTCTTTTGTTTAAGACACAGATGACATTTAAAAAGAAAAAGACGTAAACCAACAGTAAAGCTTTAAAATAGTCCATCTATTAGCGGCAAAAAAAAAATCCAGAATAAAAGTTGGAGGACTCCTTTCTCTAGAAATCATAAAACTCTCGTTATCCAAGGAAAATGTTTGAAAACAGTATTTCTACTCATAACTAAAGGCCAGAGTTAGCTACACCCACATGTCACTGAATTACTGCAGTTACTATAGAAATAAATGTAAAAAGCTGTTCTGTGCTTAGCTCCCTGGATTTTGTGTGGAGATGGAGAGCAGATGTGAATCTCTCCCTGCTGCCTTATGGGTCTTGTTTCTCTCAAGTTCCTTCTCTATCTCCTGTTTTCTTCCCAAGTAGGGATGTGGCGGTACAGAGCGCAGAGAAATAAAGGCAAAAGTAAACCTATGAAGTACTTGCTGTACTGTTTTTATGTGCCTTTGAATTCCCTGCAAATCATAGTGATTCTATGTGCAATAGTTCTGAACATCACCCTGTCCTGAGCCAATCTCACTAACTCTGACACACCTAATCCCATTATCCCAGTCACCCAGTCACTGTGTCAGTCCATCTCATCTAGGATCTTTCTCTCCTGCACTGACCCTCCACCCTTCCAAACATGATGTCCTTCTCCAGTGACTGGCTCCTCCTGGCAACATCATTGCCTCCAAGTAGCGGCTTGGCTTCACCCCCAGTACAGAACAATTTGTTTTCTTGACAATCCATAATAGCTTCAAGACTCTTGTCTAGCACCACAACTCAAAGACATTAATTCTTCTATCATCCTTAGTCGTTGTCCAGCTGATGCATAACAAGTAATTATGAAGACCTACATCTGATTTGGAAGCAGGAGTGGCATCCCCTTCCTAAATAACATGTCTCCGGAAACTCTATAAACTTTGATAAATGTCAATAATTATAGAGGGGCTTCAGGCCTTTTGTTCATAGGGTTTCTATGAGTCGTGCTCCACTTGAAGACAATCAATGACACCACCAATACAACCACCACCACCTGATTAGGCATGCCTTAGTTTCTAGATGGACATCATTGCTTTTTAGCACTCTGGAGAGGTCCCTGACATCAGATTTTCCTAATGAAATCCTGACTTCTGATGCCAAGAGTGTTAATTGTGGACCCAAATAAGCTGAAATTGTTATCAATCTCAATCTCTTCTCCATCTATCATGATTCTTCCAATTGGCCCAGTGGTGAGAATCTTTGTTTTCTTAACGTTGAACTTTAATTCATATTGGGGATGGCAAACTCTGACCTTGCTGTACTGTTGCTGTTGTTGTTATGTTCCATCAAGTTGCTTGTGACTCATAGCTATCCTATGTACAACAGCTCTGAAGTCTGCCCTGTCCTGAGCCAGTCTCACTGACTTTGACACATCTAACCCCATTGTCCAAGTTACCGTGTCAATCCATCTCATCCAGGGTTTTCTTCTCCTGTGCTGTCCCTCTACACTTCCAGGCATGATGTCTTCCTCTTAAGGACGGGTCCCTTTTGACAACATGCCCAAAGTATGTGAGACAGAGCTTCAAAATCCTTGCCTCTAAGGAGACACTTGGTTTCATTCTTTTTTTTGTTTGTTTCATTCTTTGTAAGATAGACATATTTGTTCTCCTGGTGGTCCATAGTATGTTCAGTACTCTTCTCCAGCACCACAGCTCAAAGGCATCAGTTCTTCTTCTGTCATCCTTAGTCACTGTCCAGCTCTCTGATACATAAAAAGTAATTGCGAAGACCATGGCCTGAATCAGGCACACTTTAAGCTCTAGACTGATATTATTACTCTTTAGCACTTTGGAGAGGTTCCTGACAGTAGACTTCTTCAATGCAATCTTCCTTTGTTTGTTTGTTTGTTTAGGCTCTGCTTTCATGAGAGCCTTAGTAGCAGCCATTGTGGTCTTTTTAGGTGATTGTTTAGCCTTTTGCTTCCTTGGCCTGATAGCCTGCTCTCATTGACCTTTCTTTCTTTGTTTTTTTTTTTTTTTTTAAAATAATTTTAATGAACATTTACAGAGATTTTGGATTTCCATTCATTCATTGTTATACTTCTCTCCCCCCCCCCAGTTTGCTCTTCTCTTTGAAAACAAAAAGAAAAATTCCTTCATTGGTATACGATCCCCCTGTCCCCCAACCTCCTGCCCCAAATACACTCAGTTATGCCACCTTCATTCTGGACTATTGTGATAACCATAATACCCTATCATATATCGCTTTTAAACTGTTCTATCCCTCATCTGTTTCAATGCAATATACATAATTTATCTAGTTTTTCTCAGCCTTACACCAACCCTGATGTCAGTCTCATTCTACAGAAGTGGCACTATGCAGTATTTGTCCTTTTGTGATGGATATATTTCACTCAGCATAATGTCCTCCAGGGTCACCCATTTTGAATAATATTGCATGAGTTCCTTGTTTTTCAATGCAGCATAGTATTCCATTGTGTGGATATACCACAGCTTCTTTATCCACTCGTTTGTTGATGGGCACTTAGGTTGTTCTCAACTCCTTGCTATTGTGAGCAAAGTTGCAATAAACATGGGTGTGCATATATCTGCTTGGATTTCAGTTATGGTCTCTTTGGGGTATATTCCCAGTAGTGGAATTGCTGGTTCAAATGGTATCTCTATTTGCAATTTTTTGAGAAAGCGCCACACCACTTTCCACAGTGATTGCACCATTTTACGCTCCCACCAACAGTGAATAAGGGTTCCAGTTTCTCCACAACCTCGCCAGCATTTGTTGCTTGCTGTTCTGTTGAATTTTGCAATTCCGACTGGGGTGAGATGATATCTCATAGTTGTTTTGTCATTGGCCTAACTTCAGGCTTTTGATTCCTCTTGGCCATTTTAGCATCAAGAGATGCACCAATAATGGCCCTTTGGAATTTGACTGCATGGTAGGTTACTTTCTTTTGAATTTCTTCCAATTGGTCCTTTTTGTGCTTCCTTTTGTAGAGGACAGTCCAATTTATCTGCCACGGAGTCCTTTTGGAAAGGAAAGCTGCATTTTGCATTTTGCATTAAGAAACTGGAACACCTTCCTGTTGCACCTGGTGTAGCACCTCCTGTACCTGGGGTAGATCTTGTACCCACTGAAGCTACACAGCTTAGACTTCATGGTTACAACTTCACGGGAACAGAGAAGATGGCTTTTGATTTCCTAATTGTTAATGCCAGGAGTATTGATTGTGGAGCCAAGTAACCTGAAATTGTTGTCAGTGTCCTCTCCCTCTGTCATAGTGTTGCCAATTGACCCAGTGGTAAGAATCTTTGTCTTCCTGGGTGAAATTGGTTAAACTTTGTTCTGATAAAAACATTCCCTTAGTTCTCCCTCTTATTAAAATGTCCTAATTTATTAAAAAAAGAGAATCTTTGTCTTCTTGATGTTTAGCCTTAATCCATATTGAAGACAATAGTTCTTGACCTTCCATAACAAAAATTTCAGGTCCTCCTCTGTTTCAGAGAACAAAGTTGTGTTATCTGTGTAACACAGGTTGTTGATGAGTCTTCCTCCAATCCTGATGCCACATTCCTCCTCATAAAGCCCAGCTTCCTGAATGATCTGTTCCACATACAGATTGAAAAGGATGGAGGCAGGATGTATCCTTGACACATTCCCTTCCTGATTTTGAACCACACACTGTTTCCTTGCTGTCTTCTGATAACTGCCTCCAAGTATAAATTTTGCATGAGCACAATCAAGTTTTCTGGGATTTCCATTCTTTTCAAGATTAGCTACAATTTGTTGTGATCTACACGGTCAAATACCTTTCCATAGTCAATGAGACACTGCTCTACTGCTGTTGTTGTTGTGTTGTTACGTGCTGTTGAGTTGCCTGTGACTCATAGCAATCCTCTGTATAATAGCTCTGAACCCTGTCCTATCCTGAGACAATCTCATCATCTCTGGCAGACCTCATCCTGTTTCCTCAGTCACTGAGTCAATCCATCTATCCAGTGTCTTCCTCTCCTGTGCTGTGCCTTTACCCTTCCCAGAATGATGTGCCTTTACCTTTCCCAGCATGATGTCCTTCTACAAGGACTCGTCCCTCCTGGCCACGTTATGTGAGATTTAACTTAATACTGTTGAAAGTGTTGCCCGTCTAAGTCGCCTATTAGTTGGGAAAGAGAACTTGGTAGTGATGACATGAGAGGAACACATTTTCTGCACTTAGTTTTCTTCCTGGACTGACCTGGAGAGAAATAGTGGAATTTCTCCCCTGCCTCCCCTAGAAAAACAAGGCTTACCTCTTCAGTTGAAATATTATTTACTTTCTTCATTAAAAATTAAAAATGATCTAGAAAGTTATTCCATCTCTTAAAGATATCTCACGTAGGCTGTATTGAATATAATTAACTCCTCTCTTAATATCTTCACACTTAAGCACAGAGGACCTCTCCCATCTAATGAGCTATCTCTGATGACACAACACATTTGCTCTGATCTTGGAAATCAGATAACCCAGATTATTAGAACTATTTTTAAAGTAAGAGCGTCTCTTAGAAAGCAATGTAATTGGGTTTTAATTAATGAGCTTCACAACTGCTCATTCAGCTCTTAGATTTGTCTGGGTAACAGCTCTCAAGGATCCCAGCCAAACACTGGTCAGGTTGAGAAGTCTGATCTTGAAGGACATGAAATGAAATGTTTTTAAACTTAAAGCTTAATAGCAGTATAGCATATGTTCGAAAAATAACCCTATTAAATATTATAATTTACATAATCTATGTTTTAGAAACGCAAAACTTTGCTATTTTGTGTGCTATTTTAGAATATATTTTCACACGGGCTGTCTTTATCTCCAAGGGGACAAAATCAGTCTGATATCACAAGGCCACTTACCACCAGAACTTTCCATGTGTTTCTTTATTGTTCTACATCACCAGCACCATTATCAAGAAACCTTTAAAATGAGCTCAAACTAAAATAGAAAAATTTTCAAATCTCACTGCCATCAAGGAAGTTCTAGAGACCCTCTATAGGAATGGACAGTCCATCTTTCTTCTGAGGTGCTCCTGATGCATTCAGTTAAAACTGTTGTAGACTCTCAAGCTTTGTGTTAGTAGTGTAAAATTCTATAGACTACTCCACTAGCACTCTCTTTCAAATTAAAATAAGAAATTTTAGTTCCTAAGTCAGGGAGCTCTGATGGCTTAGTGGTAGTTGGTCTGCCATCCCAGTGTGTGGTTCAAATCCATCAGCTTTTTCTCTAGGAAAGCGCTGAGCAATCTTCTCCCGTGCAGTTTACGGCTTCTCAAAACCTGCTAGAGGTAAGTAGTGAGTCAGTTTTAACTTGATGGTATACAACTACAACAACAATTCCTACATCATTATATTCATAACATGTTTACATAACAACACTGTAGCTAAGAGTTTAAATATATATGGAAAATATTTTCCTTTTCTGTACTAAGTCACAAAAATGGTTTCATATCTGGGGTTTGTGTTTGAAATCTCAAGATTCCCATCCTTCTCCAGTTTCACTGTCTCAATTCTGCTAGGCTCTGCTAAGAAAAAAGAATTGTAGGAGTAAAGAGGTAATTCTTTCCCCTTCTACCTCACCTGCCTTTCCTAAACGATGGAAACATTATTTCATAGTATCAGCCCCCAAACTGATAATCTGAAGGATTTTAAGTACTTGTTTTCTTTCGGGGTAGCATATTCAGAAAAACGTATGTTTTTCTCACATTATGTTATAAGTTCATAGTTTTATTTTGTCAACTTCTCATCTCTTTGAAAATATATTAATGAACGTCAAATAAATAGCTAAAGGCACCAGGCCCTCAGCTAGCATTGGCTACACGACTCCTTGTAAATACCAATTTAATGCATCTAGAGATGCATACTGCTATGTTCATTTATTAGGGGACCCCTTAATATAATCCACAGGGAGTAGGCATGTAGGCATCTCTCTGGCTGTTTGAATTCATCAGCCGCTCTGAGGGAGAAAGCTAGGCAATCTCCTCCTGTGTGAATTAGAACCTTGGAAACCTGATGGAGGGTCAGCTGTGAGTCAGGCCCCACTTGAGTAAGAGTTGCTGTTGTTAGGTGATGTTGAGTATGACTCATAGTGGTCCCACGGACAACAGATCTGAATTCTGCCCTCTTTTGGGCCATCCTCATCATCTCTAATACATTTGAGTCCACTGTAATAGCCACTGCACCATTCCATCTCATTAAGGATTGTCTTCTCTTTTGCTGACCCTCAAACCTTCCAAACATTATACCCTTTTCCAAGGACTGGTCCCTCCTAACAGTACGCCCAAAGTATGTATGCAGGATGAAGCTTCACCTTTCTTGCTGCTAAGGAGCACCCTCGTTGCACTTTCTCCAAGATATACTTATTTGTGCCTTTGCCAGTCGACTGGATATTCAATACTCTTCTCCAACACCACAGCTAAAAGGCATAGATTATTGTTGTCCTTGGCAGTGCCATGGTAGATAGAGGAGATTGAGGTTGTTAACAATTTCAGCTTGTTTGGTTCCAAATCAACACACTTGGCACAAGTAGTCAGGAAATGAAAAGAAAAAATGCATTAGGGAAATTTGCTGTCAAGGACCTCTCCAGATTGCTAAAGAGCAATGATTTCAGTCTGGAGACTAAGGTGTACCTAATCAAGCCATGGTCTTTGCAATTACTTGCTTGAGCTGGACAGTGACCAAGGATGACAGAAGTATAGAAACCTTTGAGTTGTGGTACTGGAGAAGAGTATTAAAGATACCATGGACTGTCAAGAGAATTAACAAGTATGTCCTGGAGAGAGTGAAACTAAGCTGCTCCAAGGAGGCAAGGATTTTGAAGTTCTGTCTCACATTCTTTGTGCATGTGACTTGGAGAGCCCGGTCCTTGGAGAAGGACATCATTCTTGGAAGGTGGAGGGACAGTGCAGGAGAGGAAGACCCCAGATGAGACGGATTGATACAGTAACTGGAGTACTAGGGGTAGGTGTTGTGGGAGTCAGTGAAACTGGCTATGGATAGGGCAAGGTTCAGAACTGTTGTACATAGCGTTGCTATGAGTTGCAGGCAACTCGTTGACACATAACAACAACAACAACAACAACAACAACAACAACAACATTCATTGTCCAACTCTCAAATGCACAGCAAGTAATTGAAAAACAAAACAAAACAAAACACAACAAAACCCTATGGTTTGGGTCAGGTACATTTAGTCTTTAAACTGACATTACTGTTCTTTGATACTTTGGAGAGGTCTTTGACAACAGAATTTCCCAGCATGATATGTTTTCTGATTTTTTGACTGTTGGTTCCAAGGGTGTTCATTTTGTATTCAAGCAAGAGGAAATTGTAGACAATTTACTTTTTCTCCATCTGTCATAATGTTGCTTATTGGCCTATGATTTTTGTTCTCTTGATGTTGAGATGTAATCCATATTGAAGGCATGCAGTTTTTCATTTTCTGTACCAAATGTTTCAAATTCTCTACACTTTCAGCAAGCAATCCTTATGAGTTGATGCTGATTTATATAATCATCCCAATTGAAAAAAAACTTTGGATAAACACAGGCACTTCTACAAGTTTGTTAAGAATCCTTAAAAGAAATATAATTAACCCTGAAGTGATTTTTCTTTCTCTTTTTAATTTTCTTTTTTTTTTTCTCTTTTTAATTTTCTAGTGTGAAGTTGGATTGCATGAAGAGGAATCTGGCATCAGGACTGGAGGAAGACTCGTGATAAGCAGTTGACACAACCTTGCTTGCTGAAAGTGAAGAACAATTGAAGCATTTATTAATGAAGCTCAGAGATTATAGTCTTTATGAATTACTCGTTAGTATCAAGAAAACAAAAATAATCTCAACTGGACCAATGATGAACAGGCAAAAAAATTGACATTGTCAAAGAGTTCATTGTAAATGGATGACCAATCAACATTCATGGAAGTAGCAGTCAAGAAATGAAATGATATATAACACTGGGCAAATCTGCTGTCAAAAACGTCTTTAAAGTGTTAATGAGCAAGGATGTCACTTTAAAGACCAGGGTATGACTGATCTAAGCCATGGTATTTTCAGTCACTTCATTTGCTTGTGAAAACTGAACAATGAAACAATGACTAAGGAAGCTCAATGAATTTATGCAATGAATTTATGCCTTGGACTTGTTGGAAAAGAGTATTGAACATACTATGAAATGTTAATAGAAAAATTAATGTGTCTTGGGAGAAGAACGATCAGAATCTCTTTAGATGGTGAGAAACTTTGTCTCACATACTTTGGGCTTTTTATCAGGAGGGCCCAGTTCCTGGAGAAAGACCGTGTTTAGGAAAGTAGAGAGTCAGTAAAAAAAGAGAAAAACTGTCAATGATTTGGATTGACGTAGTGACTGCAACAATGGCTTTAAGCCAGCAGAGATTGTGAGAACTGTGAAGGGTCAAGAGAGTATTCATTCTGCTGTGCATAATAAGGTCCAGAGGAGTCACGGACAACTTGATGGCACCCAACATCACTGTGATTTGAGTGAATGCTTATAGACAAAATTGATTTTCCATTCAACACTTCAAACAGTCATGTTTAGTGACAGATAGCAGACCCCACAATGTAACAATACTCTTCCCACTTCTTCCTTTTCTCTTATTAACAACAGCAACAAGAAGACAGACAGCTTCTGGTTTCATTGATTCTCTTGATTGTTTTTCTAGTCTCTATGTTCATTCATTTTTGCTCTGATCTTTGCTATTTCTTTCTGTTGGCTTTCAGTTTGGTTTGTTCTTATTTTTAAAAAAATTCTTTGGGTTGCAAAATTAGGATATTAATTTGTAGTCTTATTTTTAAAATATAGGTTGCACAGCTATAAATACTCCTCTGAACATTGTCTTTGCAGAATCTCATAAATTTTGATAAGCTGTACTTTCATTTTTATTATACTTTAATAATTTCCTGATTTCTTTTTTTAAAATTTTTTCCTTGACCCTTGATTGTTTCACAGTGCATGTTAAATTTTCATATGTGTGTATATTTTCCAGATTTACTCTTGCCTTAATTTCTAATTTTGCTTGGTTGTGGTTGGAAAAAAAACCCCTTATGTTCTTCCAAATATTTTCAAATGTATTGAGACTTGCTTTGTCACCTAATATGATCTTTCCTGGAGAATGATCTGCATGTGCTGGAGAAGAATGGATATATATATATTGTGGTGTAATTGGGTGAAATGTTATATATATATGTCTAGTAAATCTAGTTGGTTTAAGTGTTTTCAAGTCCTCTCTTTCCTTATTTATCTTTCCAGGTGTTCTGTCCATTACTAGAAGGTGTGTATTGAAGTCACCACAGAGTTGTCTATTTCTGTCTTCAATTCTATCAGTGTTTGCTTTATTTGTTTAGACACTCTCATGTTAGAGGCATATGTACTTGTAATGGTTATATCTTCTTATGAATGGACCCTTGTATTATTATATAATGTCCTTCTTTATCTCTTATAACAGATTTTTTTTACTTCTAGTCTGTTTCATCTTATGAAAAATTTTCCATTCCAGCTCTCTTTTGGCTATTATATACAGTGGGTTTTTTTTTCATTCTTTCTCTTACAACCTATGTGTGTCCTTGGGCCTATGATATGTCTCTCATATTGCTAGCATATAGTTGAATCATTTTTTTCCTTTTTAAAAACCCCTTTTATTTATTTCTCTGTATCTTCTGCTGCTCTCTGCCTTTTGATCTGAATATTTAGTCAGTTCACACACAGTCCCTGTAATGGTGGATAAAGAACTTATATCTGTAATTTTGTTGATTTGCTTTCTGTGTGTCATATACCTTCTTTATTTCTTATATCCTTTAATACTGAAGAGTTTTGCATTTCATTGGCTTTTTAAAGTGAGTCATTTTAATTCCTTCCTTCTTTTTTGGTGTGTATTTTTTTATTTTTCTATTAGTTTATTTACAAAATTCAAATGCAAATTTGAACACATTCTTTCAATTTCCCTCACCCCCCCCACCATCAAATTGTACAACCCAATGATTAATCTCCCCTTCCCCCTGCACATTCTCATCCCTCTGCTTCCAGCCTCTCCCACCCCTCCTGGATCCTTATACTCATTCTGCAAAAACGATTTTATACAATATTTATCTTTATGTGACTGAGTTAGTTCACTCAGCATAATGCTGTCCAGGGTCTTCCAAGTTAGGTAATATTTTTTTGTGTGTGTGTATTTTTAGATATTTTCTTAGTGGCATCCATGGATATTGTATTTAACATCTTACATTTATAACATCCTGGATTAAACCGATCTCATAGCAGCTTAATTGATAACATACAAAACCTTTTCCACCTATATAGTTTTACACCATAAACATGCATTTATGTTGTTGTTATCATCAGTTGTTGTTATGTGCCACTGAGTTGCCTATGACTCATAGTGACTCTATATACAGCAGCTCTGAAGCCTACCCTGTCCTGAGCCAGTCTAATTCTGACACACATTGCCCCAGTTACTATATCAATCCATCTCATTTGGGGTCTTCCTCTCCTGCACTGTCTCTCCACCCTTCTGAGCATGATGTCCTTCTCCAAGGACTGGTCTCTCCTGGCCACATATCCAAAGAATATGAGGTGGAGCTTCAAAACCCTAGCCTCCAAGAAAAAACTTGGTTTCATCCTCTCCAAATACATCCTGCACTGTCTCCTCTCTTTTAGGTTATTGGAATAGAGATAATAGCAGTAATCAGGGTGTCTCCTTCACTCTCCTCAAGTCATTCCCTATAAACATGGAATCAGTATCAAACACTGTGCTGGACCAGGGCACCTTCTGCTCGAGGCCTTTAAGCCATCCTCCAAACTGGATCCCTCTGTAAATGCAGTCATCCAGATGATAATTCAAAGATTCTGGAGAGGTTGCTTGGTGGTGGAGAGCGTGGTGGTCTTAGTTTTCTAGTATACTATGAAGCTTCCTCTCATATACTTTGAGCATGTTGTCAGGAGGTGGTATTCCTTGGAAAAGGACATCATGCCAGGAAAGGTGGAGGGCCAGTGAAAGATAGGAAGACCCTCAACAAGAGGGAATAACACAGTGACTGCAGCAATGAGCTCAAATATGTCAGAGATGATTAGGATGGTGCAGGATAGGACAGGGTTCAGATGTGGCGTTCACGGAGTCGCTATGAGTCATACTCAACAGCACATAATGACAATAATTACAGAAATATTTCAAGTGAATGGCTTTAACAAACAGAAATTTATTTTCTCACAGTTCAGGGAGCTGGAAATTAAAATTTAAGGTGCCAGTTCGAGGGAAAGTCTTTTTCTCTCTGTTGGCTGCGGGGAACCGTCCTTGTCTCTTCAGCTTCTGTTTCTTGGTTCCTCAGAAAGCTCAATTTGGCTTGGCATCTATTTTCCCCTATCTCTGTTTGCTTAATCTGCTTCTTGCATATTTTGTAAGAGATTAACTCAAAACACACCCTGTACTAATCCTGTCTCATTAACACAGCAAAGACAACCCATGCCCAAATGGGATTACAACTACAGAAATAGAGGTTAGGATTTACAACACATGCTTGGGGTGGGAGGTGGGGTAAAAACAATTAAACTCATCATCTTCGGTTATCCATAAAAAGTGCTTGGTTGTGAAAGCCTTTACATAACTCACAAATAACTTTCAATTTTGATGTAGTCCCCTCCATTTGCAAAATAGGAATTGTCATTTGATTTGTCTTACGCTGTGGTCTATTGGGTAAATACCTTGTTTGCATGTATGTATGCTGAATTAGCTATTTACTATTTTCATTAGCATGCAGTAATTTTTGGCAGTAACAGAACAGACATTGTAGTTTTAGATTGTTTGGGTTGGGTTTTTGGTTTTTTTAAAGCATCTGCTTCTTCCCTCTGTCCTGAACACCAGGTCCCCATTGCTGTGGGACCTCAAGTAATAAGAGAGAATATACTGCAGGGGGTGGGGTAGGCACAGGGACAGAGTCTGCTGAGGTGGAGGGCAGTTGGAATGAGAATGGCTTAGAGAGGGCTGTAAAATGGTGCTGCAAAACAAGTCCTTCTGCAGGGCTGCTTTCTCTGGGCAAATGAGTGCTTTATGGAAAACCAGCTGCTTCATGATTGTACTCCATGTTTCCAGGATTGCTGCCTTGTGCCCATCCTAAAGATTGGTTCCTTGCATTCTTCCAGATGGGGACTTTGAGCATTTTGAGGGCCAGGCAAAAGGAGCCCTGCATCAGGAGTCTTAGGACTGGCTTCCAGCATTGGTTCTTCCAAAGCTCCCAAGTGGGACCACTGCAGGCAGGCTGCTTAGCTGCACCTGTGAGTGGACAAGTGACCATTTTAAGGCTTCATAGAACTCTTCCTGAGTTTCCTCCATGATACTGAAAATTGGGAATCAAAATAACTCAACGCTTTCTGCATCAGGCTCAGCACATGTTGAGACAATATACAAATAAAAGGCAACCTGTGCTCCTCGCCACCCCTCAGTGTTGAATGAGTGTTACTTAAATAGATAGCCTCAGAGGTGCAATCGCCATTTCCTGGGTTAACTCTAAAGGCTGATGATGGTTCACACTCACTGTCCCTTGAATGTTGCTGCCGTAGAGATGAGTTTTAGTAATCCTGTGGCACGCTTATACCGTCCTATAGGGTCACTATCCGCCAGTTATCCCATGGGTTCTAGAAGGATGGGCAATCACCTCCTGTGCGATTTGCTGCCTCTGAAGACTGGCCAGAGGGTCAGCTATGAGTCAGTGCCGGCTCCAGGTCACACAATAGCATCAGTTTTTGGGGGAAGAGGGTTGTTAACTTAGTTGTTGGATTCCGGCTGTTTCCCCTCCTCTCCTAGGCCTCCTAGTGGCCGTCAGAAGCTCTGCAGACATCACTTAAACCACTAGGGGTGGATGTCAGTTTTTATAGGATTTTGAAGGGGTTTATGACCTTAGCAGCAAAGAGCTCTGGAGAATACACAACAAACACAGAGATAGATGAAAGCATGCACCTGGGTGCAATTTACAAAGTTTCTGTATAAGTCCGGCCATGTAAATGAAGGCAGACTAGTGGGACTGTACAAGTCGAGGCCAAAGAAAACAGAGGGGGGACAGCTGAACCCTGCCCTGAATGAGGAAAGACCACATTCGAGGAGACACCGTTCTAGGGCACAGGCCGTGCCGGGCCCCTTCCTTCAGCTTCTTTAGAGCTCTGTCCTCAGTCACGTGCAAAACCGCCCACTTGCGGGGCACCCTTGGTTTCCGGGCTTGCACTCTTTACAGAAGGGGAGCCCCGAAAGTCCTCTGCTCCCCACAGGGTTTGGCTCGGGCGCCCCGCTCCGACGGCGACAACCCTCAGGGACGCACTGCAGAGGAGCAGCGGGGGAAACGGGTCCGCGCAGCCAAGTCAGACCCCAATCCCCGCTCTCGCCGCTGCAGCGCGGGTTCGCGCAGCTCCCACCCGGCGGCGGAGGAGCGCTGGGGCTTGGCCGCGGTTCAGCCCGCCCGCGGGAGCCGCCGCCGCCGCCGCTCCCCGCCCCCCCGGGTCCCTGGAGGCTCGGCGGCTGCCGGAGTCGGGAGGTGGAGCCGAGCCCGCGGCGGCCGCGCAGGAGGGAAAGTTCAGCGGCAGCCGGAGCAGGAGGAGCCGCCGCCGTCTCAGGAGCTGGCAAGCCGGGACTGGGTAGCCCGAAGGGTGCCTCGGGTGAGTCGGTCCCTCCCTCGGTCAGCCGGGCGTGGTGCACCGGGCGGGGGCGCCGGTGGCGCGTGGAGATCCGCGGGCGGCCGGGGCGCCGCTTCCTCGCGCTCGCTCTCCCCGCGACCTCCGGGTGGATGAGCCGCGCCCGGCCTCCCCCGCTCGCAGCGCTGCTTGGAGCGGCGGGCA
>NW_006399945.1:758049-772865 GCF_000299155.1 Elephantulus edwardii | reverse complement strand
CGAGGGGACCGCCTGGGGCGCGCCCCGGCCCGTGGGGTCCGCACGCTCCGCCTGGCGCGCACCCGACCTGTTGCTCCCCGCGCGGGGGCGGTGCTCCGCCCGGGTGACAACTTTGGGGCTGTGGTTGGCGGGCCAGACCTCACGTGCGGGGACGGGGCTGCGCGGCGCCCAGTGCTGGAGAGCCGCTCGCTACCCTTCGAGGCGCGATGCCTTCAGGTGGATGGCGCGGGGGCCGAGGAGGAGGAGGGCTGCCCGAGAGGGCCGGGGACCACCGCCGCGCCCTGGGTCCCTTGGCTTCCCCACCCTTTCTGGTGGCCTCTAAGTGTTCAATTACTTTCTCAAAACCCCACCACAAACTCTCCTCTCCACATCTCCACATATCTACTCCGCTGTTATTGTTGTATTATTATTGCTCTGGTGGAGGGGGCGTGCCGAACGTGGCGGGTGGGCGGCTGGAGCCAGGGCCACCGTGAATTGCGTCTGAGGGTCACTGTGACCTGAGGATGGCCGGAGGAAGTGCTTGTGTGGTCGCAGGGGAGAAGCTAATTTAAGGGCACAGTCTTGGGGGTCGGGCGAGGGGGTCGGGAGGGCGGGGAGGAGGAGGGAAGCCCGTACAAAGCTAAGGCGAAGTTGTTTGTTTCCGTGACACTTCCTGCACCTGCACTCGGTCAGTGGTTTTGAAGTTATCTTTTCATCCGAGAGCAAAGAAAAAATGATGGGAGAGGGCAAAAATAATTTAACAGTATTGCACATGCCAAAACAGTAAGCCTTGGGAAATACTAATAATTGAAATAGTAATAAACGAGAGAGGTTACTTTGCCAACTCCTCTTTTATGCTGGTTTCAAAACCTTGGCGCAGTTATAATTTGAATGCCATTAACTTTATCTAGTTAATAAAGACTATTTAAAAGTATTCACGATTTTTTTTTACTAGAAACTGAAATTTTATTCTCCCAGATCTCGAATTCTATTAACTTTGTTCATAGGAGAAAGTCATAATTACTGTGGTGTCACTTGTAACAGTGAGCGTTAATAACCCCTGTGTGGTGCTGTCACGTTGCTAATTGGAAGGAGAAAAGTCTTTCAAACTTGGAAATAGGAGCATAAAACAAGATTAACTTAAACCGTAGGCATACAGAATGACTACCACACGTGCGCTGGGTAGTGTGTAACATGAGATGGGATGGTGTGCTGTGCTCCCAGAAGATGTCAGTTCTTGGAAAGCATGAGATGGGCCGTGCCCATTGTAGGAACATGATAAAAATTTAATGATTCCTCTCCATTGAGCTGCCACCCTGTACACATTCTAAGTGACACAGTATTCAAAGCTTTCATTCCATTCATCTTGTGTTTCGAAGGAGGCTTGGTGGTATAATGGTCAGCACTTCTTTTTTGCTCTGTGGAAGCAAGTTGAAGCAGTCTACTTCCTTAAAGATTTACCACTTTGGAAACCTTGTAGGACAATTCTGCTGTCCTACAGATTGCCGTGAGTTGAAATAAACTTGATAGTAATGAATGTATGTGTGTGTTTCTATTCCAAATGTCATATGTATACTAATAGTTTCAAGGCAAATCTCAAGCTTTTGGATTCTACAGTTCACTTGGTATTGGAGCAAACATGTATTTGTCTTACCTCTGAGACTTAGGCTTCAGCAAGTGGCTTCTCCCACTTATTAACTGGGTAAATTACCTTCCCCTTCTCAGCCATAATATTGTAACTGGTAAACTCTTAATAAAATTCCTCACCACATAGAGATGTTTGACAGATGAAATAACATTTAGGAAGTTAACCTGGGCCCTCGAGCACAGTGTATGCTATATAAATGTCACCTCTTGCCTTCTGTCTTCCTTTACTTTTTAGAATCCCCAATTCTGGCATACTTAAAAATTCCTTTCTTAATGAAGTTTTGCTTTTTACTCATCCATTCATCTGTCTTATCTCTCACTACCTGAAAAACCTCACAGGCTACCCTATGTTGGTTTGTGAAAGTTGGGTGGTAGGCTGGTCAACACTTCAGGTTTTTCTTGTTGGTAAGGCTCTCCGATGATGATTTGCACTTCTCCATCTTCACACTTTTTCAGCTCTGTCCTTACCGGAATGTTTTTATACTGGTGAGTAATAACACTGAGCTGTGGGAGGGAGCTCTTCTGCTACGTTCACCCTGAATCTCTCTGGCCAGCTCAGTACGTGGCCTGGCACAAGGCCTCAGTATGTATTTCGCAGATTTGAAATACAGAATACATTTAAGTTATTTTTGAGGCCACATCTTTCTCTTTACATTCTTTATGAAAAGACCTTGGGGTTCTTAAATGATGGGTCTACTATATATTAAGGCTAATAGAGATTATTAAAGGGGCAAAGCTCTGGTGGACTTTATTACCTATTGATTTTGCCCTCATGATGAAGCAGTCTTATAAAATGTGGAAAGCCAGGTTGGAGCAGAAGTGTCACCACTAGGGGCCTCCTGTGCATAGTGAATCACCCCCAGCTGTCATTTATTGCCATTATTCTGTCCTTTAAGGTAGCAAAGGAATTTCACTTCCTGGGCTCCCGATAGAGAATGCTTTATTAGGAAAAAGCAACCTTGTGTGAAAAGCATTACCAAAGGCCTGAAAAGACGTGAAAGTGGTCTTCAGTGACAGATGCTGTGTGATTTTAGAGTAGCTTTAGAGTTAAGGGTTCAAAAACGATTTAAGAATTGGACTTTTACCTTATATAGCTTTACAGATGATTTTGAGCAGCTAAGTTCAGGGTTTTTGTGGTATGCCTCTAGTGAGGTTTACTTTTTATCTTATTGTATTTGGAACTTCCTTATGTCCTAAACAGCCACTAAGAGTAGCTCAATAACAAACAATATGAATTGTTTTTCAAAGAATGTTATCTGGCCGGTAGAAGTCCTGCCTGGACTCTATTCCTTTGTAGAAGGAAGCTACTTGAATCCGTACCTTAACAAAATGTATTGTAGGGCACCTTTTTTTTTCCTGTGGGAGGTTTTGAATATACTTATTTCTAAATTTGAATGAAGTCAGGCTTAAGACTATTTATTGAATAACTCAGAGGTATGTTGATGTTTTATATTAGAGAAAATTTATTATTTGGCAGGAAAAAGGCTGATAATGTATTTAAGCAAACATTGTGACACAAAATATTGCCATATCGTTTATAAGTGAGTAAGAGACCATTGTATATTTCTGGTTTCCCGCAAAAACTAATTACAGTGATAAACTAAACACCACTAATGTGTACGGTAAAATTAGCAACAGTTAGAGTTCAGCTCAAATTTTACCAAGGGATTTCTTACCTTAACAGTACACTTGTGAGCTCTGAAAATGATCATTCAGTTCTGATTTTTTACATGAAAAGATTGAAAACCAAGACAATTTGCTCTTATATTAAGAATGTTCTGAGTGTTCAAATCTATCACTCTTCAGGGAACCAGCTAAGGCTTGTATGATGGTTGCAGAATGAATTTTTATTATATTCTTCTTATTTAATAAGATTTTCTGTATTGTTTTTTGAGGTCTACTGATGCATTTTTTACACACTACTGTTTTTCTGGTCCTGGAAGGATATTGTTTTCAAGCTCAAACATCTATCTGGTGAAGATCAAGGCGTCTCCCTGCCTCCCTTCTCAGACTGAAGCAGTGTCTAGGTCAAAATGATAGGTATAAAGCTTTATGCAGAACTAGGCCATTTGGTTTGGGCGAGAGCCCTTGAGCTGGCCAAGATTATGGATGCCTGAGGTGGAAGAAAATGAATGAGTCTTTATACCTGGGAGTCATTTTTAGGATTCTGTACTTGGGAGGAGACTGGGGTAAAAATGGCAACCGTTTGCTAGAATTTCCAATTAAATGTTTTGAAACTATCACTTAACTAAACACTGCTTTGCTTCACAGATAGTTTTTTCGTTGTTCTTAGTCAGTGCAAAAAACCCCCAAAAAACATTTGGTTACTTTGGGAGGCACACACACAAACATAGGGAACTATTTGAGCTGATGAAGAAAAAAGAAAAGAAAAAGAGTGTAGAGTTGGCCTGTCCATTTATACGAAATATTAGGGCCCGAGTTATTTGCATTCAGAAGGCTCATGGACAGGCAGACATAGGCAGCTTAACAGTAATTGTTCACTTATGGTTTTATAACAGTTTAATCTCATTTGTTAATAAAATTACTAAAATGACCTTCAACTTAGGTCCTTGAAAATGACCTTTTTTTGTTGTTCATTAGAAACTTTCTAAGTGACTGCATTGATTTACAGTTTTAACAGGGCTGCTGTTAGCAGGGCCTCTGTGCAATTTCGAAAAATGTGCCCCTTCCCCTGGGTGGACAGTTCTGTGCCAGGGGGCATAGTTTGATAAGCACAGAGTGGATGGCATTTCTGCTCACTGCCCTGTTGAGTGTTCCCTTGAGTGGGGACATTCTGCGCAATTGTATGTGATGCTCTTTTTATCAAGTGTTTAGCTCAGTAACTGGTAACAAT
Source organism: Elephantulus edwardii (assembly GCF_000299155.1). Classification (NCBI taxonomy): domain Eukaryota; kingdom Metazoa; phylum Chordata; class Mammalia; order Macroscelidea; family Macroscelididae; genus Elephantulus; species Elephantulus edwardii. The sequence goes on along the minus strand of NW_006399945.1, from coordinate 768,385 downwards.
GGTTAATCACTTGACTGTTAAGGGAGAGGTCAACAGTTCCAGTCTACCAACAGCTTCTGAAGAAAAGACATGGCAACTTGGCTCCTGTAAAGATTGTGGTCTAGGAAGCCCGATGTGGCAGTCCCTCCCTGTCTTGTGGAATCACTTAAGTTGGAATCAGTTCTTTAGCACCCAGTAACATATAGATGTGTGTGTGTGTATAAATTCTCTGGTGGTTCTTATTATTGATTGCACTGCTTTCAAAGTAGGTAAGTTTCACAGTCCCAATAACCTGGAACAGGTGAACTTTTGTAACAAAGCTTGGAAGAGCAAGTAATTCATTTCAGGGTTCTCGTTACACTTGCATGAAACTTCCTCTCTTCACAAGTTAAGAGGGCAAACACTTGCTGAGCATTTAACTCTGCAGTGGCTCTGCTCAGTACAGAGTTTGAGTTGTTCATGTGATCAGCACAACAGCATCATGCACGCAGTTACTATCTGCATTTTACAGATGAGAAAAACCGAGGTCTGGAGTCTTGATTCATGTGGCCAAGGTCAGGTGGTAAGTGCTTGGGCTGGGACTTCAGTCCAGGTCATTCTGCACCCAGGGCTTAATTCAGAGCCTCCTTGCCTTCTTTTCCAGCATAAATATGCACTGAATGAGCAGTATGGAAACATGTTTAGAAGTTCTGCGTGCTTAACAAAAGAGAAAGGAACATTGATTTTACTTAGATTATTGCATTTTACGTCCATTTCTTCTCCTGGTGGGATAGGATGACAAATGAATTTTTATCAGTGAGTTGGCTTCAGCATTTTTTTTTGTAAGTTTGTATATAGAACTTCTCCTAGTGGCTCAAAATACTATGTAGTACAACTTGTTTTTGTACAGCACTTATCTCCTTATCAATGCACTTTGCAGGCATGTTGTAAGGGGATTCCATGAATAAAACAGAGTTGTGTGGGTTGCAGAACATTAAGGTGTCAAGATTGGAGTCAGCCATTCAGGCATTCAGTCAAGAAATATTTATTTAGCACTTACTATGTGAAGCACTTTCCTTGATTCTACAGGGAATACAAAGATGTAGAAGACTACAGCAGAGAGGAAGGCTTTGAGCCTGTGAAGCTGGGCAGTCTCTATCCCAGCAGCTTTCTATCCCAGTTCTGACATGTACTGACTGGGGAGGCCTAGCCTCATTAGTTTCCCCAGTTGTATAATGGGATAATAGCACCCTACAGGGTTGCTGCAAGAATGAAAGGAAATGTGTAGGTAAAATGCTGAGTTACCTTGAGTTCTTTTGGTTGTTATTGCCATTAAGTCAACTGTAACTTATAGTGACGATATAAACAACAGATTAAAAAAAAATTCCACCTCTTATTTTTAATACTTTCCTTCATTCACATTCTGTCCCTGTACTAATTATCCTCTATTTTTATAATAGTGGTCTTATGCAGTATTTGTCCTTATGAGACTGAGTTAGTTCACTCAGCATAATACTCTCCAGTCTCTCCCAATTTATGTAATATTTTTCCAAAATCTTTGCTCCTGAGTGCTGCATAGTATCCTATTGTGTAAATGTACCACAATTTCTCAATCCATTCTATTGTGGGTGGGCATTTGGGCGGTTTCCATGTTCTTGCGATTGTGAATAACACTGCTATGAACATGTTGTATAAACCTCCATTTGCGTCTCAGTTCTAATTTCCTAGCGATAAGAGAGATGCAAATCAAAACCACAATGAGATACCATCTCACCCCCATAATAGTGGCAGAGTTTAACAGGACAAGCAGTAAATGTTGGAGAGGATGTGGAGAAATTGGAACTCTCGTACACCATTGGTGGGATTGTAAAATGGTGCAACCACCCTGGAAGGCAGTTTGGTATTTCTTCAAAAAGCTGAATATAGAAACTCCATATGACCCAGCTAATCCACTGCTAGGAATATACCCTAACAGATTTGACTCGTACTCTATCCTGAGCCACCCTCACAGTCTCCGACATGCTCGAGCCTGTTGGTATAGTCACTGTGTCAATCCATCACCTTGAGGGTGTTCCTCTTTTTCTAAGACCCTCTCATCTTTTCAAGCATGATGTCTTTTTCCACGGACTGTCTGGCTTCTGACAACATGCCCAAAATATGTAACTAAAAGTTTTCACCATCTTCACCTCCAAAGAGCGTCCTTGAGGTGGTTGCACTTGCGGTGTTAGGCACTGAACAATAGTGATGCCGAACCTCATCTGCCTTCCCTTTCTCCTCCACTTGTCCCCCTCCCACACTTAGACAGGTAGTGGGGTTAAAGATGTTTGTAATCCAAGATAGAACGAATCCAGCTCATTTAAAAGGCTCTTTTCTTGTATGTCCAGGGGCTGAGGCCGACCTGGCAGGATGTTGATACATGAGCTGGTGTAGGATAGGGTCTCTGATACACTGGGCCGTTAAGCAGGCTGGTTGGAAGAGAACATATCCCAGGAGGCAGTGGTAGCTTGCAGCTAAGTAGAGGGACCTGTGATAAGGACAAAGGTTTAGGTCAAAGGGTAAATGTGAGACTACAGACACGGGGAATAGCCAAGAACTTGGGTCTCACGGAATTAGGAAGAAGGTGGAGGTGGACACTGAGGTTGGCTAAGGGGACAGGGTTTGGGATCTAGGTGGATAGATAATAAAGCATGAATGCAAGCATTTTGCTCATGGGGGGCCCAAGTTGGGGTCTCCTGGCCCAGATATGTAGCATTAGCCTTGCAAGACTCTGCTAAGAAGCTTAGAGAGCTGCATTCCGCCTGCATCCCTAGCCTGGTGCATTGCTGCCTATTATATACTTCTAGCTCCCTTGTCTTAGACTGCGGGGTTTTTCCAAAAGCAGTGCATCCACTGTCAGCAAGGAGCTCATTCCAAATGATGACTTGCTTGCCAATCCTCACTTCAGATCTTTAAGGGGTAGCTAGTGCCACAGAAAAGATGAGTCCTGTGGGTTGGTTTGTTTGCATTTCAGTTGGAGATGGGCTAAATACACCCAGGCTTCACTGGGTGGTGGGGACTCAGACCCCATAAGCCTTTGCTTTCATGTCTACATAGTGGGCTGTGTTGTTAGGTCAAGGAAGGTTTTCAGGGAGACGGCCCTATGGGCTTTATGATAATGAGCTGCCTTGTTTGCTGTCCAGGGTGGATGCTGTGTGTGGTCGGGAGGCAATGCGGGTGTTACAAAATCATTACAGTTTGGAATGTGTCCCTCAGCCAGGGAGCAGGAGGACTTGACTCATTATTTATTATGTGACGGCACAGAGGCCCAAGCCCTTCATTGAGTAAGCAAACAGGACCTGCCCAGGTGCAAAGGAAGCTTGACTCAAGGGTTGTTTTATGTTTTTCTTCTTAATGAAAAGAATTAAAAATAGCATCTGTTTTAATTTTTAAACAATTTATAATGTTTAAACAATTTGTTTGAAACAAGTTGTTGTTGTTATGTGCCATCGAGTCGTTTGTGACTCATAGTGACCCTATGTACAAGAGCTCTAAATGCTGTTCTATCCTGTACCAGCCTCGCGCTCTCAAACACACTTATTCCCACTGCTCCAGTCACAGAATTGATCCATCTCATCAAAGGTCTTCCTCTCCTTCGCTGCCCCTCCACTCTGCCAAACATGATGTCCCTCTCCAAGGACCAGTCCCTCCTTGCAACATGCCCAAAGTATGTCAGATGAAGCTTCAGAACCCTTGACTCCATCCAAGGAGCATTCCAGCTTCACCTTCTCCAGGACAAACCTGTTTGTTCTTCTAGCAGTCCATGGTGTATATTCAACACTCGTCTCCAGCACCATAGCTCAAAGGCATCAATTCTCTTTCTAGCAACCCTATTCACTGTCCAACTCTCTGATGCATTGCAGGTAATTGCGAAGACTATAGCCCGGATGAGGTGCACCTTAGTCTCCAGCCTGACGTTGTTGCTCTACAGTTCTTCAGTACTTCAGTACTCTTGAGAGGTCCCTCACAGCCGACTTTCCCAATGCAATTTGTCTGAGGATGACCTGAAGTGCTTGCTGCAGAAGGTCAAGGACTGCAGCCTTCTATATGGATTTCAGCTCAACATCAAGAAAACAAAGATTCTCACCACTGGGCCAATTGGCAGCATCAGTATGGATGGTGAAGAGATTGAGATAGTTAACAGTTTTAGTTTGCTTGGCTCCACAGTCAACACTCTTGGTAACAGCAGCCAGGAAATCAAGAGACGAAATAAAACAAGTTACTATACTTTAAAAGAATTAATTTTATGGAGTTAATTGTTGTTGGTTGGTCCCATAGAGTGGTAACTGACCCATAGGTTACCCTCTGTGGGTTTTCAAAGCTGTTAATCATGCAGGAGGAGACTGCCTGTCTTTCTTCCACTGAACAGCTGGTGGATTCGAACCACATGCATTGGGTATGACAGTGCAACTTCTTAACCACTAGGCTGTCAGAGCTCCCTATAGAGTTAATAGTGTATTAAATGAGCAAACTTAATTCCCCCCTCCCCCCCAAACCTCAGAAAGATAGCTTTGTAGGAAGAGGCCTATTTGTTTGACATGAAATCCAAGTTAGTTCATATGGCTCTTGGGAATATTCGTAGGATGAATGTCTGCTGAGCATGCTAATAAGTGAGAAAATGGGGAAACCAATGAGCTGAATGAGGAAGCAGCGCCCGGCGGGGGTGGGCTTTGGCGGGAGAGTTCGCTCACGTTCATAACTCCTCTGTCATTTTTAGACTCTGTGATCTTGGACAAGTTACTTCTCATCAATAAAATGGGAAAGCAGTGTCTATCCATCTTATTGGATTGCTTGCTGCTTACCTGAAATCATCTGTGTATACTGTTTAATACACCGACCCTTTGCTGTAGAGTTCCTTTTTTGCTCTTAATATAAACTTTTATATTTTATGTTGGATTACTTACAAATTCTGTATACATTGTTTTTGACCCCAGATCTTCCCCATTTCCTTAAGCCACCTCTTCTTCCACCCATCACTTTTTGCAACCCTATGATTATAGCCCCCACCCATTTTCACCCCTGTGCTCCCCCCCTCACCCCTGTGCTCCCCCCCCACCCCGTTCCCTTTAGATCCTCATACACGTTTTACTAATCTGTTTTGTAGAGTTGCTTTTGAATCATGGTAACCCCAGGTTTATCAAAGCAGAATTGTGATTATTGGAGTTTTCTTTTTCTCTTTTCAGTCCTGACCAGTGAGTTCAGAAACAGAAGAGTTTCCCAGTGTAAATGAAGCAAACAAAAACCAAACTTATCAGATTAATTCCGAAACATGGTAGTCCCATGATTGGCCTTGTCTGAGTAGAACCATGCTTTGTAGTGTTAGCGTTGACTGTTGTTGTTGGGTTTTTTTGTGTTTTTTTTTTCAAACCCTTCCAGGGCATATTAGGGTGCTACAGGATTTTGACTGGTTGCTTTTTCAGAGTGACTTGCCAGGTCTTTCTTCCAAGGTACCTCTGGGTGAACTCTCACATTTTGGTTAACAGCCAAACATGTAAACCAACTGCATCACTCAGGGTCTCTCCTTAGCAAAGAATGTAGATAGTTAATCCATGCCAGCTGAGATATACAGAAATAAAGTGTAGAAAAGGAAATAATTATTAAGGAGCGTATAGGAGACAAGGAGGAACATTACATCTTATGTTTGCGCTGGATGGTAAATCTTCACTTCCACTCTAAGATTTTAATTTCTTGACTTCTAGATTGTAATAATAATAATAATGGTCGTCAAATGTGTCCTGAATACTCCCTGTATACATGTCACCATCTTAAGAATCTTGGATAAGGAAAGTAATGTCGGAAAATTACACTGAGTGTCTATGTATGTAGGTTACAGTCTAAGACTGAGTGGAGCAAGACAGAAGCTGGATTTGCTCCCCTCAAATCCAAGAAGGAATCCCCAAGTCCTTGGATGCTTTGATGAGGGATAGCAGCTTTCCCTTTTTCTTAGTTCTCTATAGGAAGCAAGTACTTCTTCTTGGCCCCACATAGGCAAATGTAATACAAATTACTAATGGTTTGTGGTGTTGTTGTTTTTAAAATTTATTTTTGCACATTTTCTTTCCTGTCCCCCTGCAATGCACCCATTGTTCCAAATTGTTGTAATAAGTATGATGCCTAATTATATCTTCCTTTCAGACAGTTCTTCCTCTGTAGTCATGGGTCTAGTGCACATTTTATTTACACGAGAATAAGGTTTACAAAACAACAGTGGGGTGTGTGTGTGCATTTCTTTAGACGTCCTTGCTACTATCAAGCTCTGATTTCTAGCTAAAGTATGTTTTCTAGGTTAGGGGAGATTCCTTTTGTCTTTCACTAAACTCATGACCCATAGGCTTCTGGATCTGAGTAGCAGGGGTGGTGGTGTCTGAGTTCGAGGAGATTTTCCTTGTACTTCTCTTAGGGATTGGGGTGTAGGCAGCTTGCTCCTGAAGGAGACAAAGTTAGTGGAGACAGAGTTCCAGAGCTGATTCACTTTGTGACCACGAGCAAGTTCTTAATATATAAACTAGAGATGTAATTATTTAGGCTCAGCAGCCATTCAGATGCGAAGCAGTAAAATTTATGGACTGTGAGTTGATTCATCAATGCAAATGGTAGCCAAAACCAAAACAAAAGGCCACCATATGAGCATAAAATTAGGTAACTCTATTCAGTCAAGAAATCTGGTTCAACATCTTAGGTCTTAGTTTGTCATTAAAATAGCTTTTCTTTGTAGAAGACATCACATATGTTGTTGTTGTTATGTGCCGTCGAGTCTCTTGTGACTCATAGCGACCCTATGTACAACAGCCCTAAACTCTGCTGTGTCCTGTGCCAATCGCACTGTCTCTGACACTCCCATCCCTATTGTCCCAGTCACTGAATCCATCCACCTCATAGAGGGCCTTCTCCTCCTGCCTCCACCCTCCCAAGCATGATGCCCCTCTCCAAGGACCGGTCTCTCCTTACAACATGTCCAAAGTATGTTAGACGGAGCCTCAGAATTCTTGCCTCCAAGGAGCCACCCGGTTTAACCCTTTCCAGGATGAATCTGTTTGTTTTCCTAGCAGTCCATGGTACCCTCAATACTCTTCTCCAGCACCACAGTTCAAAAGCATCAATTCTCCTTCTATCCTCTTTGGTCATTGTCCAACCCTCTGATGCATAACAAGTGATTGCAAAGACAGTGGCCTGTATCAGACGCATCTTAGTCTCCAAAGAGACACCATTGCTCTTCAGTACTTTGGAGAGTTCCCTAACAGCAGACTTTCCCATGACAATACGCCTTTTAATTTCCTGGCTACTGTTGCCAAGAGTGTTGACTGTGGAGCCAAGTGCTCTAAAGCTGTGAACAATCTCAGCCTCTTCACCATCCATCCTGATGCTGCCAATTGTTCCAGTGGTGAGAATCTTTGTCTTCTTGACATTGAGCTTCAATCCATAGTGGAGGCTGCTGTCCTTGACCCTCTGCAGCAAGTGCTTCAGGTCCTCCTCAGTTTCAGCAAGAAGGGTTTTGTCATCTGCATAATGCAGATTGTTGATAGATCTTCCAACAATCTTGACCCCACATTTCTCCTCAAGAGCCCAGCCTCCTGGATAATCTGTTCTGCATACAGGTTGAAAAGGCATGGAGATAGGACACATCTTTGGCATACACCCTTCCCAATTTTGAACCATGCAGTGTTCGCTTGCCCTGTTCTGACGACTGCCTCCTGGTCCAAGTATAGGTTTCTCATTAGCATGATCAAGTGTTCTGGGATTCCCATTCTCCTCAGAGTCAGCCACAGTTTGTTATGATCCACACAGTCAAACGCCTTTGCACATTCAATGAAACACAGATAAACATTCCTCTGGTATTCCCTGCTTTCAGCCAAGATCCATCCTCAACACAGGAACAATAGTTAGCATTATCATGGATGGAGAAATGACTGAAATTGTCCATGATTTCATCTTCCTTGGATCAACAATCAATGCCCTTGGTACCTGTGCTCAGGAAGACAGGAGACGTACTACATTGGGCAATTCTGCAGTTAGGGACTTTTTGACAGTGCTGATGAAGAGCAATGATGTCACTTTGAAGACCAAGGCACACCTAATTCAAGCCATGGTCTTCTCAGTCACCTGCTATATATTGGAGAGTTGGACAGTGACTAAGAATGACAGAAGAAGAATTGATGCCTTTGAGTTGTGGTGCTGGAGAAGAGTACTGAATATCCCATGGACAACCAAGAGAACAAACAGAGATATGTCTTAGAGGGGGCGCAGCTGGTGTGCTACTTGGAGGCAAGGATGGTGAAGCTTTGTCTTTTATACTTTTAGACAGGTAGCTAGGTGAGGCTTTTCACTGGAGAGGGACATCATGCTTGGAAAGATTATGGGGTCGGCAAGGGAGAGGAAGACCCAACTCAGGAGGACATGAAGCACTGGATACAGAAGGTCAAGAACTGTAGTCTTCAATATGGATTGAAGCTCAACATCAGGAAGACAAGGATTCTCACCACTGGGCCAATTAGTAGCACCATGATAGATGGAGAAGAGATTGAGGTTGTTAACAATTACAGCTTGCTTGACTCCACAAACAACACTCTTGGCACCAGCAGTCAGGAAATAAAAGACAAATTGCATTGGGAAAATCTGCTATCAGAGACCTCTCCAGCAGACCGAAAAGCAACGATGTCATTCAAAAAACTAAGGTGTGCCTAATCCAGGCCATGGCCTTTGCAGTTACTTGCTATGCGTCAGAGAGCTGAGCAATGACTAAGGATGGCAGAAGAAAAATCGATACTTTTGAACTGTGGTGCAGGAGAAGAGTCTTGAACATACCATGGACTGCAACGAAAACAAATTGGCCTATCTAGGAGAGGGTGAAACCAAGTTTTTTCTTGGAGGCTAGGATTTTGAAGCTCCAATCTCACATACTTTGGGCACATGGACAGGAGAGACTGGTCCTTGGAGAAGTACATCATGCTTAGAAGGGTGGAGGGACAGCGCAGGAGAGGAAGACCCCGGATGGAGATGGATTGATACAGTAACTGGGAAAATGGAGGTTTGTGTGTTGGAATCAGTGAGACTGGCTCAGGACAGGACAGGCTTCAGAGCTGCTGTACTTAGGGTTGCTATAAGTCACAGCTGATTCAAGGGCACATAACAACAACAGTGACATGATGATCCCCCTGTCCATCCTCATTGCTTTGCTTCTACCCCCACCCTCTTGGATCCTCATACATGTTTTACTAGTTATCTTTCTATTTCTACAATAATGATCTTACACACTATTTACCATCTAACTCCAGTAGCAGTGGCAAAGTTCAACAGGACAGCGGCTGATAAATATTGGAGAGTATGTAGAGAGAAAGGAACTCTTATACCCTGTTGGTGGGATTGTAAAATGGTACACCCACTCTGGAAGGCAGTTTAGTGTTTCCTCAAAAAGCTGAACGTAGAAATTCCATATGGCCCAGCTATTCCATTGTTTGGGATATACCCCAAGAAAATGAGAACTCAGGCACAAATGGAGAGTTGTATACCAATGTTCAAAGCAGCATTATTCACTGTTGGAAGAACATGGAAACAGCCCGAATGTTCAACCACAATCAAATGGATTGAGAAATTATGGTACATTTATAATACCAAGCAGGATGCAGGAACAATGACTTTGTACATTATTACCTAACTTGGGAGGGACGGGAGAGCATTATGCTCCGTGAACTAACTTAGTCCCATAAGGACAAATACTGTTTAGGACTCTTGACTTCTAAAGCCCCAATGGCCAAAGGTTCAATGGTATTTCCAACCATAGCACAGAATATGTGGTATACTGTGGTTGTGTCAGTGACTTTTATGCCATACTTGGATCAGACTAAGACTACCCTCTTGCAGCATAAACCAATAGCTTTTGAGTCTGACTGAGGACTTAGAATGGCAGACCCCTTTTGTGTCAGAGTAGAACTGTAGTCTAAAAGATTTTTAGTGGCTCTCATGTCATGGAGGTAGATCACCGGGGCTGGCTTCAGAGGCATCTCCGGGTAGACCTGAATCTCCAACCTTTTCATCATCAACTGAGTACATTAACCCTTTGCACCACTCAGGGACTTTCTTGAAGCATAGAGACTATATTTTATACAAGTTTTGTTTTTTTAATGTATTCTAAAGAGTATATCTAGCACTGTGTATTAGATACAGTAACATCTCAATAAATACGTGTGGAGTGAATGAAGTGTGGAAGTAATCTCCTAGTGAACAGGTTAGTGAAACACTGTGTTTATGAATGGACAGATTACCCTTCACTGTCTCTGTGTATGAATGTAAAACTGACCTTGGACCCAATATCTCCAGCAAATTGAAAAAGAACAGCAAGAAAACC
>NW_006399945.1:740283-751304 GCF_000299155.1 Elephantulus edwardii | reverse complement strand
GACAATTAAAATTGACATTCGGATGGCGGGGGAAGAAGAACAAACTGGGGAGGAGGGTAGAGAGAATGGTGCAGCAATGAAGGAATGAAAACTCAAAATCCCTGTAAATGTTCATTAAAACTAATAAAATTTAAAAAGAAAACAAAAAAATACTGACCTTGGAAAGATAAACAAAAAATCCTACCCATGGAAATAATTTGCTATAATTTTCTGCTTATAAGCATGCCCCTTTTAACTATATTCCCGCATATTGTGTTTTCTTAAAACCTACCTACAAACAAATTACATATTCATAATCCTTTGGCTGACTGAGTGCATTTACTAGAGTCGGGATGGCTTCCAACGCAGTAAGTGTTCTTTAAGGTAATAAAATGGAGGGCTAATTATCTAACTGAAAAGATTCTAAGAGAGATGTTGGACATCTTGGCACAGTGAGCTTTTGACATCAGCAAACGTGGTTAAGGAAAGACAGCTTTGAGAAACGGCAAAGATGATGTACTTGAATCAAGTGATTTTTATTAGATCTCTGGTGTGAGTTGAGTGAGTTTATGGGCAGCTAAGCAAGAGGACAGGACTAAATAATGCATTGAGTTTCTGGGGTTGAACATGGCCAGTGCTCACAGTTGGAGACTGCAAGATTTTTACATTTAATGATTATGCCATTCCCGTAGCCATCTGTCTCTCCCTCTTTAATAAGCAATATTCCTTATCAGGCCTGATTTGTGTACATTGATTATGCCATTATACTTGTTAAATATTAAAGTATTTTTCCTCTCGTGTGAAGTCTAATTAGGCAAAGTGTTCTGTGCAGCCCTAGTGTTATCATTCAGAATAACAGCCTGGCATTACCTATGACATGTCTAAGCTCTCAGCTCATTCTTCTTTTTCCTTTCTTCTGTCAGAGAACCAGTGCACCAAGAATAGAGCATAAAAGTTTGATGAAGGCTCCAAAACACTCTTGGGCTATTAAGAGAGTCACATCGCAAAGACTGTGAAATCTTTAAGGAATGTGTAATGCGGGCAAGTTTCATCGCTCTTGTTGCTCAAGGAGCACTAGATGGCAATTCTTCCAAGAGAGACTTGTTTGTTCTTTTGTCAAGAAGGACCAGTCCTTGGGGAAAGACAGCATGTTGGAAGGGTGGAGGGTCGGAAAAAGGGAGGAAGACCCATAGCAACGTGGACTGACATAGTGATTTTAACAGTGGGCTCGAGTGTATCAGAGATGGTGAGGACACTGCGGGATAGGCAGGGTCCACATCTGTGGTTCCTAGGGTTCCTGTGAGTCATAGTTGACTTGATGGCATCTAACAACAACAACTGTGTGGAGAAATTGGTTATCTAGTTTGTATTTTCCAAGGACCAGCTCCTGAACAGATATATATGTATATGCTATTTGGTTAAATTACTTTTGCCCAAGTTATGTGTGAATGTAGATGTTAGGAAAAGGAGAAAGCCCATCATAAGTGGTCTCACTTTTTACATGCTGCTAATGAAAAGAATATTTTTTATATCAAGCCACTATCATCTGCAAGTCCATGTAATCCATTATTTACTTTTTTCTACTTCTGTATGTGGTATAATAAAAAAATGTATTTGCATCATTGCTTTAATCACACACATTTTATCAGTTGTTAGTTGCTACCAGTTGGTTACAAATCATGGCAGCCTATGTGCAACAAGATGAACTCTTGCTGTGTCCTGGGTCAGTGCTTTGCCCATTCTTGTGTTTGAACCCATTGTTTTTAAGCCCTTTGTTGAATTCATTGATTGCATTAGGGCATCTCACTGATGGGTTCCTTTCTTTCGTTGACTCTCTACTTTACCACACATGATGTTCATTTGAAGTGATTGATCTTCCCTGACGATATTTTCAAAGTAAGCATGATGAAATCTACTCATCTTTGCTTCTAAGGAGAATTCTGGCATTCTACCAGGACTGATATTTAATCCATTTGAGGCTAAAAATAAGATTATAAGTCACTCTAGTAGCTTTGATAAATTATCTAACATTTAGAGGTACTCACTGTAATGAATGGTGTCTTTCCCCGCCTTCTTTTAAGTGTTCATAGTACTTTCTTATTTATAATTTAAATGTCTAACTCTCCACCCTAAACCCAGTTGGCCATGAACAGCATTTATGAACAGGTATCTTGTGCTCACATGTAATTGGGAGCTAATTGACATGGGCCAGGTTAGAAATAGGCTAGTTGATTGGGTAAGTTTCTAAGTCATGACGTTGCTGTTAAGAGATTCTGACTCACAGTGACCCTGTAAACAAACAGCTCAAACATTTCCCCGACCTGTGCCATCATCATAATCACCATGCTCAGGCCCATTGTTGCAGTCTTTGTGCCAGCCCATCTCCTTGAGAGGTTTCTTTCTTTCTTGAGCCCTCCGCTTTGGCCAGTACGTTGTCTGTTTTGTAATGACTGGCCCCTCCTGACAACACATCTAGAGTATGGGGGATGAATTTTCACCTCCTATGCCTGTAAGGAGCACTCTGGGTGACCTTCTTCCAGGACAGATTTGCTTGTTCTTTTGGCAAATGGGATGTTCTTTTGTTTGTGGGATAGTATATACTCTTCACCAAAACTATAATTCAAAGGAATTAAGTCTTCTTTAGTTTTCTCTGTTCTTTATCTGGTTGTCAAATGCATACTGAAGACTGTAATCTTTGCTCTTCTTCACTAAGTGCTTCAAGTCTTCTTCACTTTCAGCAAGCAAGGTTATGCCATCTGCATACCACAGTTTGTTCACAAATCTTCCTCCAATCCTGATGCCACATTCTTCTTCATATGGCCCAGCTTCATGAAGTTTATCTATGTCATGTTGTTGTTTGCTGTTGAGTAAAGCACTACTCATAGCGACCCTATGAACAAAAGACCTGAAGCCTTTCTATACCTATTGTTGTTTCTCCAAGTTCATAGAGTTTCCAGAGGCCTGTTGTTTAGGAAGTGCATGTCATTCCTGCTTCATGAAATTTATTGGTAGCAAGGGTTTTATCCTTTTAAGGATTCCAGCAACTCATGTTTGGGTTTTTGAAAGTGCCTTTACTTATTACAGCTGCAAATAGCACACAATTTCCACTTACGCATCTTGGAAAGCAACACATCTGTCTCCTTAATGTGAAAATTTATTTCAAGGTGTTATTGAATGTGGCCAAGTGAAAATGAGATTCAAGTCTGAATTAAAATGTAGATATAAAGACTGAAGAATGGAAGGAGACACCTGCGTCAGCTGCTCCAGTTTCCTTGTTTCATAGACTGAAGTTCAGAGAAGTGACATGCTTGAGTTCACCCGCTTGCTAGTGGATGAAGTAGTGCTGCAGTGACTTGTCCACTTCATCCTGTTGATTTTTCCCTAAACTGTTGGCAGGTAATGGTATTTTGGACCATTTCCTGTCTCCTGGAGCTGTGACAGGTATCATGGCTTGGGTAGGTAAGAAGGTTTTTTTAAGCAATGATTTTGCACCCTTTGGACAGCTGAAGAAGATAACCCTTAGCTGCTGCTGAGCTGGCAAGACTCCTGGAGATGCTATGCACAGAAGAACAAATGGGGGGAGCTCTGGTGGCCTAGTGGCAAGAAGCTGCACTGTAATCCCAGAGGCGCACGGTTCAAATCCACCAGATGCTCTGCCGAGGAAGGAGGGACAATCTCCTCCTGTACCAGTCAGATCTGATTTGATGGTACACACACATAAAAATAATAAAATAAAAATAAATTTTTTTTAAAAAAAAGAACAAATGGCTGTGGGTCTTCCCCAACACTAATTTTAGATCAGACCATTGCAAACCACAGGGTTTTTTTCATTGCCTGATTTTCAAAAGATCACCAGGCCTTTCTTGAGTGTTACACAGAAACCTATTCAAGACCATAGCAACACTCAAGTGTTGGCTGGAAAATCTAACCCAGGTGTGCTGCTTGGAAAGTGAGAATTAGAGTTGGCACAGTCTGATTTTATCTGGAGTTATGGAAGGAATTTACATCTTACAGTTGTTATTAGGCATATTTTTAGAAAGGGAGAACTCAGTGGTGAAAAGCCCCAGTGCCTGCCTTTGAGAACCTTAGTGTTCAGCTGCCCAGGGACCCACGGGAGGGTTGGCTGTAGTGGGGCCAGATCAGAGCTCTGCTGTAGAGTGTGGTTCTCCGATTTGAAGGATCAGTTTTACATTTTTCAGCCTGATTACTAGGTTCTGACTAAGTCTTCCAACTAAGAAACCAACAAGTTGAGAGGACATTGAAGTCACAAGGGTTCGTTTACTTGAAAGCTGTGTGGAGCTGGAATGCTTGGTTCACACAGCATTGTGGTTCAGCACATGAGGTTTGGTGTCTATAGGTCTGGGCCATGCTGGCCTTTACCTGCCATGGAAGTTAGGCAAGTTACTTTACTACTCTTAGCCTTGAGGTATTTGTTTGTTTGTTTTTCATCTGGAAAAAGGAATAATGACAAGCATTTATATTATGCTTACTGTGAATCAGATGCTATTCTGAGTCTTTGCTTTAGCTATATTAACTCATAAAATCCTTACAGTACTGATGTTAGTGTGGTCTTGATGTCATTTTCTGAGAAGAAAACTGAGGCCCACAGAAATTGAATGTAGTGTTTAAGGTAAGGGAACTCTTCCGGTCTACTGGTAAGGAGTTTCACTGCCAACTCAAAGGCACTCAGTTTGAATCCCCCAGCTGTTGCATGGGTTAAAGATGGACACATTTCTCCCATGCAATTGACAGTCACATTGGTCAAGGCTCCACAGTTATTAAGGACTGTTGTGATTGCTATGTGCCATCAAGTCGACTGTGACTCATAGCAATCCTAGATCCTATGTGCATTAGCTCTGAACCCTGCCCTATTCTGAGTCAGTCTCACTGTCTCTGACACACGTGCCCTCATTGCCACAGTCACTGTGTCAGTCTATCTCTTCCAGAATCTTCCTATCCTGTGGCCTGTCTTCAAGGATTAGTCCCGACCTGGCAACAAGCCCAAAGTATGTGAGACAGAGTTTCAAAATCCTTGCCTCCATGGAGCAATCTAGTTTCAGCCCCTTCAGGACAGACCCATTTATTCTCTTGGCATTCTGTGGTATGTTTAATAATCTTCTCCAGCACCACAACTTAGAGGCATTAGTTCTTCTTCTGTCATCCTTAGTCATTGTCCTGTTCTCAGATACATAGCAAGCAAATGAGAAGACCGTGGCTTAGATCAGCTGCACCTTAGTGTCCGGACTGACATCATTGCTCTCTAGCATTCTAGAAAGATCCCTGAGAGTAGATTGTCCTAAAGCAACTTGTCTATTTGTTTTCCTGATTTTTGGTGCCAACAGTGTTGATTGTAGATCCAAGCAAGATAAAATTGTTAACAACCTCAAGCTTATCTCCATCTATTATAATGCTACCAGTTGGCCCAGTTGTGAGAATCTTTGTTTTCTTGATGTTGTGATACAATCCATATTGAAGACTCCGGTCCTTGACATTCTGCTGCAAACTCTTCAAGTTTTTCGTTTCAGCGAGCAAGGTTGTGCCATCAGCATATCACAGATTGTTGATGGGTCTTCCTCTAATCTTTATGCTGTACTTTTCTTCATAAAGTCCAGCCTCCCAAATGTTCTACTTATTGATTAAAAAGGCATAGAGGTGATTAGATTAAGCATTAGAGCCAAGATTTGACCTCCACAGCCTTTTGTTCTTTGTGATTTCCCTGTAATTGTAAGGCTCAAATAGGATAAGCATTAAGATATATGAATTACCTTCATTGTTAATTATAATAAAGCTAACTTTGCCTTAACAATAACATCTGCATGATCTATACTCCCTCCCTTACGACATACTCCACAGGAAGCCAGATGAGAATCAGAAAGTTGCTTTTGCAAGTACACAGTTAATGCAAAAAGTTCAAAAGATCATATTAGATGTCCCTGCAGCTCAGGCAGCCTTGCCAGCGAGACTAGGTCACCTGAGTCATTTGGCCAACGCCGCTCCTCCTTACCAATTGTACTGATTGTGGACTTAAGTAAGATGAGGTCACTGACAGCCTCAATCCTTCCTCCATGTATCATGATGCTGCCTACCAGGTCCAGTGATACGGATAGGACCTTGACTCGAGCACATAACAACTACCACCACCACCACCACCACTACCACCACCACCACCACCGCGACTTCTTTTTAGTTCTCAATTTGCTTTTTTTTTCTTGCACCAGATGGCTCTGAAACCCTCAACCAAACTCAGGTTTCTGGTTCTCCAGTGTGCCAGTCGAGACCATTAGTGAGTAAGGAGTTGCACTGCCAACCTAGGTGCTTCACAGGAGAAAAATGGGCACTCTCTTCCTCCTTTGTGATTTACAGCCTCCGAAAAACCTCTGGAGGGTCAACTCTGGGTCAGTTCTGACTTGATATCTCATAGAAACAACATTGTGAAATCATTAAATAGATGAGATATGTTGAGGGTGTTGTTTTTGTCAAGCCCCTAAGACTTCTTAAGTCTTGAACATCCTGCTCTTATGAGGAAATACTTTCACCCCATTCTTGAAGTTCTGTTTTGTCCAGCTTACTCCATTTTGTATTGAGCTCATGGTCTCAATCTCGGAGTTCAGTCTTAGTTTGAATTTTTTTTTTCTGTGGAGTTTAAACACCTTGTTTCTGTTCTCTTATTTAGTTTTAAATTTGTGAATTTTGAATTCTAATTTATGTATGTGTGTGCATATGTAACCTGCATCTACGTATCTACTTAAAAAAAAGTAAAGAGACGGTTCTAGAACATGCCCTTTGAAGCCTCCCACAGCTGTTTTCTGCTGGTCACATTTTTTTCCCTCTTCCTGTGTCCCTTGCCACTTGGGGTAACAATTATTCAATATAATCACTTCCTTGTTTTACGTTAGAACTCAGCCCCAATATGCATCCCAAAATAATTGTTTTGTTTTGATAGGTTGTTGAGTTTGACTAGCACTTCAAGATACACTCAGACAGCAGTTATAAAGTTAGCTATGAGAAAGACCAAAATGCAGATTTTGAAAGGAAATATCAAAGAGTAGGTTCACAGCTTTAAAACAATCCTCTTTTATTCTAAGGGCATGAAAAGCATCGATAGAGGATTTGTAAAGGGATTTATTTGAAGAAGTCTCTGCTTTGAGTTTGTTACCTTCCCTCTTCCTGAAGAGACATGCTCTCCCTTCACTCTGAGCCTGATGGTTTATGCGAGGCCACCAGGAGTGGGCCCTGGGTCCCTGGAGTTGGGACAGCTGCTCTCTGGGTTTCTGTGTTGGCAAGAAGGAGAGAAGTTGCTCTGCTGGAATAGGGCTGCCTCCCCAATGTGTGTTGCAACAAGGGTTGTGTGCATGCTTCCTGTGGACCAGAAGCGGCCTGGCCAGGGAAGGAGAGCCAGCCTGGATGGTCTGATTTCTGCCCAAGAGCCACCCCCAGCAGAGGCTTGTGGAGTAAGTTCCAGGGGCAGATAGGGGTTTGGCAGACAGAGGACTATCAGATTGCTCAGCTGAGAAAGCTAAAGAAGAATCCACAACAGTACCCACAACGGAGGAAGCCTGTCCAGAGAGTGTGACATCACGTGTACTTTTGTTGTTGATTGCCATCGAATCAAGCACGACTCATAGCGACCCTGTGAACAAAAGGTCTGAAGCCTGTCTATAACTATGGTCATTTATCAAAGTTCATAGAGTTTCCAGAGGCATGTTGTTTAGGAAGTGGATGCCAGTCCTAGTTAGGACTAAATTTGCCTTCATACAAAAGAAGGGTAACACAAAATCAAGGCTTGTTTCTCTCTTACATGGAATAAGTCAGGAAGTAGGCAGTTAGGAGATGGGACGGTGACTCCACAAAGTTACAAGAAAAAAAAACCTCCCTAGTTTCTTGCTCCTGCATCGCTTGAATGTGATCTTGCTCGTGGTCAGACATTGTCCTTGTAGTTCCAACCATCCAGACAGCAGGAGGAAAGAAAGGACAAAATAAGGTCACTGTTTTGTTTTGTTTACTTTAATGAAAGTTTATAAAGAACTTGGATTTCCATTCATTCATTGTTGCACATTTTCCTCCCTGTCCCTCCCCGATGCCCCCCTTCGCTTTTTTATTTGGAAAAAAGTTGTGTGCCATTGAGTCAGAACCGAACCCATAGCCGACCCTCAGGCAGGTTTTCAGAGACAGTTAATTGCATGGGGGGAGATTGTTTCTCCTTCCTAGAAGTAGCTGGTTGATTCAAACCATGTGCCTTTGGTGTTGCAGCACAGTTTCTTCCCACTAGCCACCAGAATTCCCTTTCAGAATGCATATAGTTTCAGAATATACTCAGAATATATACTTTGAGAACATAGGCAAACTGAATTAATTGCCATTGGGTTAGAACTGTCCTAGCCAATCCTCTAGAGGGTTTCTGAGGCTGTCACTACCATGGGAGGAGATTGCCCATCTTTATTCCACTGTAGCAGCTGATGGATTTGAACCGTTGGAGAGGCATGGCCTTTGGTTACCAGCACAACTCCTTAGGGACAATGCCACCAGTTTGCTTATATCTCATTGGACAGAGTTCAGTCACATGGTCATTGCTTCTTCCAAGAAAAGCCAGGAAATGTAAGTTTATTGCCAGCAACCAATATTCTAACTGAGCTTGAAGTTGGGATTCTTTTTGTGAAGAAAGAGGCTGATGGATATTGGCAAACCACCAGTCTCTGATTATTGTTGTCTTTTAAACTTGGATATTCCTAGTTCCATTTATGTGAATACTGCTCACTCATATCTTTGCCCCCCCCAAAAAAGAATTATTTATTTTTTTGAAGTGCTTTTGTGTGTTTGGATAGCAACCAGTGTTGACTGGTTATATGAACTGCCCATATTGATTTCTTTTGTAGCTTTTATTTTAAATTTCTTTATGGTATATTTGGCTATATAAGTTCTTCATGTATAGAAATGATCAGTCTTTCTTCTTTCTGCTTTTACATCTTAAGAAATCACTGTGTAATCTTATATTGTTTTATTCTTAATGTCACATTTAAGACTTTAATCCTCTTTGCACCAATTTTGCGTGGGTTGTGGGACAGATATGCATTTTCTTTTCTGGTTTTCCATATGGACAGCCATTTCTTCTAACACCGGTTTGTCTCCCCTGACCTGCTCAGTCACAGATTACTAGATGGCTCTGGGTGCCCTGGTGACACAGTAGGAGCAGTTGAGCTGTTAGCTCACATCCAGCTTCTCTGGAGGTTCAAATCCAACAGTTGCTTCTTAGGAGAAAGCACAGTCTCCTCCTATGTGATTTGTTATTGTTATGTACAGTCGAGTTGGAACGAACCCATAGCTGACCCTCCAGCTGGTTTCTAGAGGCAGTTAATTGCTGGGGAGGAGACTGTTCATGCTTCTTATGCAGAGCACCTGGAGGATTCAAACCTTGTGCCTTTGGGATTGCAGTGCAGCATTTTACCACTGGACCACCGGAGATCCATGTCAGCCTTGGAAACCCAGTGGGACCATCAGCTGTGAGTCACTTCCAACAGGATAACAGTAATATGTTTTATTTAGGTGTGAGGTTGTTTTTTTTCTTTTTGTTTGTTATTAGTGTACATCTGTTCCCAAGATTTCTAATTAGTTCTATTGTTTAGTTACTTTATCCTTACGTCAGTATTGTACTTTTTAATGACCATGTTGTTGTTATGTATCATCAAGAGCCTGCAACTCATAGCAGCTCTTTGTACTTTCACTCTGAAAGCTGCCCTATCCTGAGCCAGTCTCATTGTCTCCAACAGACCTCATCCCTTGGCTACCGTCACTGAGTCAGTCCATCTCATCCTGGGTCTTCCTCTTCTGCACAGTTTCTCCACCCTTCCAAGCATGATGTCCCTTTCCAAGGACTAGTCCTTTCTGGCCGTGTACCCAAAGTATGTGAGATGGAGCCTTAAAATCCTTGCCTCTACGGAGCAAACTGGTTTCACCCTCTCCATCATAATAATTCATTTTATCGTAGGACAAGACTCCTTTTAAAAATTTTTTTATTTTAAGAAGTATTTTCAATATTCTTGGTCCTTTGTTCTTCCTTATGCATTACAGAACTAACTTACCAAGCTCCATGAAAAACCTGTTGTAATTTTGATTAGAATTGTATTGAGTCTGTTGATCAATATGGGAAAACAGAATTCCTTCTATTTTTTAGTTTCTCATGAAAATGCTGTAGTTCCCTATTTAAATCTTATACATTGTCTACCAATAAATATAGACTTTTCTCAACTGAAATTTTGCATATTTGTTGTTAGATTGAGACTTAAGTACCATAGATTATAGATTGATATTACAAATTTTCCATTTAAATGAAAATTTCTGATTATCACTGGTATATAGAAATACTGTTGGCTTTGGATACTGAACTTACATTCAGAAACACCACTAAAAATATTAGTAATTCTAAAATATGGGAGCAAACATTTAGATTTTCTGTCACTAAGTTTTCACTTAGACTCTATTAAGTGAGAGTCAGATGTTTTTCTCTGTTTTTTGTATCTAAAATTTCATTTGGATTTCCCTATTAATTTTTGTTAGTTTCTTACCTTTGTCATGTTTGCTTATATCTCTGGAAATGGCAAACCATATTTATACTCCTTATCCGGCAATTCTAAAATCTGCAGTTTTCATGCACATGATTTTGTGGCTCATTTTTTCCTGTGTAAGTTTCTAGCTCAGCTTTTTTCCTCTATGACTTTTGTAGTGATTCTGAGCTCTCGCTCATTGGAACGCTGTCTTTGGGAAGTCCTTGACTCCTATATTTAAAATGTGTTTATCCAGAGCAGATTTATATTTATTTCAGGAAGGTATCTTGGAGTATTATCATTCTAACACATTTTAAAAAATGAAATCTTTGGCATGGAATATTTTGGGGTCATACAGGATCAATTACAGCTCTAAAGAAACGTGCAGGATTACCTGAGGTTTAGCATTATTGGGTAGTCATTCCCTCCCCCTTTTCCCTAGAGCCAAAGCTTAGATGGACAAGTTTGCACTCTCATTTTGGGGATCAAGTTTATTTTATTTTT
>NW_006399945.1:738217-739063 GCF_000299155.1 Elephantulus edwardii | reverse complement strand
GTTTACTCCGACCTTCACCATCGTGTCTCAGGGATGCGGCTGAGGCTGCACAAGAAGAGAGGGCAATCTGGATCGACGAGGAGCAGAGAGCCTCAAGTTTTTATAGTTTACTTTCCGATGCTGTTGCATTTTGGTGTTTCAGCTCTATTCTTGGAATCTCCACTATGTCCTCTGGCTCTCTCTCAGACACACTCTTCACAGCCTCTTCTCTGTACACAGTCCACTAGAATTGAGTTTTAGGCCCTCAGAGTTTGACAGATGCCTCAAGGGCAAACCTGGTCATTCTTACTAGTTTAGATTAAGAAGCATAAGTTCTCAACCGTTTTTGTACTTCCAAAATGCATTTGAGATAACCACACATTCTACTTGAGAAAAGAACATGTCAAATTACAAAATTTCATGTGTCACTCAGCTGCTGCTGCTGCTCTGTCTTGTAACGTAGAAAGTATGAGACAATGGAGTTTGATTTGGAAGTTGTTCTGGACAGGGAATTGATTTTTCCTTCCTAATGGAAAGTAGAGGTTTTTGATATAGGGAAATAATGGAATCTCTTTTGTGCTTGAATAGAATTCTACTTTGACTGGTAGAGCTAGACATTGGCCTTGGATGTGATCTTGTAATGATGACATACCACAAGGTGAGGTGGCCTAAATTGGCAGAAGTGCTTTATAAAAATCAGTGTGTTTAGAATATAGAAATAGAGTTCTATTGCTATTTAACTGTAATTCACTAGATACCTTCCATATAAAACATTGTTGTTGTTGTTGTTATGTGCCGTCGAGTCGTTTCCGACTCATAGCGACCCTATGCACAACAGCCCTAAACCCTGCTCTATCCTGTGCCAAC
>NW_006399945.1:734107-735203 GCF_000299155.1 Elephantulus edwardii | reverse complement strand
AGAGGGACATCATGCTTGGGAGGGTGGAGGGACAGCGCAGGAGGGGAAGACCCTCTATGAGATGGATTGATTCAGTGACTGGGGTAATCGGGGTGGGCGTGTCAGAGGCAGTGCGGTTGGCGCAGGATAGAGCAAGGTTTAGGGCTGTTGTGCATAGGGTCGCAAACGACTCGATGGCACACAACAACAACAACAACAACAACAACAACAACTTGTTCACTTAACAAAACTCATATACATTGTTTTCATACCAGGTCTTTCCCATTTCCTTTACCCACCCCTCACTCTACCCATCAAATTATGTGATCCTATGATTAGCCCCTCTGCCTATCCTCAGTTCTCTGCTCCTCCCCTCCCCTCCTTGGATCCTCATACACATGTTACTAGTTATCTTTCTAGTTCTACAATTATGGCCTTATACAGTATTTGTCCTTATGGGATTGAGTTAGTTCACTTAGCATAATGCTCACCAAACATTCCCAAGTTAAGTAATAGTTTTCAAATCATTGCTCCTGCATGTTGCATAGTATTCCATTGTGTGAATGTATCGTACTTTCTCAATGCATTTGATTGTAGTTGGACATTTGAGCTGTTTCCATGTTCTTGCGATGGTGAGTGAGGTACAAATCAAAACCATAATGAGATACCATCTCATCCCAGTAGCAGTGGTAAAGTTTAACAGGATAGCAAGTAATAAATGTTTGAGAGGATGTGGACATGTAGGAACTCTTATACATTGTTGGTGGGATTGTAAAATGAAACAACCTCTCTGGAAGGCATTTTGGTGCTTCCTCAAAAAGCTGAACTTAGAGATTCCATATGACCCAGCTATTCCACTGCTTGGAATATACCTCAAGAAAATAAGAACTGCTTTCGGCTTTCGGCTCGAGGAGGCCTCGGTGCAACTTTCTTCGGTCGTCCTGCATCCGGGTTCATCCGACACCAGCCGCCTCCGCCATGCCGCCCAAGTTCGACCCCAACGAGATTAAAGTCGTGTACCTGAGGTGTACCGGTGGGGAAGTCGGTGCCACTTCCGCTCTGGCCCCCAAGATCGGCCCCCTGGGTCTGTCTCCAAAAAAGGTTGGTGATGACATTG
>NW_006399945.1:727289-734007 GCF_000299155.1 Elephantulus edwardii | reverse complement strand
AATTGGTCCAGTGGTGAGAATCTTTGTCTTCTTGACATTGAGCCTTAGTCCATACTGAAGGCTGCAGTCCTTGACCCTTCGCAGCAAGTGCATAAGGTCCTCCTCAGTTTCAGCAAGCAGGGTTGTGTCATCTGCATAACGCAGATTGAATATAAAACATTACTGGGGGAAATACAAGCTTTTTTTTTTAAAAAACAAACAAACAAACCCATCAAACACATAAATTTTATGTTTTTATTGTTTATTTCGCCAGTCCTTTCTAAAAGGTCTACTCTTTATCAAGTTATTAAAATCCTCAGAAATCTTCTTTCAGTGCTATCACATCTCATATAGAAGGGTGGCTAAGCCAAATGCTTGAGGGTGGCTTATTCCATTTTCCAGTTATTTCTATTTTATTATTTTTGTACTTTCAAACCCTGGTGGCACAATCATGTAGCGCTTGGCTGCTGGAATATTGGCTAACCCCACGTAGTGATTCTGTAGGAGAAAGGCCTGGCAATCTGCTCCGGAAATGATTTCAGACTAGGAAGCCCTATGGGTCACTGTCAGTGAGAATCTACTCAGCATCCCTCCTCAAAAAAGCATACTTCCAAAAGGAATCTTACATAGCCACACGTTCCGCTTTTTAACACGTTGCTGCAAATGACGGCAAATGTGTTTCTAAACATGGTCGTCAGTTTTAAAAGTGTGCTGCAACGTTTAAAAGTACAAATCAGTAACACCAAAATAAATCCAATATCATTGAAATAGCAAAATAGATAAATCGGGACGTTCCTTATATTCTAAAAATAAATGAAACAGTATCCCCTAAAAAATCTCCAAACAATTATTGTTGTTAAGTGCCGTCGCGTCACCTGTGACTCATAGTGACCTTATGTACAAGAGCTCTGAATCCTGCCCTATCCTGAGCCAGACTCACGCCTCTGACACACCTACTCCCATTGCTCCAGTTACTGGGTCAAATCCATCTCATCCTGCGTCTTCCTCCCCTGCGCTGTCTCTCCATCCTTCCAAGCATGATGTCCTTCCCCAAGGACTGGTCCCTTCTGGCCACATTCCCAAAGTATGTGAGATAGAGCTTCAAAATCCTAGCCTCTCTAAGACACTCCTGTTTGTTCTCTTAGAAGTCCATGGTATGTTCAAGAGTCTTCTCCAGCACCACAACTCAAAGACATTAATTCTTTTTCTGTCATCCTTAATCATTGTCCAGCTCTATTAATTATACAATAATGCCAGATGATATAGTTAGCTATTCATATAATAACTAAGTAATCCTTTTTGACATGACATAATTTATAAAAATCCTCATATGTAACCTTTTTTGAACAACTTGGTCTGTTGTCCAAAGTAAAAGGGCTGCAAATAAAACTTACTTCTAAGTGGCTGTCGTAGATGTTCAAACACTGAAAGGATCCCTGTTTGTGCAGCATCTAGCTGTTAAGAAACTGAAAGATTAGCAGTTTAAACCCACCAGCTGATTTTCAGGAGGAAAAGTGTGCCTGCTGGTCTGCTTCTGTCAAGGTTACAGGCTTGGGGACCTGATGAGGCAGTTCTCGGTCCTATGGGGCCACTGGTCAGATACAGTTTGACAGCAATGGACTTGGGTTTGGTTTATTGAACCTTTATGTAATTGTAGTTGTTCATTCTTTTCATACACACTCTCATTCATTGGGCCACACTGTGTGCCAGGCACTGTGCTTTTGCTGGGGGGAGAGTCATATGACGTCTCAGCTGCTTTGCATTCCAGTTTTAGGACCTAGAAGTCTATGTCTGAGTGAAAAGTCAACTAATGGTGAGTCAGAAATTGCTTTCATGTTCTTGCTTTCAAGTGCTGGTCTTGGAGCACAGCTAAATCCAAAACACGTTTTATAGCAGCTGATAAAGTGAACCACAGGAGATATTTATTGATCTTAAATTGGTGTATCTTATTCTAGAAATAACATTAAAATTTCTAACTTCTTTATTTCAGGAAATTGAAAGTCGTGTTTTTGAAGGCATATTTTTCTTGTTCACGAATATCCTTCAATGTCAGTAATAGGAATATAACTAACCCATATGCTTATTTAAAAACATGCCCTATTTTAGCACATTCATGTCTAGGGGGGAAAAGTTATCTGACTGAAGCGAAGTAATTCAGGTTGTAACATTAGCCTACATGAAGATTTTGGGTGCATGTTAAGAAAGGATTTAGCAAATGACTATTTTAGGAAAATGGTCTTATTTTATACCAACAAAGTATTACAGAGATAAAAAAACCCCTCTAATATCATACATAATTGAAATGCCAAACAGAGTTGTAACATGACCTGACAATTTGGTTATGATTTGATTCAACATTTTAATTTATTTTCTAAATTATTAACCATGGCAACAGTTTAAAAGCATTTCTTCATATGAAATTTTAGAGGATGCTGACAGTAAAATATCTGCTGTTTGTTGATCTGTAATTAGAACCTACCAAGAGCTTATTTTTATTACTATTTATTTTCAGGCACTAAAACACTTATGTTCTATCTCGCCTGATGGAGTTTTGTTATCCAAAGGTGACAGATCAAAAGATGTTCAGGGCTTTCTTTTGTATCATGTGCGACCAACCACCGTCCTGAGAGAGATCAAATGTCTAAATGTCCCAGAAGTCCTTTTACGCCCTCATGCTTCCTAGCCCAGGTGAGAGTCACTGTAAAATGTCAGGTCTGCCTTTCCCCACACATCAGGAGGCTCTACTGTCTTACCTCCTGAGGACTTAAAGGTATTGCTTTAAATCCCTGCAGGCTTTAAAAAGTGTTTTCCACTAACCTTCATTGGGTAAAGGATCTAGGAGCCCAGCTTACTATCTGCCTAGGTTCTCTGCTCTATCAGAGTTGCCTTTAACCTGCCTGTGAATTCCAGGTACAGCCACGGCTAGTGAGGAGTGTCTGTCCAGGGGCAGTTAGTCTCATCGGCAAGATGGCGAGAGTGATAGACACATGAGAATTATTCTAGTTTTTAAATGCGGACTAGCTTTTATCAAGTTGATTCTGACTGACTGTGGCTGACTGTGCCAGAGCACATCTGCACTTTCTTGGCCTCAGTGATGACTTTTTGAAAGTAGATAGTCAAGCCTTTCTTCTAGGTGACTGTGGACAGACTTGAACTTCCAACCTTTCAGTTGGTGATCAAGTGTATCAACCATTTGCACCGCCCAAGAATTGCATCCCAGTGTTCTTGACAAATATGAATACTGATGAATACTGCCAGGAGCATGGAGTCCCGGGGATGGCCAGGAATCATTTAAACTCTGTGGCACTGGGGGCTGTGCACTCATGCTCTGGTCACTCTGGAGTCAGTGTGGACTCGGGAGGTGTGGCTGGCAGGCAGGTGCCTGTCCGCAGTTCTGCACGTGAGGACAGACTGCGGCTCGCTGAGAGGGATGACCCAGTTATTTCCCCATGTGGCCTCTTACATTCATTTTACTTTAGCTCATTCGTAAGTACACATGTTAATTTTTTTTGGATCAAATCCAATCAGAGCGGCAGCCCACTTAAAACGCTGTAATTTCAGCCTCAGCATGTTCATAACAAGCTTAACAATGTAGGACATTTTCAGTTATATAGTGTAAGCAGTTTCTCCATTAACAACTTGATTGGAAATCTTCCAGTTCGCAGTTTCCCTCAGTGACTGTACTTTAGAAGCCTCGGAGAATCAGCAGGGATTGCCATAGTTCCCATGGTTTGCCCAGTCTTGACCTTCGGGATAGTCGCCATCATTTGGATTTGGGAGTAGGGATGCTGAGAGTCTAATAAAGGGAGTAGGATTACTTTCAATGTGACTTTGGCTTTCATATCTCACTTCTGCTTTTCTATAACTGGTGCATGTGTGAAACTGGGACTTGTTAAATGTTTCGTGGGTGTTATTTGTAAGATTTTGACATCTTTATCTAGGAGTTCTCCAACAGGTGGGAACCACTGTGTCCTGTGCACACAGCATCCCAGCCCTCCTTATTTCCCCTGCAGACAGCTGAGTTTCCTTCTGGTGTTAGGAAAATGAAAATGGATTTCTCCGCAAGAAAGGTGAAGCTTCCCAACTGTTTCCTCCCTGTTCTCTAAGCTCTTCGTCCTGACTGCTATAGAGTGCCTTACCTGAGGGAACCCAGTAACTTCTGGAGATTCTGGGGGTTCTGTGAAGTTGAGGCAGAGGTCAGAGAATCACATTCTTGGTTATGAGCACCTTGTCTCCTGTTGCAGAAGTATCTTTGGGACTGGCAGTTCAGAAGAAAAACAATGTAGTTAGCAGAGAATGAAAGAAACGTTTAAATGTCTCTTGATGTAATGTCCTGTGCTGTAAGAGTTGAAAGGAACTTTGAAATGTGTTTACTCTTGCTTGATCTCTGAAAGCCTCTCTGTAGCACCTCTGGATGTCCAGTCAGTGTTGAAAGTTTTTGGGAACAGTGCACTTACCACTTGACTAGCCAATTATTTTCTGAATCTGAATGGCTTTGTTTGAAAGATTTCCAGCTCTAACTTCTATTCATTAGGACATGAAAGATAGTGGGGAGAGTGGGTGCCAGTCTGCAAATATGCATGCAGACATAAAAAAATAACAATTTTTAATGAATATTTCCATGAATGTCATTGTAATGAATTAATTAGTTGATGATAATTAATGTTACAAACAAAATGCCTATGAATATATGAAAGCCCAATATGGTTTGTAAGCCTTTACTCAAAGGAAAAAAAGAAATAATTTCATTACAGAAAAAGGAATGAATGAACAAATGAATAAATATTAACAGTGGGCTGAGGCTGCTTTTCTTCAGGTTTTTTATTGTGATAGAAATATATATAACAAATTGTGAGCCATCTCTGCAGTTTGTGTATGTGCACATCTTAGTCTTTATGTAAATCTATTGTTGTTGTTATGTGCCATTGAGTCGTTTGCAACTAATAGAGAACCTATGTACAAGAGTCGTAAATGCCGTTCTATCCTGTGCCAACCTCGCTGTCTGAAACACATTCATTCCCAGCACTCCACTCACAGAATCGATCCATCTCATTGAGGGTCTTCCTCTCCTGTACCGTCCCTCCATTCTCCCAAACATGATGTCCCTCTTCAAGGACATGATGTCCCTCCTTGCAACATGCCCAAAGTATGTCAGAAGAAGCTTCAGAGTCTTTGACTCCAAGGAGCATTCTGGCTTCACCCTCCCCAGGACAAACCTGTTTGCTCTCCTAGCAGTCCATGGTATATTCAACACTCTTCTCCAGCACCACAGCTCAAAGGCATCAATTCTCTTTCTAGCATTCCTATTCACTGTCCAATTCTCTGATGCATAGCACCTAATTGCCAAGACCATAGCCTGGCAAACAAAAAATTATAAAAGTTTTAAAAATGTAAACTTGTCTTATAATTTTAACGTTCTGTGCATCCACAATCTTAATACAGTCTGGTATATTTCAAGTATGAAATTTTCCTTTTGATTTCCAAAAATAATTACTTTTTTCCAAGTCATTTATAGTAGAGTATGAACTCAGAATATCACTCTATCCAGAATGAAACTATCTTCATGGAACCAGCCATGAAGTAAATTTATTGAGGCTTTTAAGGTTAGTTCAATTTTGGTTATGGAACCAGAGACAAATGTTTCTTAAAGTTAAATACATCTCTCTACCTTAGGGTAAACAATCATCTAAAATAAAAGGTTTGTCTGCTCTGTAGATGGAACATCTTATTTGTTTAAATAAGTAAGATGCTATAGTCACACATATTCTCCATTAGTTGTTGTTCTTAGTTACTCTGGAGTTGATTGTGAGTCATAGTAACCCCATAGTAGCAGAATGAAAAGTTTTTTGATGCTGTACCATTTCCATGATTGTTGGTACATTTGAGTCTGTTACTGTAAATATTTTGTCTTTCCATCTCATTGAAAGTTTCCCTCATTTTAGCTGACTTTCTGCTTTACCAATAATAATGTCTTGTTTCGTAATTAGTCTTTTCTAAAACTGTACTTACAATTTTTTTTTAAAAAACCACCCTCAAACTCATCTTTACCCAGTTGGATCCAATTCATAATTGACCCTCAGCTGGTTTTCAGAGGCTGCAAATCACATGGGATGAGCTTGATGGTGGATTCGAACCACCAGAGAGGCCCACTTCCCTGCCTTTGAGTTAGCAGCACAACTTCCTGTGGACTGTACCACGAGAGTCCCTAGAATCTAAGCAAACCAAAGTCTCACCATCTGCCCTTGCATCTCAGGAGTATTTGATTGCATTTTTTTCTAAGGCTTATGTGTTGTTCTGGCAGTCCATGATGCATTCACTATTCTTCACCAATCCCACAAATTGAATGGATCAGTTCTTTCTGCCAACCTTTTTAATTGTCTACCTCTTGTATGCATATGAGGGCATTGAAATGAGGATAGCTTGGGTCAGGCACACCCTAGTCATTAAAGTAGCATTTTGATTTGTAAAATCTCAAATAAGTCTTTGCAGCAATTTTCAACTTTTTCAATGCAGTATGTATGTCTTTAATTTCTTGACTTCTCCTTCTGAAACCTTGATAACCAATTGAAAACTGTGAAGTCTTCTATTTTTTAAAAAAATACAATTTTTGTTTTATACTTGATTATGCAAAGGCATTTGCCTGCGTGGATCATAACAAACTGTGGCTGACTCTGAGAAGAATGGGAATCCCAGAACATTTAATCGTGCTAATGCGAAACCTATACTTGGACCAAGAGGC
>NW_006399945.1:697537-725159 GCF_000299155.1 Elephantulus edwardii | reverse complement strand
AAGACATCAACAGTGGTGCTGTGGAATGCCCAGCTAGCTAAGGAACTACAGATGAAAATATTTCAATAAAGGATTATTTGTTAACCAATGGGGAAAAAAAAAGAAAAAAAAAAGAAAATAAGAACTGATGCTCAAGTGGAGACTTGTACACCAATGTTCATAGCAGCGTGATTCACCATTGCGAGGTCCTTCCTCTGTTTTTGAACAATATTAGTAACTCATTGATGTATAAATTTACAGATTGTTTCTGGCAGATAGCCAAGTGAGCAATTTCACAATTTGTAAGATACTTTATTTGTAAAACATTTAATATATAATGTTTGCTAATTTTATAATATGAACTAAAATATTACCATCAGTCTGAAAATGGGTGATGATCAGGCATTTTGCTATGAAAATTTTTCATCCCTGAATTCTTTAGAAATCATTATTTTAGATATTTACTATCATGAGTGCATATGATATAAACCATGATTTTAAAAAATAACTTATTTTCTATTGATTTACATACAAAATTGGTGAACATTGTATTTCATTCATGTGCATTGTGAATAACAAATTCCTTCATTCCTTGGAAAAGGACATCATGCTTGGAAGGGTGGAGGGTCAGAAAAAAGATGAGACTCTTAGTAAGATGGATTGACATAGGATTGTGACAATGGGCTCAGGTATATGAGAAATGACGAGGATGGCACAGGACAGATCCATTGTTCATAGGGTCATTATGAGTTACACTGAAGTTGATGGCATCTAACAACTACTCTCATGAATAGGGTGTTTTGGTGGATTAGCAATAAAGAGTTGTGCAGCCAACCCAAAGACACACAGCTACCCTATGGGAGAAAGATGGGCA
Organism: Elephantulus edwardii; assembly: GCF_000299155.1. Classification (NCBI taxonomy): domain Eukaryota; kingdom Metazoa; phylum Chordata; class Mammalia; order Macroscelidea; family Macroscelididae; genus Elephantulus; species Elephantulus edwardii. The sequence goes on along the minus strand of NW_006399945.1, from coordinate 724,306 downwards.
GGCTCTTTCTATGTGATTTATTGCCACTGTGTACCCACTGGAGGGTCAGCTAGCAGCCAGTTCTGACTAGTTGGTCCATAACAGGAACACCTGTCATGAGCAAGGAGCTTTGGTGGCCCACTAGTGAAGAGCTGTGCTGCCAATCCAAAGGCACATAGTTCAAATCTACCAGCTGCTTCAGTAGAGAAAGAGGAGTAATTCTAGTCCAAGTGATTTTTGTCTCCTGAAAACATGCTGGAGGGTTGATTCCTACATGACACCTCATCAGAATAACAGCAGGACTGTCATGAGTAAGGGTGTTTAGGTCGCTATATGGACAACTGAAGTCAGTTGTTGGATTAAACCATCAGATATTCAACCAGTGAAAACCCTGTGGAATATGGAGGTGTGAGCTTCACTTGATGGTGGGGACAGTGCAGGACTGGTGACATTAGTCTCACGATGCCTGGTGTCCCCGAGGTGTCTTCATTCAACTCCTCCCAACTCCACATGCTCGAAGACTTCTGAATATCTGCATTTATTTTCAGAAGACATTACTTCCCTCCCTTATAATAGTAATCCATTTCACCCCACACCTAATTCTGGCAGGTCATATTTAACTACTGTATGCTATTATAAAGGGCTCTTGTGGCACAGTGGTTAAGCACTTGACTTCTAAGCAGAAGGCCAGTGGTCTGAACCACTGAGGAGGACGATGAGGCAGTCCACTTCCGTGAAGAGGACACAGCCTTGGAAGCCCCATGTAGGATCGGTATGAGTCAGAACTGGCTTGATGAGATTTGATTTGTAATATTGTTGGGGAAATCTTGTGGGATTTTTTTTTTTGAGGAAAAAATAAGAGGGAATTTGTAATTATCTTGAGAAAAATAGAACCATTTTTTAAAAGAGGTGCAACAGTTTAAAAAGTACCTTTATTAAACTTATTTTGTAGCATGATTTTTGAAATTGTAGCTTCTTAGAAATGAGGGTTCTGCCTGAAAGCCAATTCTGTTTCCACAGGCCTTTTGCTTTATCCTCTTGAAAAATACAGACTTTTTTTTTTTTTTTTTTTAGTGATAAATGCATTTCATCATTTATTTAGATGCTCAAGCTCTCGCCACTAGGTTTTCACAAGCTGATGAGCATTGAAGTCTTTCTTGGAAGATAGGTGACTTAACCGTCGTCTTCTGGGTTGAGAAAAGGGTTAGTTTTTCATTTCCCGTAATACAGTAATAAGACGCACCTGAAAACGGTCCTGAATGTTTGATAGAAATTGTAAGAAGGTATTAAAACTTGAGAAATGAATTAACAAGCTGCCTTTTTATGCTGAAGCACCGTGCCTCAGTGTTGAATGAATAGCACTTTATTCCACTGCTGCATAAATCGTGGGCTGAGATGTCGATGGAGCATGAGGCCGCAACATCGTTGAGGGGTGTGTGTGTGTGTGTTGTGTGTGTGTATACCCACATGCACAACTGTACAAAGAAGATTAAAATTCTGATCTAAACTCATGGACCTGGGAACAGCGTTGTTTAGAATGAAACTCTATCTTTAGCTCAAGCCAATAAGTTTACACATTTCTGTGGTTTCCCCCAACAAATCGTTGTCACCATAGCAAATTCCTCCCATATAAACAATGACTGCTTGCTCTCTGGCCCCTTAAGAAAAAACCAAAACATCACACTACTAAATTCTTGTTCACTTTTTATTTTTAGGGTCAATCTGCAAATGTGCTGACCTTTTCCAAATGAAAGCATTTTTTTAAAAAGATGAATACTTCTTTTGAAATAATAACAAATCCATCCCACGGCCACTGAGTTACTCTTGATGCATGCTGAAATCCACTGGATTTCAAAGCTCTAAATCTTATGGGAGTAGACAGTCTTTTTCCCAAGGAGCAGCTGGTGGAGTAGAACCACTGACCTTCTGGTCAGCAGCCCAAGACATAATGCTTTATACTATCTTATGTACGAAATGCTTCCAATGTGCTTCACGTGCACTCAAAACTTCTTGCTGTTGGGTCATATCTGACTCGTAGCAGATCCTCCACCAGGTCTTTGGAGGCAGTAAATTACATGAGACAAGACTACTCATTTGTTTCCTGTGGAGCTGCTAATGGATTTGAACCGCTGGAGAGATAACTGCCTTTAGGTTAGCAGCACAGTTCCCTACAGGCTACGCCACCAGAGCTTCCCCTCTGTTTTGTAGTTTAATTCCCTTAATCCTAACAACAACCAGATGTGACAGGTATGATTACTAGTTCCATTTTACAGATAACAAAGCAGAGGCATTGAATGGTTGTCTGTTCTACAAGTAGGTCATGGGACCCAGATTTGAGCCCTGACAGCTTGGGTCCAGAGTGTGGACTCTTGGTCTGTATATGCCATTGCCTTTTAGAGTGTAGCTCTGAGAGTGACTCTCACTTTTGTAATGATTCTTGATGTGTTATCTTAAATAGCATGAAGCCAGAATGTTCAACAAAGAGACTCAACAATAATGTTAGTGGCTTAAGGAAATAAAAGTATATTTCCCCTTCCCAGGAGCGCACTGTGGAGATGAGTTTTGCTCGATGTTATTGTTCCAGCATCTTTAGTGAACTGTGGTCTTCTCTGTGGGGAGCTGAGTGGTGGTCATGGCCAGGGTCTGTCCAGATGGATGGGTGGAGATGATACACTGTCTCTTCTAATACCTCTTGGCTCAGGCATGGTGTGTGCAGTATGTCACTTGATATCTGTTGGAGGGAACTTGGTCACCTGGCCACCTTCCTGTAAGGCAGGATGGGAAATACACAAGACGAGGGAGCTGTCATGGCTTAGTGGAAAGAAGGTACACCGCCAATCCAAAGGCATGTGGTTCTAATTCACCAGCTGCTCCACAGAAGACAGCCAGTCACCATGTGTGCTGTTGACCGTCTCCGAAAACCTGCTAGAGGGTCAGTATGAGTTGGTTCCAACTCTATGGTACCAAACAACAAAACACAAGATTAGGAAGAAGGGGAGAGCAGATTTCTCTGGCTAAACAGCAGTTCCCACCATGTGTGTGAAAACCCCCTCAACTCATTATCATGATTAAAACATCACTGCAAGAAACAGACAATAAATATTTAAACAAGAGGATAAAGTCACTTCTGATTCCACTTTCGAGTCCCAGCGTGATGTACCTCAGGTGACCGCTGTGATGTACACACAGTGCCTCAGCTGCTGACTGAAAGATGCAAGTTCAATCCACCCAGAGGCGCCTCAGAGGAAATACCTGTGACCTGCTTTGGAAAAGCAGCTATTAAATCAGGACAGGAGGTCCTGGATAGAGTGGGAGAAAAATGTCCAGCAAACTCAAAATATGGTCAGAAGCCCAGCTTAGTGGAGACTGGTGGCACCTCTAAGGAAGGCTTCCTGTCCTTAGGCTTCAAATCTGCACTTGAACTCACCCTCATGGTCCAACTTTTAACCAAATGCTAGACAGGTCTATAAGATTAACAATAAGGGAAGTACTCAGTCATGATTACGGTCAACCACATGAGATCAATAGGGCAACATTTGACCAGGGATAAAAACTCCGAAGAAGAGAAGGGATAGGAAAGGGGAACCAATGTGAAAGGTAAACACAGGCAGAAGGTGGGAAGAGTGTTGTTGCCTTGTGGTGACTAAAGTCAGTGTCACAAAATATGAAGTATCACATGTGGAATGGAAGTCCCATCTGCTTTGTAAAATTTCACTCAAATCATAGTAGAAAGGCTTGTGGAGTGGTTTTTTCCCCCCCTTCTTCTTTAAAAAGAGAGAGCTATGTAGCTCAGAGCTCTCTTTTAGATCAACTTTTTATTTTCACTTGAATTTGGGATCAGGACTGTTTATGGATCATAATGTAGCCACTTGTGCTTTTGAAAGTGTTTTAGGATTTTTACCCATACAGGATAATGTGCAAATGTATCATTAAGTTTAATTATGAGCTTCCCAAAGGAGCCGCTTTTTCCAAGGAGATAGTGGCACGGTGTGGCAGGAGACAGCCATGACCTCTGTGCCCTTGACTTGAAAATAAATCCATTGACTTGCCTCTTCCTCCACCTGCAGTATCTCTCTTCATCCTGGCAGCATTCACTCTTCGTGAATAGTTTTATAAATTCCATTTTAACTTTTGTTAACTTGAGAACTAATAAAACGAGCTCTCTGGAGGTTTGAGATAGGCTTTATTCTTTTTCACAATTGCACTTATTATTTGAATAGTGTGAGAGAGCACTGGTGGCCTACTGGTAAGGGGTTGTGCTGCCCACCCAAAAGCACAAGGTTCGAATTCACCAGGTGCTCTGAGGGAGAAAGAGGAAATCTCCTCCTGTGTGATTTACAACCTCTGAAAACTTCCTGGAGGGTCAGTTATGAATCGGCTCCGATAGGATAACTTATAACAACAATACAACCGTTTGAACAGCATGAGGAGGATGTGACGTGGCCTAGTGATAAGAAATAGCACTGCAGTCCCAAAGGTAGGCAGTTTGAACCCAACAGCTGCTCCACGGGAAAAGGATGAGCAATCTCCTCCTGTGAGATTAACTGCCTCTGAAAACCTGCTGGAAGGTTGGCTATGGGTTAGTTCTGACTCAATAGTACAAAAAACAAAAGACAAAAAAAAAACAAAACAACAAGCTCAATAATAGTAATAACGAAATTTTACTAATAATTGGCACCTTAAGATTTTTGGTTTTGTTGTCTTTGATGCACTTGTCTACACTGTTGTTGTTGTGTTCTCTCATAGTTTGTCCTCTGGCGGGTTTTCAGAGGCAGTTAATGGAACAGGAGGACATAGCCCATCCTTCTCCTGTGGAGCAGCTGGTGGCCTTGAACCACATACCTTTGGGATTGCAGGTCAGCTTCTTGCCACTAGGCCACTGTCATACTAAAAATTATTAAGCACAAACTCCAGACAGTTATCAACTGTCAGATAAATTCTGAATTGCAACTACCAGAATCAACAACAACAAAAATTCCAAATCAAACGTGTTACTGTTGAATTTATTCCAACTTATAATGACCCCATGAAGCAGGATAAAAGCTCCTTAGGGTTTCCAAGGCTGTGATTTTTATGGGCACAGACTGTCACATCTTTCTGCTGCAGAGCTGCTGGCAGATTTGAACCACTAACCTTTTGGTTAGCAGCCAAACATTTAATCTTACTGTGCTACAGAGCACTCCTCTAATAAACACAGCATGCGCGCATATTAAATTTTCGTCAGTTCTTTAGGTTTAAACCCTGAATATGCCAAATAAAAGAACTGAAAAATGAGGAAAATAAAGTTGAGGCTGATTTTTACACCCGTCTGCTGAATTTTCATAACATAATCCAGTGTGTTATGTTTCTATATGAAGATCAGAGTTCTCAGGACCTCAAGCTTGAGGGTATCCTGACTGGCTGAATGACCTTATGCAAACAGATGAAGCTGATTTCAACATGATAATGACTCAAAAAACTCAAGTTTTGAGGTGGACATTGACCATGCCTTTCTAAACTTTGTCCTCAGACTAGAGACTGGTGGCAGACAGTGACAGCTAGTGAAATGCACATATTCTATTCACTCTGAGCAGAGTTGTGAGGTGGGTGTACCAGACCGCGTTCTGGTTTCCCCAGCAACATTCTGATGAGTACTTGGCTTCCCACATTGCAGTTCTTGCCATTCAGTGAGAAAGGGCTGATCTCTGTGGTGTGATTTCCCTTCTAGTAAGAAGAATCAATGCTTCACTCATAGCCAAGTGCTGGGAGCTTGGCCTGCCTGAGCTGCGCCCAGCCATGCCTCTGCCCTGGGCAGGCTCTATACAGCTTCTGAATGTGCAGGGGTGAGGGTCCTACCACGACTTCACACAGTCCACCATGGATGTGAGACCTCCTCTGTGGTGGCCAGTCAGGTTATATCTGGTGGGCTGCTCTCTCCCCCTCTACACACTTTCGTTAGTACCAGCCACAGGCGCTAGATGTGGAAATAACATACTCAGCATGTTAGAGAGTGAAGAACTGGTTTTTGTGGCTAGACATCTGTTTTATAATTTTGACTCTAACACCTAGTAGTGCCTTGACCTTTTACAAGATATAGAAAATTTCTGGACCTCAGTTTTCTTACTGGGACAATTCCTATGTTTGATGAGTCATTGTTAGCTCAGAGGTAGGATTCTTGCTTTCTATATGGGTCACTTGGTGCAGTTTCTGGCCATTACACTTGATCCTTGTGCAGCTACCGTGTGTCTGTCTGGTGACCTTTGTGGTGCTCAACAGGGTTTAGCAGAGGAGAAAAGCCTGAAAATCTACTTCCAAACATCAGCCAGTGAAAACTCTGTGGATCACGACGTTCTGATTTGCTGCTACTGTTGGACTGGTGCAGGACTGGACAGTGTTTCGTTCCGTTGTGTGTATGGTCACCTTGAGTCAGGGGTCAACTCCACAACAACAAAGAGCTCACTCATTCACTAACTCATTGTTGTCAAATCTAAGCTGAAGGTTTCTAAAGCGTTTGCTGCAGAAAGTGAAGAACTGTAGTCTTCAATATAGATTGAAGCTCAGCATCAAGAAGACAAAGATTCTCGCCACTGGGCCAATTGGCAACACCATGATAGATGAAGAAGAGGTTGAGATTGTTAACAAGATTGGCTTCACAATCAACACTCTTGGCACCAGTAGTCAGGAAATCAAAAGATGAATTGCATTAGGTTAATCTGCTGTCAGGCACCTCTCCAAAGTGCTAAAAAGCAATGATATCTGGAGACTAAGGAGTGCCTTATTTAGGCCATGGTCTTCACAATTACTTATTATGCATCAGAGAGCTGGACAATGACCAAAGATGACAGAAGAAGTGATGCTTTTGAGTTCTGATGCTGGAGAAGAGTATTAAACATACTATGGATGGCTGAGAGAACAAACAGGTCTGTCTTGGAGAAGGTGAAAACATGCTACTTCTTGAAGGCTAGGATTTTGAAGCTCTGTCTCACATACTTTGAGCATGTAGCCAAGAGAGACCAGTCCCTGGAGAAGAACATAAGCGTGGAAGGGTGGAGGGACAGTACTGGAGAGGAAGACCCTGAATGAGATGGATTGACACAGTATTTTGGAGCCAGTGAGACTGGCTCAGAATAGGCAGGGTTTAGAGCTATCGTATATATGGTGGGTATGAGTTACTGGTCACTTGATGGCACATAACAACAACAACAACCACAACAACAACAACAACAGCAACAAGAAGCTGGCTCATAGATGACCCTCCAGTAGGTTTTCGAGAGTCTGTAAATCACACTGGAGCAGATTGTCCATCTTTCTCCCACGGAGCAACTGTTGGATTCGAACCGCTAGAGAAACTCAGCCGTAGCTGATTTAGCAATTAACTTATATTACTACCCTAATAATTACTACCACATGTAATTTAGATTTTTAGAATTAGTGAAGTAACTCACAATACTTTAACACATAATAAGCACCCACAAAGTTTTGGCTGTTGTTTTTATTTTAATTAATGGGCTCTGGTGACCCAGTGGTAATAAGTTGTTCTGCCAGTCCCATGGCACGTGGTTCAGACCCCCCAGCTGCTCCAGGAGAAAGATGGTCGATGTCTTTCCTGTTCTCTTTAGAGCCTCTGAAAACCCACTGGAAAGTCAACTATGAGGTGGTTTCAACTCAATGACACACAACAACAACATCATCATAAAATACTGAAAACAACTAATTAATTAATTAATTAACTAATCTGTATTGATCGAGCCCTCTATCACAAATATTTGAGGAGAGAGCAAGCAGTCAGAAGAGCAGGTGGTCAAGTCTCAGGATGCGGCTTGTTGCTTTCTTAATTTTATGTTCTTTTTTCTACACAATTAGGAAAAGAACATAGACAAATATTTTTTTAAAGTTAGTTGCTGAAACTGAGGAGGACCTGAAGCACTTGCTGCAAAAGATCAAGGACTACAGCCTCCTATATGGACTGAAACTAAACATCAAGAAAACAAAGATTTTCACCACTGGACCAATTGGCAACATCAGTAGGTAACAGTTTTAATTTACTTGGCTCCACAGTCAACACTCTTGGTAACAGCAGCCAGGAAATCAAGAGACAAATTGCATTGGGAAAGTTAGCTGTGAGGAACCTCTCAAGAGCACTGAAGAGCAACGACGTCAGACTGGAGACTAAGGTGCGCCGGATCCAGGCTACAGTCTTCGCAATTACGTGCTATGCATCAGAGAGTTGGACAGTGAATAGGGTTGATAGAAAGAGAATTGATGCCTTTGAGCTGTGTTGCTGGAGAAGAGTGTTGAATATACCATGGACTGCTAGGAGAACAAACAGGTTTGTCCTGGAGAGGGTGAAGCCAGAATGTTCCTTGGAGTCAAGGATTCTGAAGCTTCGTCTGACATATTTTGGGCATGTTGCAAGGAGGGATTGGTCCTTGGAGAGGGACATCATGTTTGGGAGAGTGGAGGGACGGTGCAGGAGAGGAAGACCCTCAATGAGATGGATCGATTCTGTGATTGGGGTATTGGGAGTAAGTGTGTTGGAGATGGCCAGTTTGGCACAGGATAGAAGAGCATATAGAGCTCTTGTACACAGGGTCGCTATGAGTCGCAAGTGACTCAATAGCACATAACAACAACAACAAGTTTAAAATGTAAGCAGATTGACATTAGACAAGGGCCAATTAATCAGCTTTAAATCGCTGAAATATTATAATAGTACATTTATTTTTTTTTTGCTTGAGTTGAAGACTTACTGGATTAATAATCAGTACTTTAAAACATTCTGCAGTGGTAACATTCTAGGATCCGTTTATTGGCTGCACTAGGAAATTTGCATAGCCATTAATTTCTCTTTTGAAGTTAACATGGCATGGAACACATGTAATAATCTAGAAAATTAGTGAATTTATAAAAAAGAAACTGCCAAAGCCAATTAGCACATATCAATTTGCATAGGTAGTCTACACACTAGACATATATGCCTCAGTGTAATCTGTGTTAATGTTTGCCTATGTGATATGATGAGAAAATACTGTTGTATGCTCAAATTTAATTTTTTACATGGAAAACAGAATTCTGTTGACTTATTCCAGACTATGTTTTTAATAGAAGAATTCAAAAGACAGCTAGAAGAGACAAAACAAAGTATGATAATAGAATGCTCAAAGTGCTGGGGAGCATAAAAAGGGAAGCAATTATTTGGCTTTTCTCAGGCCGAAAGAACTGGATAACCAATTCAATGCTTGAGGTGCGGTACTGAGAGATGCTGTGGGCAAAATCTTGAATGATACAAGACCCATCAAAAGAAGATGAAGGGAGTACACAGAGTTACTGTACCAAAAAGAGTTGATTGACACTGAAATATTTCGAGAAGTAGCTTATAATAAAGAGCCAATGGCGATAAGGGAAGAAGTTGTAGCTCCACTGGCAAAAAATGAAGCCCAAGAATCAACGGCATGTCAATCAACATGTTTCAAATAACAGATGCAGCACTGGACATGCTCAACAGTCTGCCAGGAAATTTGGAAGACAGCTACCTAGCCAGCTCACTGGAAGTTCCCATATTTCCCCCCCCCACCCCGAAGAAAGGAGACCAAATAAAATGTGGAAATTACCAAACAATATCTTATGCCAGCAAAATAATGCTGAAGATCATCCAAAAACGCCTATAACAATACTTTGACAAAGAGCTGTCAGAAGTTCAAGCTAGCTTTGGTTGAGGCCATGGAACCAGAGATATTAGTCGCTGATGTCAGATTCTGGCTAACAGAATACCAGAAGAATATTTTTGCATGCTTTATTGACAGTGCAAGATTATTTGACTGTGTGGATCAAATTATGACTGACATTGAGAAGAATGGGAGTTCCAGGACACTGAGTTGTGCTTGTGTGAAACTTATACTTACACCAAGAAGCCGTTGTCTTGAACAGAGCAAGGGTTTAAAATTTAGAAAGGCATGTGTCAGTGCTGTATCCTTTCTCTGTACTTAATTTGTATGCTGAGAAAATAATTTGAGAAGCTAGACTTTATGAAGAGGACTGTGGCATCAAGATTGGAGGAAGACTTATCAACAACCTGTGTTATGCAGATGACACACCCTTGATTGTTGAATGTGAGGAAGATCTGAAGCTCTTACTGTAAAAGATCAAGGATGACAGCCTATTACAGATATAATATAGGTGACATCTGACCATTAAAAAGACCAAAACTCTCACCACTGGACCAATAAATAATAAGCATCAATAGATGGGAAAAGATTGACAGTTGTCAATGATTTCATTTTGCTTCGATTCACAATCAACACCCATGGTACCACTCGTCAGGAGATCAGGAAACATATTGCATTGGGAAAGTCTGTTGTCAGGGACCTCTCCAAAGTCCTGAAGAGCAGTGATATACGTTTATTTATTTATTTTTAAAATAGAATTTTATTTTATACTGGTTTATTTAAAAGTTTGTATGTTGTTGTTATTATGTGCCATCAAGTCACTTATGACTTGTAGTGACCCTCTGTACAACAGCCCTGAAACCTTCTCTATCCTGTACCAACCTTATTATCTCTGACACCTCTACCCTTATTACGCCAGGCACTGAATCAAATCCATCTCATCGAGGGTCTTCCTCTCTTGCACTGTCTCTCCACCCTTCCAAACATGATGTACCTCTCCAAGGACTAGTCCCTCCTTGTAACATGTTCAGAGTATGTCAGATGAAGCCTCAGAATCGTTGCCTCCAAAGAGCAGCCTGGTCTCACCCTTTCTAGGGTGAACCTGTTTGTTCTCCTAGCAGTCCATGGTATATTCAACACTCTTCTCCAGCACCACAGCTCAAAGGCATCAATTCTCTTTCTGTTATCCCTACTAATTGTCCAGCTTTCTGAAGCATAGCAAGTTCATATACATTTTTGTTTTTCACACCAGATCTTTTCTATTTCCTTTACCCACCCCCCCTCTATCCATAAAATTGTGTGATCCTATGACTACCCCTCTGTCCATCTTCACCCCTCTTCTCCTCCCCTTCCCTTCCTTGGATCCTTACACACACTTTACTAGTTATCTTTGTTTCTACAATAATGGTCTTATATTTGTCATTATGTGACTGAGTTAATTCACTTAGCGTAATGCTTTCCAGTCCCTCTCAAGTTATGTAGTGATTTTAAAAATCATTACTCCTGCATGCTGAATAGTGTTCCATCATGTGAATGTACCACAATTTCTCAATCCTTTTTATTGTGGTTGGACATTTGGACTATTTCCGTGTTCTTGCGATAGGTGATGTCAGTTTAAAGACCAAGGTAAGACTTATTCAAGCCATGTCTTGTAAATCACCTGCCATGGATCTGAGAGCTGGACAGTGAATAAGGATGACAGAAGAATAATATATGCCTTTGGGTTCTGGTGTTGGATAAGAGTACTTATTACTCCATAGACAGCCAAAAGAACAAACAGATGCATCATGGAAAAATGCAGCCAGAGTGTTTCTTAGAGGTAAGAATGGTGAAGCTTTGTCTCACACACTATGGACATGTTGTTAGGAAGGGATAATCCTTGGAAAGGGACATAGTGCTTGGAAAGAGGGAAGATCAGTGAAAGAGAAAACAACTCTTTAATGAGATGGCTTGACACAGTGACTGTGGTAATGGGCTGAAGTGTGTTAGAGATGATAAGGGAGGCAAGGATAGGCCCGGGTTCAGATCTGTTGTTCTTAGGGTCACTATTATGATTCATACTCAACTTGATAGCACCTAATAATAACATGTGTTTCCAAGTTCAATATTGTAGTATTCTATATACTTTCACGATACAGGATGAAGGATGAATGGCAATAGGAAATGTGGGGAGGACGTGGGGAAGAGTGCTGTTACATTCTGGAGTTGCAATCAGCATCACAGCACATACTGGGTAGTTATTTTTGAATGGAAAGCTGGTTTGCTCTAGAAATGTTCCATAAATAACAATAAAATGTAAAAACACAATGGTGGTTTCTGTACATTTTGTATCAGATTCCTTTTGTATGAGTACACTAGGCACAGTATTTGAGGTCATAGCTGGAGAGCTCAGGCTTGTTCATGGTGTTTGGAGAACTCAGTCCATCCACACAGTTGTTTCTGAGGATGACCGAAGAGTCTTTTGGGAAGAGTCTAATTCAAGGAAGATAGCTCTGAGGCTCTAGGAATGGGAGAAGGGCTGCTGGTTTTGGAGGCGAAGGTGTAATTCATGCCCAGTACATTGCCATGTGCTTAGCGTGGCCCCATCAACTCATTCTTCAGTTCTGGTGAACATTGGTGCTTTACAAAATTAAGTGTGAAAAGGAGACTTTTGGGGCTATCTAGAGCACAAGGAAGCCTTGCATGAGGCAGTTGGAGTGTGTGTACTTTGGGAATTGGATGTTGGATTCTCCGTTTAAGTTTACGGATGAGTCGAGGACTTGGGGTGAATAAGAGCAAGAGAGAGCGAGAGCGAGAGCGAGAGCGAGAATATGAATATGAATACTGGGAGGGAGAGGCATGCATGCTCCTGTGGAAGGTGCAGCCTCCTGGGCGGATTTTGGAGCTCACCATTGATACAGCACTCACCCTGCTGAGTTGAGGAGATGAGACTAGCAGGTGTCCCCGACAGTGTCCTTGAGCCCCAGCCTTATACCGAGAACCCTGTGGGAGAAATTTCAGGGTGGTCAGGTTATAGCGGAGTGGGAGAGGGCCTGCAGTGCAGTGTCATCACTGTTTCTCCCGACTCCTATTTTTTTTTATTCATTGTAGCACACTTTCCTCCCTACCCACCCCTCCCCCTATTACCTTTTCTCTTTGAAGAAAAATAAATTATTTCATTATTATACAATCCTCCCCAACCCCAAGTCTACTTTACTGTGAAGCTCTTATTCTGGACTCTTGGTCATGAAAAGAATACCTAATCATGTATTCTTTTTAAATAGTTCCTCCCTCATCTGTTTCAATGAAGTATACATTATTTATCAGCTCTTAAGTTCCCCCCAGCAACAATGTCAGTCCCATTTTACAACAGTGGCACTATGTAGTATTTGTCCTTATGTGACTAAGATATTTCACTCACCATAATATCCTTGAGGGTCACCCATTTTGTATAATATTTCATGAGTTCCTTGTTTTTCAATGCAGCATAATATTCAATTGTGTGAGTATACCACAGTTTTTCTATCTATCCATTTGTTTGTTGATGGGCACTTGAGTTGTTTCCAACTCTGCTTTTGTGAATAAAGCAGCAATAAACATGGGTGTGCACATATCTGCTTGGGTGGCAGTTCTGATTTCTTTAGGGTATATTCTTAGTAGTGGAATTGCTGGGTCAAATGGTATTTCTATTTGCAACTTTTTGAGAGAGCACCATACAGCCTTCCATAGTGGTTGCACCACTTTACACTCCCAATCAACAATGAATAAGGGTTCCAGTTTCTCCACAACCTTTCCAGCATTTGTTGTTTGGATTTTACAACCAGGAGAGGATAGAATAGATGAATGGGACCTTCTAAGAATCCAATCCCTATGCACATCCCAAAACTTCTTCAACAGGGTAAAAAGGGAAGCCACAGACTGGGAAAAAGTATTTGGTAATGACATGTCTGATAAGTGACTTATATCTAGAATTTATAGAATACTTGAACACCACAACAAGATAAAGGTAAACAACCCAATTGAAAAATGGACACAGGATATGAACAGACACGTCACCAAAGAAGACATTCAGATGGCAAACAAACACATGAAGCAGTGCTCAAAATCCCTGGCTCTAAGAGAGATGCAAAATGAAACAACCATGAGATATCATCTCACCCTAGTGAGGATAGCAAAATTGGCCCCTGTTTATTACACGGGCCTGTTGTTATGTGCCGTCAAGTCACTGTGACTCATAGTGTCACTCTGTACAACAGCTCTGAACCCTGCTCTATCTTGAGTCAGTTTCATCATGTCTGACACACCTTCCCCCATTACCTCAGTCACTGAGTCAATCCATCTCACCCAGGCTCTTCCTCTCTTGCACTGTAAATTTAGATACGTTTACATTTGAAGAGTGCCTTACACCTTTTGTGCACATATCCCTGAATGTCCTGGCTGTGCAGCTCCTGGAGGACTACTATTACTCCATAGCAGGCTGGCTTTCAGTGCTCGGAGTTCTAAGGGCTTACCTATGATGGTTTCAGACATGGGCTAAGAGCTTTCCCCGCTATATTAAATCTGGGTGTTTGCCAGCAGTGCAGTGCCATCCACTGTGGGGGAAGAGAGACTTCCCCTTGAACCCAGAGGACGCTTACATAGATAACACCCACTGAGAAAAAGTGGGTGGGTGTGAAGAAGAGCGGGAGAGATGGCTGAGCGAAAAATCATGGTGACTCATTCTCATGCCCACGCCCGGCACAGCCCTGCCCATAGGAGGGGAACTCATGCTTAAAAAATATCCCCCTTACAATTCTAAAATGCACAGTTCCACCAGCAGAGATTTATTCCCTTGGTTTGAATTGTGTATCTCCAGGTGGGATGAGTGTGATATTTCAGTGTGACAAGGCCTGATTTAAACGCTTTCATCAGAAGTCACTTCTCCCTCCTCTGAACTCTGCATCTCACGACACTCTGGCTTCTGAGCTTGTCAAATTTCATCGCCTAATATGATCTTTTCTCTGGCTTTCTTTTCTGTTTCTCATAGGCTGAGTTGTGTTGTTGGTTGTTTTTTTTGTTTGTTTTTTTTTTTTTAGCTCTGGGATTACGTTTTCTTTATCTCTCTTATTATCAAGACTCCTCAAACTACAAAACTGATTGCCAGAGAGTCGGAATTGACTCATTGCTGTCCCTTTGCTGGGTTTCTGAGGCTGTAATTTGCAGGAGAAGAGATTGCACATCTTTCTCTCGAAGAACCACTGATACATTTGAATTACTAGAGATGCTGGCCTTTGGTTTAACAACGCAGATCCCTATGCACTCTGCCACCACGGCTCCCCCATTAAGGCTCCTTATGGGTACAAAGGCTTCCATTCAACTATTAACCTAAATGTTGGTGGTTCCTACTCATTCGCTAGCACCACAGAAGAAAGGCACTGTTGTTGTGTGCCATTGATTCGGAGCTGACCTATAGCTGACCCCCCGGCAGGTTTTCTGAGGCATTAAATCTCACTGGAGATTGCCTATCCTCTCACAGAGCAGCTGGTGGTTTTAAACTGCATGTCTTTGGGTTGGCAGTGCAACTCTTTATCACTAGGTCACCAGCGCTCCCTTTACATATATTTTCTTTTCTTTCTTTTTATCTATCTATCTATCTATCTATCTATCTATCTATCTATCTATCATCATATCTATCTCTCTTAGAGAGCCCTGGTGGCCTAGCGGTAAGAAGCTGCACTGCAATCTCGAAGGCACACAGTTTGAATTTGCCAGCAGCTCTGTGAGAGAGAAGGATAGACAATCACCTCCCATGTAACTGCCACTGAAAACACACTGGAGGCTCAGCTCTGGGTCGGTTCTGAGCTGACAGCACATGATAACAACGAAACATTTATGTATATATTGCTTTTATATTTATTTGTAATATATATGAGGGAGCTGTGGTGGTAAGAAGCTACCCTGCAGTCCTGAAGGCACATGGTTCGAATCCACCAGCTGCTCTGAGGGAGAACAATAGGTAACCTACTGTACAATTAGTGCCTCTGAAAATCTGCTAAGGGGCCCTCAATAGGTCAGTTCTGACTTAACAAAACAATAAAAAATAAAGCACACAATTAAAATCTACCAGGCACTTAATGAAAGGCCTAAGAATCTGCTTTTTGGTAAACTTAATAGTGGAGATTTACTCTCTTATACTTAGGGCCTCCAGGAATTGAGATAAACTCAACAGCAAAAGATCTCTAAGCACATGGTCTTCCTGTGTCACTTAGGGATGATTTGACTATGTGAACTGCTAGAAGGCAAAGATCCTCACCACCAAGTCAATAGGCAGCATCATGATAGATAGAGGAGAGATTGAGGTTGTTAACGATTTCAACTTGCTTGGATCCACGACCTGCACTCTTGGCATCAGCAGCCAGGAAATCAAAAGACAAGTTGCGGTGGGAAAAATCTCACGTCAGAGATCTCTACAGAGTGCTAAAGAGCAATGGTGTCATTCTAGAGACTAAAGTGAGCCTGATCCAGGCCATGGTCTTCTCAATTGCTTGCTTTGCATAAAGAGCTGAACAGTGAATAAGGATGACAGAAGAAGAATTTATGTTTTTGAGTTGTGGTGCTGGAGAAGAATGTTGAACGTATCATGGACTGCCAAGAGAACAAACAGGACTGTCCTGGAGAGGGTGAAGCCAGGTTACTCTTGGAGGCAAGGGTTTTGAGGCTCTGTCTCACCTCTTTGGACATGTTGTCAGGAGGGACCAGTCCTTAGAGAAGGACATCATGCTTGTAAGGGTGGAAGGTCAACACAGGAGAGGAAGATCCTGGATGATAGGGATTGACATAGTGACTGTGGCGGTGGTGTGTCATAGATGGTGAAGCTGGCTCAGAATAAGGCAAGGCTCAGAGCCATTGTTCAGAGTTACTATGAGTCGTAGTCAGATCAACAGGATGTAACAACACAACAACTTCACAAGAGACCTCTGTTAGCCTTGTGGTAAGAACCTGTGCTACAATCCCAAAAGCACGTTGTTGAATTCACAGCTGCTCCATGGGACGAGGATGGGCAGTCTTCTCTCATGCTATTTACTGCCTCTGAAAACTTACTAGGGGGTTAGTTATGAATTGGTTCTGATTCAACAGCACACAACAACAACAACAACAATAACACGAGTACATCTTCCTTCCAGGCTGTAAGAAGACAAATTACAAGGTGAAAAGGTATGGATGGGGCAGTTGAGTTAGACTCCTTTTTATTATGAATACACTAACTTTCCTGGAATCTCCCCATAGGCTTCTGTTCACATCTCCTGGGGCCAGAATATGCCATGTGGCTGTACTTAGTGGCAAGAGAGCCAGACGAATGAAAGTGTCTTCCCCGCACCTTCCCCCCTCCCCAATACATTGCTGCTCAGAATAGGCTTGAAGTTCTGTCTGTAAAGAGGAAGGGAAGATGCCCACAGCTAGCGTTGTCTGGCACACGCCCACAGAGAGATGACTCAGACACTTGCAGAATGAATGGCTGTCACCGTGGACAGGAAGCCAGGTAGCAAGAGGCAGAAACAAGGTCTTGAGCCAGAAATATGTGTTTTAATTTTTTTGTTAACTCAAGTGTGCTCCTACCATTATAAAAAGACTCTTTGGAATTTTTAGCCTCTGGCATCTGTTGTCTTCTTCTGGTAGTCTTTCTGAAAACAAAGGAGTGGGAAATTTCTGACTCCAGGCCAGATCAGGGCCTGGGTGAGGTTTCATGAGCTCAGGGTTAAGTGCCTCTTGAATACAGGTTGGCCCTCACAGCAGTAGCCTGAAGAACTTCTGTGCACTTCTAGAATCATCTTTAGACCATGACATATCTCAGCGTGGTGTGACCCATCCTGCCAGCTTTGCACAGTGGGAGTGCAGGGTGTCCGTGCCAGACATGGTTACAAACGAGTCTCTCTCTTCATGCCCTCCCATCCTTTGTTCTTGTTTACTCTTCTGCTTTGTTCCTAATTGTTCTTTTTAAAATTCTTGTTTTAAAAAATTTTTATTACAGGACACCAGCAGAGCCTCAGTTTTCTTTCACTAAAAGGCACATTTTAAATAAAGCAGGAGATGGATTGATTTGGTAACTGGGATAATCAGGATGAGTGTGTCGGAGACAGTGGGATTGGCACAGGACTGAACAGAGTTTAGGGCTGTTGTACATGGCTGCTATGAGTCGCAAGTGACTCGACGGCACGTAACAACAACAACAACAACATATTTGCTATTAAAAATGATTACAGTGATATGTTTTAATTTGAGGAAATCTAGCAAAGTAGAAAGATAGGTAAATAATTTCTAATCTTACTACTCAGTTTAATACTGTTATTATAGCAATTATCTTGCTGTAAGATATCTAAACGTGTTATAACTGAAGTTGGAGTGTAATCCCGAAGGTATGTAGTTCGAATCCTCCAGCTGCTCTATGCCGGAGAAGGGGGGGCAGTCTCCTCCCATGCGATTACTGCTGGAGGGTCAGCTATGGGTTGGTTCTGACTCAATGGCACACAGCAACAACAACCACATAGCACACTTAGGGAACTCTGGTGGCCTCTTGTGTAAGGACTTGTGCTGCCTATAACCCAAGGACTGGCTGCCCGAATCCATCAGCGGCTCCACAGGAGAAAAGATGGGCAATCTCCTGTTCTGTGATTTACAGCCTCTGAAAAGGTGTTGGAAGGTGAGCTGAGAGTTGTTTCAGACTTGATAGAACAACAACAAATGGCAGAATAAAAACCCCAAAACCTTACAAGTCAGAAATACAAATGATATGAAGACGAAATTAAGGTCAGGAAGTTATGATTTGACCCAAAACTGAGGTTGAAGTTAGTATGCTTTAAAATCCTATATACTTTTAGAAGTTGTTGTGTGCCTTCGAGTCAGAAGGTCCTCTTGGCTGACCCAGCAGGTTTTCAGAAGCATCAAATCGCATGGGAGGATATTACCATCTTTTTCCTGCAGAGTAGCTGGTGAATTTGAACCGTGTGCCTCTGGTTTGGCAGCGTAGCTGCTTACTAGGTCACCAGAGCTGTCTTGTAGAAGTAGGATTCAAACTGAGCATTAGGCTTTATAACAACCACTTAGAAGGAAAAAAAATCCATTATCCAATTCACAGTGTCATACGGCAAAGACAGTTACTGAGGAGATGCATAGTGCTTTCCAGATCTGAGAGATGCTGAGAGAGCAGACCTGGAAATAGCAACAATGCCCAACCATGGCTTATGATGATGAAGAGTTTATGTTGTAACAATTCAGGAGAGTGAGACATTAATGACTGTCTGTGGTGATTTGAGAGAATTTCATGGAGAGCTAACTCTTGCAGATGGGGAAGGGTTAGAGCAGATAGAAATAAATCCTGTTTGGCTAGAAGAGAGCTTTGTGTGGAGTACTGTTGTTGTTAGATGCCATCGAAGTGACTAGTTTATAACAACTCTGTAAGCAACAGAAGCAAATCTTGCCCCATCCTGCACTATGTTTGTAGAAGACAAGGTAGAGGCAATGTGGGTAAATTTAGGGGTGGCCTTGCACGCAAACTTGCATTGTCTGGACCTTCTCAGACGTGGAGAACCGTGAGATATTTTGGAACACGGACACGATGATCAAAGCATTGTTGGGTAAGTTCCTAAGAGCTCATGATGGAAACATTGCATAGAATAACTGTCATTACATGTAAAATCAAACAGGACATTGGTGGCAAGAAGAAAATAATGTGACTTGTTCCACTAGATCATCTCAAACACAGATGTATTTCCTCTGACCACTTATTGTGTCAATACAGAATAAGAGCTGCCCAGACTTGTTTTAGCTTTAATCTTGGTGCATGAACAGGAAGATGGCAGAGACAGAAGGAGACTTATATGTTGGGCCTTCTGAGGTGGCATAAATGGGGATTTGGGGCACTGAGATCCAGAACTCCAAGGGGAAAGTATAATGAGATCATTCTCCATTATACCTCGGCTCCCTGTAGAGGTGCCAAGCCTGGTTTGTGGGTGGGTAGGGCAGGGGGTACCGTGGGGCTTCTTGGCCTCAGGCATGCTTGATGCCTTCTGTGCAGCAGTTCCTAGCCTAGGAAACACTCTTGGGACTGAAGTAAGAGAAACTAGAAATGACCTCTAACCTTGAAATAAATAGCCCATGGAAATAAGATTTAGGATGGCCAAGCTGGGATTGTTGCTAAGCTCGGTCCCGGTCAGGAGCTCTGGGATCTAGGTGTGATAACTAGGGTCCCAAGTCAGGTATGCTTGTTGTTAGGTGTTACACTAACTTCACCAGACGAAGTGGATGTTGTTGCTGTGGTTACCTGCCATGGAGGCAGAACTGACTAAAGGATGTTCCTCCAGTGGGTTTTCAGAGACTGTAAATTTGCATGGGAGGAGATTGTCTGTCTTTCTCCCTCAGAGAAGCTGATGGATTCAAAACACATTTCTTTGGGTTGGCAGTGCTGCTGCTTACTCACTAGGTCACCAGAGCTCCCCAAAAGAGGTTAGAATGAGGGGCCTTTGGATGTGATGAAATGCTGTTTGTGGATACATGACTGTACATTTGTCAGACTCCTTAGAACTCTGCACACAGTGAGGAGGCTGGCGGTAAATTCACAGCGGAGAGGCCTGTTAGGACACTTGGCTGTTATTCCTGTCAGTAACCACTTCTGTGTATGGCCGGTGTCTTTGTAACACCACAGAAGAGATTTTCTGGGGAATGAGAAAAAAGGTAAAAGGCCACTGCTGTGGAAGGCCAAGTGAGCGGAGATGAAGTGTGTTTGTTTATATCTGTCGTGTGTGCCCACTAGGTAACTTTCTCTTGGATCTTTACTGGATGAGACACAGTGCCAGTGGCTTCCTGTGAGGAAATGAAAGTGGCCATTGGGTACTTGGTGAGACTTGTGAGCAGCTCGAGAGAGGATGAAGGACAAGGAGGATCATCCTGTGCGGACTTCCTCTGTTCAGATGGCTTACTGTGTCCATTCACAGACGTCCATTCTTTCTGCTGCTGTGAGTCTGAGGCCCTGGCTGTGACCGATGGATTCCCATGTACCTGGTGTTTGTATTGTGTGGCCTTTTCTGAAGGAAACGTGGGAAGACCATACCCCCTCCTACCCACGCCCACTGCCCCAGTAACATCCATCCTGTGGCCACAAAGAGTTTATGTCAAGGAGAAGGTGGTGCAAGCAGGGTGGTGCCTGCTCGTTGTGAGCAGAATCTCTGTTGAAATAATTGTTGTGGGTTCACTGTACACCCTCTGAATCTGTGTCAGCCATTTACTGTTTATGTGATCCTGTTTGGAAACGGGATTTTCTTTGTTATTCTAGTAAGATTGTTAACAATGTAGACTTACACATTGCCATCAGTTGGGACCTGACTCAGACTCCTCCAGCAGCTTCTCTGAGGCTGTGAATCCCAGGGAGCTGCTGGTAGATTCGAGCCATCTGAGATGTGCAGCCTTTGTGTTAACGGGGGAGCTCACTATGGACTAACAGAGTGTGTTCTGAATCTAGTTATTGCTGAATTACAAGGAGCATCACAGATATGGAGACAAATAAGCACAAACAGGAGAAGAGGGATGCCATGGAAGATTCACCAGGGAACAGAGATTGCTGGGGCTACAGCATCTGAAAGACGTCACAGAAACAGAGACTTCCTTGAGAGCTGGTGCCTTGAATGCACACTTCTAGCCATCTCGACTGAGGACACGAAGAAAAAGGTTCTCACCACTGGGCCAATTGCCAGCACCATGCTGGATGGAGAAGAGATTGAGGTTAACAGTTATAGTTTCTCAGCTCCACAATCAAAACTCTAGGGACCAGCAATCAGGAAATCAAAAGACAAATTGCATTAGTAAAATCTGCTGTCAGGGACCTTTCCAGAGCAGAGTACTGAGAAGCAACAGTGTCAGTCTAGAGACTAAGGTGCACCTGATCCAGGCCATGGTCTTTGCAATTACTTGCTATGCATCAGAGAGCTAGACAATGACTAGAAATGATAGGAGAAAAATTGATGCCTTTGAATTGTACTGGAGAAAAGTCTTGAACGTACTGTGGACCATCAAGAACACAAATAGGTCTGTCTTGGAGAGGGTAATATCAAGTTTCTCTCTGGAGGCTAGCTAGGATTTTGAAGCTCCGTCTCACATTTTTGGGGCATGTGACCAAGAAGGATTGATCCTTGGAGAAGGACATCACGCTTGGAAGGGTGAAGAGAAAGCACAGGAGAGGAAGACCTCAGATGAGATGGATTGATACAGTAACTAGGGCAGTGGAGGTATGTGTGTTAGAGTCAGTGAGACTGGCTCAGGACAGAGTTGGCATCAGAGCTCTTGGATATAGGATTGCTATGAGTAGCAGGTGACTCGATGGCATGAAAAGAAAGAAATGCCACTCAGTTTATATTCTTGTTGTTAGGTGCCACTGAGTTGACTACAATGCATATCAACCCTATGAACAACTGATCAGAGCCTGCCCTGTTCTGCCCCTTCCTCCCCGTCTCTGCTCTGCTGGAACCTGTGGTTACACTGTGTCAATCTAGCTCTTTTTCTGACCTTCCACCTTTCCCAGCAGCGTGTCCTTTTCCTAGGACGTGCTCCTGGCAGCATACCCAAAGTATGTGAGGCAGAATTTCACCATCAGAAACACCAGGCACCAAGGCATCATGGAATGAATCCTCAGGCCTGAGGAGGAGAGCGGGGCAGCCTGAGGAAAGCGAGACTGGAATCTAAACGTAAGTGCTTATTTGGTATGTATGTGATCTTCAGCAGGTTACTCGATTTTTCTGACATTGAACACCTTCATTTAAAAAAAATGCAGATTATATATATATGCCTCTTAAGTGTGGGATTTGAATTGGAAAATTCAAAAAGCAATAGATTGTGCCTGAGACCCAGTAAATCTTGGTCCAATTTCTCCTGTGAAGAAAAAAAATTATTTCTCAACTGTCTGAAAGGAATATGATTAGGCATTAAGTGTATGACAACAGTCTGGAACAGAGGGTGTATTGCAGGGAGGGCTTAGGGAGGTGAAAGGGAAGAGAGGGGAAAAATGTGCAACAGTGGGAAAAAAATTAAAACATAAAGAAAAATGATTATTTCTTAATATAGTTACCATTGTTGTTATGTGCTGTTGGGTTGCATGTGACTCATAGTGACCGTATGTACAGTAGCCCTGAAAACTGCTCTATCCTGTGCCAATCTTACTGTCTCTGACACACCTACCCTCATTTCCCCAGCCACTGAATCAATCCATCTCATTGATGGTCTTCCTCTCTTGTGCTGTTCTTCCACCCTTCCAAGCATGATGCCTCTCTTCAAGGACTGGTCCCTCCTTGCTACATGCCCACAGTGTATCAGACAAATCCTCAGAATCCTTGACTCCAAGGAGCAGCCTGGTTTCACCCTCTCCAGGATGAACCTGTTTGTTCTCCTAGCAGTCTGTGGTATATTCAGTACTCTTCTCCAGCACCACAGCTCAAAGACATCAATTCTCCTTCCATCCTCTCTAGTCATTGTCCAACTTTCTGACTCATAGCAAGTAATTGCAAAGACTATGGTCTGGATCAGGTGCACCTTAGTCTCCAGACTGAGGCCATTGTTCTTCAGTACTTTGGAGAGCTCACTGACAGCGGACTTTCCCAGTGCAATTAGTCTTTTGATTTCCTGGCTGCTGGAATCAAGAGTGTTGATTTTGGACCAAGCAAACTAAAGCTCTTAACAATCTCAACCTCTTCACTGGCAATGCTGCCAAATTGGCTCAGTAGTGAGAATCTTTGTTTTCTTGATGTTGAGCCTCAATCCATATTGAAGACTACAGTCCTTGACCTTCTGCAGCAAGTGCTTCAGGTCCTCCTCAGTTTCAACAAGCAGGATTGTGTTATCTGCATAGCTCAGGTTGTTGATGAGTCTTTCTCCAATCCTAACACCACAATCCTCTCTTCTTAAAACAGTAATTGCACAAAAAAGTATCTTACTGCAAACTCCAAGGCACACGGTTTGAATCCACCATCCACTCTGAGAAAGGTGGTCAGTCTTTCTCGTGCAAATAACAGCCTCTGAAAATCTGAGGGAGGGTCATCTATATGTTGGTTCAGCATCATGTGCATAATCTTCACAGCATTTTTGTGAATTAAATGTTAGTTTTATTGTCATTTATCTTTATTTAGGCATAGATGGTTAAATCTTTTGCCTAAGGCCACATGGCTGCTGGAAGAGGGATTATAACTCCATTGTTGTTGTGTGCTGTCAAGTTGGAAACAACTCATCCTTGACCCTGCAGCAGGCTTTCAGAGGCTGTAAATTACAGTGGCGGGACTGCCTATCTTTCTCCTACGGAACAGCAGGTAGACTCAAACTGCATGCCTTTGGGTTGGCAGCATGACTTCTTATCATGAGGCTACCAGAGCTCCCTGTAGCTCTAATAAAATACTAAAAAGCAAAACTGAACCTGCTGCTTCGGAGTATATTATTTTTTCTTTTTAATTGTTTGAAGTTTACAGAGAAATTGTTCATTCATTCTTTGTGGCATATTTTCCTCCCTTCTCCTTCATTCTCCCTCCCAAGTTCACTTTTCTTTTTTCAGTGTTCATTTATTATTGCACAATGTTGAGTAGATTATAATTCACAGTGACCCTGTGGGTCAGAGTAAAATTTCCTCAGATGATTCTTAAGCTTGTACATCTTTACAACTACAACAACATTTTTACTACAACAGCATCTTTACCAAAGCCGACTGCCACATCTTTCTCCTATGGAGAAGCTGGTGAGTTCAAACCACTCACCTTTCAGTTAGTAGCTGAGTGCTTTAACATTGTACAAATGAGGTTCCTTCCCTCTAGGACTACTAATCCTTTATAATTGTTAAGTTGTTGTTATGTGCCATCAAGACACCTGTGACTCATAGCGACCCTATGTACAACAGCTCTGAATCCTGCTCTATCTTAAACCAACCTTATTATCTCTGACACATCTACCCCCATTATCCTAATCACTGAGTCAATCCATCTCATCAAGGCTCTTTTTCTCCTGCATTTACCCTCTACCTTCCCAAGCATGGTATCTCTCTCCAAAGACTGGTCATTCCTTGCAACATGCCCACAGTATGCCAGATGGAGCTTCAGAATCCTTGCCTTCAAGGAGCAGCCTTGTTTCACCCTCTCCATCACAGATCTGTTTGTTCTTCTAGCAGTCCATGGTATATTCAGTACTCTTCCCCAGCATCACAGCTCAAAGGCATCAGTTCTCTTTCTATCATGCCCAGTCATTATCACGTTTTCTGATGCATAGCAACTAATTGCAAAGACTATGGCATGGATCAAGTGCACCTTAGTCTTTAGACTCAACATTGTTGCTCTTCAGTACTCTGGAGAGGTCCCTGACAGCAGGTTTTCCAATTGCAACTAACCTTTTTATTTCCTAGCTGCTGGTACCATGAGTGTTGATTGTGGAGCCAAGCAAGCTGAATCTGTTAACAATTTCAATCTCTTCACTATCTATTATGATGCTACCAATCAGCCCAGTGGTGAGAATCTTTGGTTTTTTGATGTTGAACTTCAATCCATATTTAAGGCTGCAGTCCTTGACCTTCTTCAGCAAATGCCTTAGGACCTCTTCAGTTTCAGCAAGTAAGGTGGTGTCATCTGTGTAAAGCAGGTTGTTGATGAGTCTTCTTCCAATTCTGATGCCACATTCCTCATAGAGCCCTGCCTCCTAGGTGATCTATTCCTCATATAGATTGAAAAAGTATGGCGATAGAATGCTTCCCTGGCATACACCTTTCCTGATTTTGAATAATGCAATGTTTCCTTGCTCTGTTCTGACAGCTGCCTCTTGATCCAAGTAAATGTTTCACATGAGAACAATCAAGTGTTCTGGGATCCCCATTCTTCTCAGAGTTAGTCACAGTTTTTTGTGATCCACACAGTCAAACGCCTCTGCATAGTCAATGAAGCACAGATAGACATTCCTCTGGTACTCTCTGCTTTCAGCTAAGATCCATCTAACATTAGCTATAATATTCCTAGTAGCACAACCTCTTCTAAACCCAGCCTTCACTTCTGGCAGTTCTCTGTTGATGTGCTGTTCCAGTCATTGTTGGGTAATTTATAGCAGGATATTGACAGCATGTGATATTAAAGATTTTGCTCCATAATTTCCACATCCTCTCTGGTTGCCATTTTTTGGCATGGAAACAAATGCAGATTTCTTCCAGTCAGTTGGCCAGGTGGTTGTCCTCCAGATTTCTTGATACAACTTGGTGAGCATGTCCAGGGCAGCATCTGTTTGTTGAAATATGTCAACTGGTATGCTGTCAATTCCTAGGGCCTTGTTTTTTCCTCTTCTTTCAGAGAAGCATGAACTTCATTCATCACCACAGGCTCTTGATCATATGCCATTTTATGAAATTGTTCTGTGTCAGCCAATTCCTTTTGGTACAGTGACTCATCTACTCCTTTCTGTAAAATGTTTGTCTGTCTGATACTGTTCTAAAGCTGAGTATTCAAAATAAGACAGGCTGGTATGAAGGATTGGGCATTCACTTCTGAAATGACAGAGCTTCAAAAACCTTATTATGTACAGTAGAGTACCCTTTAGACTAGCAGATATATATGACAACTGAGGCTGAGCCCTCAAATATGTACACAAAAAGGAGGAGAAACAATTCTCAGCAGACACTAGTGATTGGAATGTGGCATGTAAGAAGCATGAATGTAGGAAAATTGGATGTAAAAAAGAAATGTAACATAACTTTTGACATATGAGGTATTGGTGAAATGAGAAGGATTGACATTTTGAATCAGACAATAATTATAGTATCATTACAACTGTCAGAAAAAAAAATCTTTTGGGCCTCAGTCTCCTGTGCTATATGTGTATTTGAGAACTAGGGGAGAATAAAAGTAGTAGAGAGGGGAAATATCATTTAAGAGAAAGAAGGGAAAAATTTGTACCATAGGATGGAACAACAAAGGTTTTGACTGAGATACAAGGTTAGCTAGTGAGGAACTCTAATATAATAATAAGAAACATTCCCACCATAGGAATATTTTCCATTAGGTGAGGTTAAGTCTTTGCAATCACTTGTTAGGCATCAGAGAGCTGGATAATGACTAATGAGGATAGAGGCAGAATTGATGCCTTTGAGCTGTGGTGCTGGAGAAGACTATTGAGAATACCATGGACTGCCAAG
>NW_006399945.1:683965-697222 GCF_000299155.1 Elephantulus edwardii | reverse complement strand
AACAACAACAACAACAGATGAGGCAAGACATATTTATGAAAAATATTCTGCCAGATATAATGTGACATAAATGCAATTCTCTGCAACATGGAGGAAGGGAAGATGACTTCAGGATGGGGAAATGAGCAGTGTGTTTGGCGCATGTGTAATATTTGAGATGAATTCTAATAAGGTTTGAATATTTCATGATAAATAGGACGGCCATTTTAAAAAATAATAGTTTGTGGTTTTGGTGAAGTTTTACACAAATGTCTAGGTTCCTATTCAATCATTTCTACATAAATTGTTTAGTTGCAGTGATTACATTCTTCACGGTGCTTGAACATTCTCATTGTTGCAGTTCTGGTTGTTTCGTTTCCATTAATCTGTTCTCCCTGCTGCTCTCCATTCTCATCTTTGGTTTTTCAAGTAATTGTTGACCATTTGGTAAAAAGTTCTTGATGGAATTGGATGAAAGTGCAAGGAGATTTTCTGGCTTCTAATATGGAGAGCTGCAAAGAGTTTTATTCCCAGAACCCTGCAGCGAATAAACAACAAGTAATAACTTTTTCTTGACTGTGGGTGAGTGCTGAGGTGACAAGAAACCAACTGGCCCAGAATGTTGGGAGCAGCAGGTGCCTGAAGGAAGAGATGAGTCCCAAGCTGTGATGACCCTGGAAGAGTTCAGCTCTAGTGGTGAGGTAATTGTTCTGACAAAGCACTGATTATCCAGAGCATATCAGTAGTGGTGATTTGTGTATCTTTGGCTTATAGAAATAAGATGTATGGCAATATAGTATAAAGAAAGGGCAAGAGGATTTGGGATACAACATTGTGATTTCCTTGTACTACACGTGGAGCTGTGTAGCATTGGAAAATGTGTTGTTTTTTATTACCGTAAAGTCAGCTCGTGGTTCATGGAAATCTGTGCACAGTGTGTTGCTGTGATCTTCAGGGGTTTTGGAGGGTCATCCGGAGAAGACTCCAGGCCTATTTCCTAATCTCAGTTTGGATGCTCTGCTGAACCAGTTCAGTTTTACAGCAGCACACCAGCCCACTTTGACAGACAGGCATCTGAGCTGCACTGACTGTGAATTAGATCCAGACCTTCTTTATGGGAGGTGAGAATTCTGCCACTGAACCGTCACTGTACTCTGTTGTAAGGCACTCTCTAGTTAAAGTGAGGTTGATATGTGAAAGATCAGTGGGTTGAGGCTGCCAGCACTTCTGTGGGAGGGAAGCCCTGGCGACCTGCTTTTTGAAGATTACAGGCCGGAAAACTATATGGGGCAGTTTCACTCTGTCTTCCAGACTTGCTATTGAATCAGAATGGTCTCAATAGCACGTAACACAAGAGTAACAAGTGATTAGCTAAAGACGTACATTATAAACCCATGGCAAATACGAAAGATAATTGCTATCACGGAAGTCTGTATAAAGTGGTTTTTAGTCTATTAAAAAAATAAACTAAACCATAACAAAACAACTGACCAGAAAAAGAACACACAGGGAAGTATGCAGAGAATTAGGAGACAGTACTCTCGCAGGAGCCCTGAGAAGAGAGCACTTCAAGTGGGAAGGAGGTAGTGCTAAGTGATGCAGAGAATTTGAGAAGGAAAATGAGAGTGCCTGCAAGATCCAGCGGTTGGATGTTCTCATCAGTCTCCTTCCGTAGAGTGATCAGGAGAGGTCATTTTAACAAAGGATGCTGCTAAGTAAGTGGAGGAGTCTAGCACAGGCTGTTCTTAAAGAAAAAAGGTGGAGATTCATCTCCAGGAAGGACGGCATTAGGGGCAGAGCAGAGGGAGGAAGCAGGATTGTGGGAAATTGCTGCAGTTCACCTCAAATAAAAGAAAAGCTTAAAATTATTGGAGCAGGGTATCGAAAAGAGTAGCAAGTAACTGGATAAAGCTTTTTTTACAGTACTAGTAGCCTGTGAAGAGGAATGTGGCATAAAGATTGGAGTGTGACTCACCAATAACCTGTGTTATGCCGATAACACAATCTTGCTTGCTAAAAGTGAGGAGGACTTGAAGCATTTGCTGCAGAAGGTCAAGGACTATAGCCTTAAATATTGATTGAAGCTCAACACCAAGAAAACAAAGATTGTTGATCTCATGGCAAGAAGCTGTGCTGCCATCCCAAAGGCACTCGGTTTGAATCCACCAGATGCCCTGCTGGAGAAAGAGGGGCAATCTCCTCCTGTGCCAGTCAGATCAGATTTGACAGCACACAGCGAGTAGTTAAAAAAAGCAAAGCAAAGCAAAGCAAAGCAAAGCAAAGCAAAGCAAAGCAAAGCAAAGCAAAGCAAAGAAAACAAAGATTCTTACCACTGGACCAGTACGTAATGTCATGATGGGTGGAGAGGAGTTTGAAACTGTCAACAGCTTCATCTTCCTTGGATCCACAATTAACACCTTTGGTATGAGCAGTCAGGAATTAAGGAGCTACATTGCAATGGGAATATCTGCAGTGAGGGACATTGTGCAAATTATTGAGGAGTAGTGATATCATTTTGAGGACTAAGGTGCATCTGATTTAGGCCACATAGTTTTTCCGATTACTAGCTATGCATCTGAGACCAGGACAATGAATAAGGATGACAGAAAAAGAATTGATGCCTTTGAGCTGTGGTGTTGGAGAGCATTGAACATCCCATGACAGCCAAGAGAATGAACAGATATGTCTTGGAGAGGGTGCAGCTGGAGTGCTCTTTGGAGGTAAGAATGATGAGAGTTTGCCTCACATACTTTGGACATATTGTTAGGAGGTTCTATTCCTTGGAGAGGGACATGATGTTGGGAAGGATGGAGGGTCGGCAAAGGAGAGGAAGATTCTTAACCAAGTGGATTGACACGGTGACTGCTGCAATAAGCTCTTTGTGCCAGGAAGTGTGAGGATGTGCAGGACAGGACTAGGCTCAGATCTTTGGTTCGTAGGGTCACTATGAGTTGTACTTGACTCAATGGCACCTAACAACAACAACTAGCCTTTGAAAGACAAAACAGCTAAATTTAAAAAAGACTGGATAACAAGAAGTGACGTGAGTCTGTTGAACCCTTTGAGTGACTCTAGAGAGGGGAAATGTTGAGGTTCACATCCTGTAAGTAAAGTAGGACACAGATCTTTTCTGCAGAGTTAGAGAAATGCATTTCCTCAATATGTTCTCTAGACTCCTTTCACTTTATCTTGTTTTTCTTCCTGTTTCTTCCAAGTCCCTGCAAAATCTTTAGCGCCCTCTTAAAAAGCTTTTCTCCTTTCTCTGTAAAGCACCTCTTGAATTTCCCTCCTCACAGCTCCGCTTTCATGCCTTCCATATCAGCTGTATGTCTGACATAGCTGATATCCCTGTTTAGCTAGTGTGACTCCTCTCCCTGAGTGCTGTAACCGTCTAGTTCCTCTTACACACTGTCCAAAGACACTTCCTCATGGAATGATTTAGAGACAAACGAACGAGCTCAAAACATTATCTAGAAATGCAGAGGAAACACAGGGTAAAGGAAATAGCAGAGTGGATGGAGGCCAGTGAGGTGACACGTCCTGAAAGAGACATGAGGTAAAGAGAAGATTCCAAGATTTTTATTGGAAAATATTAGCTCTTTGTTTTAAAACATAAGACTATAACTTTGCTGCCTTAAAATAAAAATGAAAAAATGTTCTGGGCAAGGCTCACCACATAGCTATTATGCGGTGAAATCAGTTAGTGAAGGTTCTTGAATTCTTTGCTTACCCATGGGATGTTTCTTGCTGAGGTCTTTGCTGTGCCCTCTGCACATTTTTGGATCTCACACTTGGATTCCTGTCAGAGCGGAAACACATCGTTGAGATGGTCACCTGTCGGTAATAAGATAATGGAAATTGTCTATCCATGCAGTTTTCACTAGTGCTGTTTTGGCCAGGAAGGCAGTTTTTAAAAGCAAATGCAGTAGTTGGTGTTTCTGTTTTATTCACTTTTTTTCTGGTGGTGAGTGGAGAGTGAAGGGATGGTATGACTCGGTAGAGATAAGGAAGAGCTTTGAGGGACGACTTAGGGGTATTCTGAGTTGAGCAGAAGCATGCTAATTATCAAGGGCAGCTTGGGCCCTTAGCAAGTGGAATGAATTTTCAGAAACAGTGTTCAGAGATGAGAGAGGAATGGTGCCTTGGAAAGGCTGTGATTGCATTTCCTGTGGTTCCTTTCTTCAGGCATCTAAAATCTGCATTGGTGTCTGTGCTGTTCCTGTTCCTGAGAAGTTGGATGGAATACAGATGGAAGGAGCATGTGCTTTGGTTGTGAAGAGCTGTGATTCACTACCTATTACTTCTGTGGTGATGGACACACACGTTTCCTCATCTGTAAAATGAGGCTGGCACTTCCTGCAGGGCTGTTGGGAAGATTCGGTGATATTTGAAAAGTGACCAGCTGGGGCGTGTGGCATGTTGAAGATGCCCACATAGCATTAGTTGAGCTTTTCTTAGTTGTACAGCCACCTGCCTCTCACTCTCGTTGTTATACTGTAGTAGCTCGTATGTTGCTGTAATCCTGCAAAGTATTTAAAATGCCAACAAAGTCATCCGTGGTAGACAGATGTCAATGGAGTTTCATCAACAAAGTCATCCATGGTAGACAGATTTCAGTGGGGTTCCATGACCTACTTCCAGAAATTAGTCTGCTAAAATGTTATACATCACAACAGAATATTGTCCAGTAAGGTGCTGAAAATGAGCCCCCTGCTCCCCAAGCAAGAAGAAAGACACTCAGAATGAACAGTGGCTGTAACAGTGCACCGCAGCACACTGACATTTATGAAGATGGTGCTGTCTCTGACGAAATTTTCTTCTCTTGTATGCAGAGCATGCTAGTGGGAGCTGATTAACAGCAATAACAATCCTGTTACTAGAAGAGGCTATTCCTTAGAGAGAGACATCATGTTTGGGAAGGTGGAAGTTCAGTGAAAGAGAGGAAGACTCTAAACGAGATGGACTGACACGGTGACGGCAGCAGTGGGCTCAGGTGTGTCAGAGACAATGAGGATGGCACAGGAGAGCACAGGATCCAGATTTGCTGTTCATAGGGTCACTTTGAGTTGTACTTGTCCCAACAGCACGTAACAACAAGATTTACAGAGATGAGACTCCTGACTGAGGCCCCGAGAGGTGAAGTGACTGCCTGTGGGCACAGCATGCCAACCTGGAGTAGATTCTCCATTAGATAGAATTGTGGAAACGTTTGGGGTGGTGCGTTAGTCAGGCTGTGAGATGAGTCTTCTCACTTTTCACCACAGGAATCTGCAGGATCTTAGGCTGTTTCCTCTTCTGTGTTCTTTTTATAGTTCAAGGTGCATTTGGCAATTAAATTTTGAAAAATTATTTTGAAATACAACAATAATGCTGCTTTAGAGCTTTACATCATAGAAGCTTCTATATAAGTTTAAGTTATATTTGCACTGTTTCTTTAAATAGGCATCACAGTGTTGAAATGCCTTCCTTCCTGCCATTCAGCACACAGGATCTGAGTGACTATATTTCACCACCATATAGTGAGTCCTCTTAAAATTTATTGTTGAACTTGCTAGAATCTCTTACTCTTCTTTTTTAGCTCCTTTCCCCCCACCTCACCTTCTTGAATAAGGAATTTTTTCTATAACATTGACTGATAATAATTTAAGGATGAAAATATCAGCTTTGAAATTTTCAACTCGGATCCTTTTATTTATTTATTTATTTTCCCCTTCACTGCAGTTCAAGTTATCATGTTTGAGGATTACTTGCGTCTCCTTGAGCTTGCCCTAGCACAAGGGCTATGAATTACCTTTGAAAGACATACTAGCACCTCAAAGTTATGTTCCTAACAGATTTGAAAACATGAGTTAAGAAAACAGTGACTACCCAGAGGTGGATCAAAAGTCTCTAAATCAAGCCGAGTCGTGGTGGAATCGGGAACTGGAGAACTGGTCTTAACTTGGAGTTCATCTGGAATATAGAGGACTGTTTCAATCATCCTTTCAGGAAAAATTTTAGCGAGGAGCCAAAGAAAGGAGGAGGATGTGAAATAGACATTCTAGGAAGTGCTGAACGACACCCCTCCTCCACCCAGCTCTCACGTATAAAATACGTGCTATATAAATATAACAGGAGCATGACTGCTAGTGAGGAATTCAGGAGCATTGCTGCCAAACTGGCAACCAGTAATGGGGAGACATAATTGTAGCATTTCTGCCTAATTTAACACACTGTGCAAGAAGTGCTAAAGAAAGAATTTTTACCCTACACACAATATTCTCTTTTTAAACAGCCCCCCCCCATCTCCAGAGATTAATAGTGCACTCAGGTACCACTTTCTTTTTGTTGTGAGGTGCTGTCCAGCTGGTTACAGCCCCTCGGGGTCCCAGGGACAGAAGCCCTGTGCCATCCTCACAGGGCCTGCGTGTCGTGTGTGAACCCATTATTGCCACCACTGTGTGTCAGTCCATCTCCTTGAGGGTCTTTGTCTTTTTTTGGTGATGCTCTGCTTTTCCAAGCATGATGCCCTTCTCCTGGTCTTTCCAGATAATTTTTATCTCTCTCTCTCTCTCTCTCATCTATCTCTATATCTCTATATCTCTCTCTATCTCTATCTATCTATCTATCTATCTATCTATCTATCTATCTATTATCTATCTATTTATCATACAAATATGTTTGACCATCCTGCCAAGGAACTTTCTGGTTGTAGTTCCTCCATGACAGATTTGTCCAGTTTTCTGGCAGTCCATGACACAGTTCATATTGTTAGCCAACATCATTCAAATGCATCTGTTCTTTGCCACTCATGTCTTTCTCATTCATTGTCTAGTTTTTGCATGCATATGCTATTGTTGTTTTGTGCCGTTGAATAGACATCTACAAAGTGATCATTAATCAGGCTTTTGGAAGCTGTAAATCTCATTGGAGAAGAGCGCCTATTTTTCGCTCTTGGAGCAACTGGTGGATTCAAATCACCTGCCTTTGGGTTGGTGCAATTCTTTACCCATCAGAGCTCCCTGCACGCATATGCTTTTGTTGTTGTGTACTTCTCAGCTGGAACTGACCCACAGCTGACCCTCTAGAGGGTTAATCACTCAAGAGAGGCTTGCCCATCTTTCTCCCAGAGAGTGGCTGGTGCATTTGAACCGTGTGCCTTTGGGATTGAGGTGCAGCTTCTTTCCACTAGACCACCAGAGCTCCCTTGCATGCATATGAGGGAATTTAAAATAATATGGCTTGGATCAGGTGCACCTTTGTCTTCAAAATGACATCTTTGCTTTTTAACAATTTAAAAGAGGTCTTTTGCAACAGATTTGCCAGTTCAACATGCTATTTGAATTTTTGGTTGCTCCTTCCCTGGATGTGTGCTGTGGATCTAAGTAAAAGGAAATCCTTGACAACATCATTATTTTCTTTATTTGTCATGATATTACATATTGGTCCATTTATGAGGATTTTTATGGTTTCTTCTGATGAGTAACCAAACTCCCTAGAATTAAGAAATGTTAAGGTTGTGTCATATCTGCCTGTGATTTCTTTTAAATGAAAGAAATAAAATACTTTTGTATCTCTGCCCTTTGTGCTCCACTACCCACCAGAAGAAACCACTGTTGGAGTCCAGGGTGCTTCCTGTCACCAGGCACCTAATTGTCAAAGTGATCCACTTCTATAGGAGCCATGCTCCAGATGGATAGTTTTCCTCTTCTATGATTTATGCCATAAGGTAGACTAGATGGCTGAAACATCCTTGCCCAACTGCCTCACAGCTGCTAATTATTTCTTGACGCATAGATTGTAAATCTTACTCACTCCTCATATATAGTTATGCTGTGTTAATTTTTAATTGTGCATTTTATGAACTGACAGAGATAATGATAATGAATGTATGGCTCTTTTTGGTTTGCCTTTTTAACACTATAAATCAGAAGTTGAAAGGAATTTCCAGGGCTGTAGATTATCCAGGGTTGAGCTGTCTCAGTGTTTTCCTGGAAGTATTCCTGAAGTAGGGAGAATCAGGCCTCCAGAGAGTCAGCATTTCACATACATTGTTTTACCTCCTTCCAGGCTGTGGAGTGAAATGAAGAAGCAATTAGTCATTTGTACCTGCTGTGGGCCCCACCATCTAAGGACCTTCACTCCATTTTTAGTTGGTTTTGTTTACAGGAACAGATGCTCTGAAATGGCCTTTGGGAAGGGAAGCTCCTCAGCGCCTCAGGCTCTGTTCTGAGCCCATTTACAATCTTCAGAGTGGTGGTTCTCAAGCTTGGCTGTGCATTAGGAACCCCTGGGGAGCGCTGACAACTTCTGGTGCCCAGGCTGCTTCCTAGACAATTACATCAGGATCTTCCAGGTCAGACTGAGGCCTCCTGTGTCAGGCTCTGAGTAGTTGAGGGAGAATCATGACTTGAAAACCATTCAGCCATGCTGGCCTTGTTTCTTGAATTCACTCTCAGATCTTTCCTGTCCCAGGATCACTTGCTTTTGCTTCAACTTGCACTACTTTTTCTCTTAGTTCAAACTTACCTCCTCAGAGAGACGCCCTCTCCCCTGCTTGTCTCAAATGGTCCCCACACCTCTCCCTGTATACTGTTATCTTGATACGTTTGAGTCCACCCACCCCTGACTCAATGCCAACTTGATAAACAATGGAAGGAAATGCTACCCAGCGCTGTGCCATTCCCCTGATAGGCTGGGAGTCAGACTGTTGTGTTCCAAAGGGATTTCATTATCTGGTTTTAGGAAGTAGATGACAAGGCTTTTCTTCGTGCGCCTGATACAGGCCATGGTCTTTGCAATCGCTTGTTATGCATCAGAGAGTTGGACAATGACTAGGGAGGACAGAAGGAGAGTTGATGCTTTTGAGCTGTGGTGCTGGAGAAGAGTACTGAATGTACCATGGACTGCCAGGAAAACAAACAGATTCATCTTGGAGAGGATTAAACCAAGCTACTCCTTGGAGGCAAGGATTCTGGGGCTTCGTCTGACATACTTTGGACATGTTGCCAGGAGGGACGGGTCCTTGGAGAGGGACATCATGCTTGGGAGGGTGGAGGGACAGCGCAGGAGGGGAAGACCCTCTATGAGATGGATTGATTCGGTGACTGGGGTAATCGGGATGGGTGTGTCAGAGGCAGTGCGGTTAGCGCAGAATAGAGCAGGGTTTAGGGCTGTTGTGCATAGGGTCACTATGAGTCGCAAACGATTCGACAGCACATAACAACAACAACAACAACAGTCTTAGTTTGGAAGCTCTGTTGAGATCTACTCAGCATCTTGGGGCTTTTTGTTGTTGTTATGCACACTGTTGTTGTGTATTGTTGAGTCAGAATTGACCCATAACTACCCTTATGGCAGGTTTTCAGAGGCACTTAATTGCATGGGAGGAGATTGCCCATCTTTCTTCCACAAAGCAGGAGAGGTGGATTTGAACTTTGTTCCTTCGGAATTTCAGCACATGTTCTTGCTGCCATGCCATCAGCGCTCCCTCCTATACAATATGCACTGTGCTCTACTCTGTAGCAACATGCAAATCGCCACTGACAGACTGACATTCTGTAGGACTCAAACCTAGATCTCCTGCAAGAAGTGATAATTCTGAAGGAAAAAAAAAGTGATAATTCTGTCATTGAGTGACTGGTGCCTCTTGATAGCATGTTCCCATGTATTACTGAGTCAATTCCAACTCAAAACAATCATGCAGGACAGAGGAGAACAGCCTGTTTCCAAGGCTATAATAGTTGCAGAAGCAGGTTGCCAAATTATTCTCCCACTGGTAGTTTTGAACCCATGATCTTCAAGTTAGCAACCAAATGTTTAACCATTGTGTTATTAAGGTTTCATTACTGTAGTATAGCACTTTGTTTATTTCCTTTCTAGTATTTGGGATGATCTGGAACTGTCTGTTAACTCATTTACCTGTTTATCTTCTCCCCTCACTCTTTACTGGAACTTGAGCGGCTGGAGGGCAAGAACTTACTTGACTTATAATTTATATTCCTGGGATCTAGAAGGTACCTGACATACTACAGTAAAACCTGTGGGAAAAACCTGGAACCTCTATAAGGCCTGTGAGAGGAGAAAAACCCAAATATATTCCACTATGGGCAGTCTCCTCGCGTGCTATTTACTGCCTCTAAAAACTTGCGGGAGGGTCAGCCGTGGGGTGGTTTCAAACTGACAGTACATAACAACGACGACAGAGAGCAAGAGAAAAAATAGTGGCAGCATCTTATCAAACATGGATTTACAAGACTCAGAAAAATAAAGTAGCCTATCCAATTTCAGCTTTCACAGATTTCACTGTATATGCAGTTAGAACATTTTATTAAATGAAAATTATTGTATAAAGATGCAAAGAAAGGCCTCTGAGCATAAGTTTTAAATTTCCAAGACAAAAAGAATTTTGAAACTCCATCTCCTACTTTGGGCAAATCTTTGGAGAAGGACATAGTGCTTGAAAGTGGGGTGGGGGTGTCAGTGCAGGAGAGAAAGACCTTGGCTGAAATGTATCAACACAGTGACTGTGGCTATGAGGTCAGGTGTGTCAGAGATGATGAGGTTGGCTCAGGACAGGGCAAGGTTCAGAGCCATTGTTCAAAGGGTCACAATGAGTCACAATCAACTCGACAGACAAAAATAACAATTTCTATTCTGAAAAGATGTACCCATCTTTTGGTAGCATTTAATCAGATCATAAAGCAACATATCCTTGACCCCTGCCTTGACTCTATTTTCTGCTCTTGCCCTCAGTATCTCTGAGTGAATGAAGAATAAAGAATACCAATGATCAAAACACACAGATCCACAGGCCAAACATCGATGCAGCAACAGTCAGCCCATCTATGGTATCTTATCTGATGCTTTCCTGTGGGATGAGTATGATCTTGCAAGATGAGGAAACAGGCTCGGAGCAGTGACATAACATAGCTCAGCTCAATTCTGCTCAGTGTGTCCCGTCAGAACTGATGCATAGCTGACCTTCCGTTGGGCTTTCCAAGGCTGTAAATTGCACAGGAGGAGATTGCCTATCTTTCTCTTGTGGAGCTGCTTGTGAATTTGAATCTCCAGAGAAGAGCTAACTTGTGGTTAGCAGTGTCAGTTCCCTACAGACTACACCATCAGAGCTATGTCCCCATAAATGGTACGGGACTTGGGATTTACATTTCTTATTGGAGGAGGGGGTGCAGGTGGAAAGGGAGGAGAGAATGCCAGATCTTGCCAGCATTAGGGGACTTGCCTACTTCTTCATTGCCCTGACTTTACAACATTCTGAGT
The DNA here is from genome assembly GCF_000299155.1 of Elephantulus edwardii. NCBI lineage: Eukaryota > Metazoa > Chordata > Mammalia > Macroscelidea > Macroscelididae > Elephantulus > Elephantulus edwardii. Next base: position 685,984 of record NW_006399945.1, on the reverse strand, counting down.
TCTCACTGATTGTGATAGACAGTGAGTAGAAATGGAGAAAAGATGCAGAGGCCAGAAAGGAGCGTCTGCCTCACCTTCTCTCACATGTATTGTACCTTCTCTTTTGAAGCAGCTCTGAAAGTCTTTGGCTCACGTTCAGCATAGTACCTGCATCTGACTTTCCTAACGGGTGAACCAGATGGCAGCAGATGTTTGCAGCTGAGGAGTTAGACACTTGGCTTCATTTCACTTGTTTAGTTTGTGATGGAGCCAGAAATGAGAGGGGGGAAAAAACCCCTTCTCATTTCCACATTGTATGGCTGAGAATTCCCAAGACATGGTAGAGCTGCAGTGAGTTTCAGGAAAAATTGTAAAATCTGATCTAGTCGTTGGATCAGTTTCAAAATGAGTGCTGCTGTTACGTGCCGTCAAGTTGACTATATGACTCATGGCGACACTGTGGACGATGGCTCTGAACCCTGCCCTATCTGAGCCAGCCTCACTGTCTCTGACATACCTGCCCCATTGCCACAGTCTGTGTCAGTCCATCTCATGTGAGGTCTTCCTCTCCTGGGCTGACCCACTATCCTTCCAAGTAGGTTTGAATTCCTCACCTTGGCAGCTGACCAGCAAGTGTTATGGCGTCAGAGCTGCCCTGGTTCTCTGGTGAGTGGTCGGTTTAATGTTGTGGCTGTTGTATGCCATCAATTCAGAACAGTAGAACCAACTGGTAGCTGAGAGCCTGTGATTCACACGAGAGATTACTACTCATTCTCCCACGGAGGAGCAGGAGGATTCAAACTGCCCTCCTTCGGGTTCACAGCACAGTTCTGGACCCACTAGGCCACCAGAGCTTCCTAGTAGTATTGATGTTTAATACTAAGTTTCATACTGTAGAGGTCCACACTACCTATGTTCCTTTCCATGTATGAAACATTACTCATGTCACTATAAATGAAAAAGAAAATGAGGTAATGAGACAGTTTACTTGGACTTCAGAACCAAACTTACCTAGACTTTCCTTCTAGCTCTCCCTGACATTCCTCCTCCTCATTACTTCGCTGTGTTCCTTTATTTGTTTGGCTATTTCTCTTTTCTTCATATTGAAAAAATAGTCTGTAGTTCATAATTAGTATAGTATTAGGCTTTTTGGTGGCCTTTTAATAAAGCATGTTAGTTAAACATGGGGTTTTTTTAGTCCTCTCTCATTATTGATTTTTATTTTCAATATGACCCCTGAGGAGAGTCAGTTTGAGTCTGTTGTCCCAGGACAAGAATGTCAGTATAAAGACTAAGGTGCACCTGATCCAAGCCCTGGTCTTTTCAGTTACTTCATGTGCATCTGAAAGTTATACAGTGAGCAGGGATGCCAGAACAAGAGCCAATGCCTCTGAATTGTGATGTTGGAGAAGAGTGCTGATTATCCTGTGGACTGCCCGAAGAACGAACAAATACGCCTCGGAGGAAGTGCGGTCAGAGTCCTCTTGAGAGGCACAGATGGTGAAACTCTGTTTCCCATACTCTGGGCAGGTTGTTAGAAGGAATCAGCCCCAGATCAGTGCAAGAGGGGAAGACCCTCAACTAGCTGAGTTGACACAGTGACTGTAACCATGTACTGGAAATGATAGGGATGGTTCAGGACAGGGCCAGGTTCAGATCTATTGTTCACAGGGTGGCAATGACTGATAGACTCAGCGGCACATCACACCACCACCACAGGGCAGTTTGGTTCAAATCCGTCAGCCACTTCTCAGGACAAAGATTTACAGCCTCGCAAACCCATGGAGAGTTGTTGAGATCAGTTTGGTGGCAGTTTTAGAAAAAAAAAATAATAATTTGGTTTTCTGCTCCACAGTGATCTTCTCCTCAGCTCTTATTTATTTATATTTTTAAAATATAAGTTTTAATATTAAAAATTTATTTTTTCTTCCAAACAATTGAAAAGTTACAAAGTTAACTTCTTCATGATTCTACATCTACTCTACATTTTCCATATATTAGAGCTGACACTGAAAATTCTTTTTATACCAGCGTGCGTTC
>NW_006399945.1:653235-683865 GCF_000299155.1 Elephantulus edwardii | reverse complement strand
TATTAATTTCAATGAAAATTTACAGAGACTTTGGATTTTCATTCATTCATTGTTGCACTTTTCTCCCCTCCCAACCCTCCCCTCTAGTACACTATCCTCTTGGAAAAGTAAAAGAAAATTTCTTCCATTGTTTTACAGTCCCTCCCCCCAGGTCCACTCCACTATGCAACCTTCGCTCTGGACTCCCGTCATGACAAAAATACCTAACCAGCTCTTCTTTTGTGGTCAGTGACTGCGGTAGAGTCCCCCTCTCTGATCCTGCTCTGCTGTTCTGCAGCACGTTGTGGAAACGCAGTCCTTCCTGTCGCCGTGACTGGTTGTGTGTGCCCTTCGTTATCTTGAACAGGGCAGCTTTTGAAAGGAAACAATCAGTAACTAGGTTGGCAAGTGTTTTATTGGGTCTCTTAGTTCACAGAGTTATTAATTGGAATTTAAAAGTTGTAATTTGTTATGTTTAATTATGCGGTGCTTTCAGACATGGAATTACCTGGTCTCTCAGCCAACTAAGGACGTGCTGGCATTAAAGCCAGCATTTCTGTGAACTCTGTTAATGTTTTCATGTCTTGTTTAACCTCCTGTTATGTTTCTCTTCAGCGACCTTCCGGATTAAACTAACTTCTGTTATTCTGGTCAGGAGATCAGACAGCAGTCACTTCATGTTGTATGAACCCCTTGGTGTTTTTAAGAGCTTCCCCAAGGCCTCATGCCTGCCCTCTCCCCCTCATCTTTCAGGCTAAAAGTGTCTTTGGTAAAATGTTTTCAGCTTGAAAGCCCTTGATGATGTTTATTCTGATCAGATAAAAAGGTGGAGGGAATGAGTTTTCACCAGGAGGTGCCTGTTGCTGAGACGTAACATTCTTTGGGTAGCTCTGACCTACAGGTACACGGCCAGGCCATTTATGACCAGTACGTGCTACCTCCCAACCATCAGTAGGGTGATTCCTCCTCTCTCATAATCAGAAACCAGAGAGATGACTCTGGTGTTTTCTGGATTTTACGCTAGTAATTGGCCTTTAAAAGTGTTTCAGTGCTACTTTTAGTTTGTGTGCTTCTCAAATTCCTGGGAATGTACATTTCAGGGGCACCTTCTGCTCCCAGAGTTTACGTTTGGCCTCTACCACTGTGTTCCTTTTAGGAAGTCATGTTTCCTTTGAGAATGTTGAGGAGGTTTTATTCCCAGCCACATAGATACAGATTGAATTCTGTGTTTGGTCCCGATACCACCACTCAAAGCAAACCCACTGCTTTAGGTTAGATCCTGACTCATAACAACCCTGAGTTATTGTTGTTAGTCATCATCCGGTTAGCTAAGACTTGTAAGGCGATTATGAACAACAGATCAGAAGCTTGCCTCCTGCATTCTCCTGACAAACTCCACCATATTCAAGTTACTTGTTATAGTCACTGTGTTAACTAATGTCATTGAGGGTCTGCTTCTCTTTTTCTAACCCTCTCCCTTTCCCAATGTGATGTGTTTTTCTAAAGACTGGCCTGTCCTGATAACATTCTCAAACTTTGTAGGTGAGATGAAGTTTTACCATCCCTGCCTTAAGTATATCCCACTTGAATTTCAAAACCATCTCAGGAACAGGTTTGAGTTCTTGAACACCAGTGAACAAAGACCAAATGAGCTGTGGGAGGATATCAAGAATATCGTCCATGAAGAATGCAAAAGATCATTCCAAGGGCAGAAGAGGAAGGAAAGACCAAGATGGATGTCAGATGAGACTCTGAATATTGTATTAGAATGCCAAGAAGCCAAAGCTAAAGGAAGAAATCAAGAAATTAAAAAGCTGAAAAGAAAATTTCACAGGGCAGCTCGGGATGCAAAGCAAGGTATTATAATGAAATGTACAAAGAGCTGGAGTCAGAAAATCAAAAGGGCTGAATTCGCTTAGCATTTCTTAAGCTGAAGGAGTTGAAAAAACAAATTCAAGCCACGAGTGGCAATACTTAAAGATGCTTTGAGCAGAATGTTAAATGGTCCAAGAAGCAATAAAAGAAAATAGAAGGAATATACAGAGTCACTGTACCAGAGGAATTGGCTGACACAGAAGAATTTCATGAAACAACATATAAGCAAGAGCCTGTGGTGATGAAGGAGCGAGTTCAAGCTGCTCTGAAAGAATTGGCAAAAAAGAAGGCGTCAGGAGTTGACGGCATACCAATTGACATATTTCAACAAACAGACACTACCCTGAATGTGCTAACTAAGTTGTGCCAAGAAATCTGGAGGACAGCCACCTGGCCTACTGACAGAAAGAGATCGATATTTGTTCCCATTCCAAAGAAGGGTGACTCGACAGAGTAGGGAAATTATTGAACAATATCATTAATATCCCATGCAAGCAAGATTCTGCTGAAAATTATAAAAAAATGGCTGGACCAACATGTCGACAGAGAACTGTCAGATGTGCAGGCTGGGCTTAGAAGGATAATACTAGAGATATTATAGCTAATGTTAGATGGATCTTGATGGAAAGCAGAGAGTACCAGAGGAATGTTTATCTGTGTTTCATTGACTATGCAAAGGCTTTTGACTGTGTGGATCACAACAAGCTGTGGCTGACTCTGAGAAGAATGGAAATCCCAGAACATTTGATTGTGCTTATATGTGAAACCTATATTTGAACCAAGAGTCAGTCATCAGAACAGAGCAAGGAGACATTGCATGGTTCAAAATCGAGAAGGGGGTCCGCCAGGGATGTATTCTGTCTCCATACTTTTTCAATCTGTATGCAGAACAGATCATCCGGGATGCTGGGCTGTACGAGGAGGAATGTCAGATCAGGATCTGAGGAAGATTCATCAACATTCTGCGTTATGCAGATGACAAAACCTTGTTGCTGAAACTGAGGAGGACCTGAAGCGCTTGCTGAAGAAGGTTAAGGACTGCAGCCTTCAATATAGATTGAAGCTCAACATCAAGAAAACAAAGATTCTCACCACGGGTCCAATTGGCAGCATTATAAAAGCTGGTGAAGAGATTGAGATTGTTAACAGTTTTAGTTTGCTTGGTTCCACAGTCAACGCTCTTGGTACCAGCAGCCAGGAAATCAAAAGCCTAATTGCATTGGGAAAATCAGCTGTCGGAAACCTCTCCAGAGTATTGAAGAGCAAAAACGTCAGGCTGGAAACTAAGGTGCGCCTGATCTGGGCCTTAGTCTTCAAAATTGCGTGCTATGTGTCAAAGAGCTGGACAGTGACTTGGGATGATAGAAAGAGAATTGATACCTTTAAGCTGTAGTGCTGGAGAATAGTGTTGAATATACCATGGACTGCTGGGAGAACAAACAGGTTTGTCCCGGAGAGGGTGAAACCAGGCTGCTCCTTGGAGTCAAGGATTCTGAAGCTTTGTCTGACATACTTTGGACATGTTGCAAGGAGGGACCAGTCCTTGGAGAGGGACATTACGTTTGGGAGAGTAGAGGGACAGTGCAGGAGAGGAAGACCCTCGATGAGATGGATCGATTCAGTGATAGGGATAATGGGAGAAGGTGGTCTGAGACACTGAGGTTGGCACAGGATAGAGCAGGATTTAGGGCTCTTGTACATAGGTCACTATGAATCGCAAGCAACTCAACAGCACATAAAAACAACAGCAGCAGCAGCAGCAACAACCTTTAGGAGAATCCTGGTTGCACTTCCTACAGGACAGAATCCATAAGATACTCAAGATTTTCATTTCCCAGAAAGGATTTACATTGTTGGAAACTATTTCCATCTTTAGACATCTATGTACATGTTGTTGTTGTTAAGTGCTGTCAAGTCATAGGCGACTCATAGTGACCTTATGAATGAAAGACCTGGAAACTTGTATAACTTTCATCCTTTCTCCAGGTTCTTAGGGTTTCCAGAGGAAGCTATTTCAGAAGTGGATGCCACTCCTGTTTCCAAGCTTGTGTTAATCGGAGAACTCCACCAAACGCTGTCCATGATGGGTGACCATTATCGCATTTGACACATCAGTGACACAGTGTTTAGTATCACAGCAACCAGGAGTTATCTCTGTAAAGCAAGTGGACAGACCAGGGCTGTACGACCTAGAAGAATGTTTGACCAAAAACAATTGAAAACAGGCCTTCAGGCCGCAGGCCCTTAGTCTCTACAGGATTTTTTTTTTCATTGCAAATACCTTTTATTTTTTATTTTCTTTTTTTTTTTAAATTTCAACAAACATCTATAGAGATTTTGGAATTCCATTCATTCATAGTTGCACTTTTCTCCCCGCCTCCCCCCCCCCCCTTCTCTCCTTTCCTTGAAAAGCAAAGGATTTTAAAGTCACATCCTCGAGCAGGTCTCAGCCTCTGCCCCCAGTCAGAACAGTAACACACAATAAATGGACCCCAGAAACTTCCCTTGCCTGACTGCCACCAAGGCAAGGTGGCAACCACAACATCAGCCAGCCAGCCAACTTCCAGAGTGGAGGGAGACTCCCGTCTGTGTATATAAACAATATAAATGTTGTTGAGATCAAAGGAAGGTAGGTGGTCAGGCTGATTCTGAAGATAAGGAAGGTTACCAGGGCAGTCTTACAGATAAAGAAGAATACCATGTAATGACTTGCTTAACCTCAAGTCAGCGTTGGGGTTGAAAACAAACCCAGGAGTGCTATCTAGTAGGAAGTACAAGCCCGGAAATAGGAGGTTTGGAGTCTAAGCTCAGATATATAATAAACAATTTATATAACTGAAGAGAGTAGTTTAGCCTGTTGGGGCCTTTTTATTTTAAAATTAGAGTAATATCTACCTAAGGAGCTCTGGTGGCCTAGTGAGTAAGGAGTTGTGCTGAACAACTAAAGGTAGACAGTTCAAATCCACCAGCCAATCTTCTGGAGGAATATGGGTAGTCTCCTCCTGTGCGATTTACAGTGAATGAAAACCTGCTGGAGTGTCAGCTATGAGTCAGTTCTGACTCAATGACACATAACATACAAACAACCTACCTTTGGTTGTAAGTAGTACCAGTAGTAACTCTAGATAAACTCCTTTTTTGAATCACTGTCCCTGTGCTTATTGTATGATGGTAGACAAACTGTTTAGCCTGAGACCCTCTTCTGTACACCATGTGGATGTCTGTATAGAAGGGTTGTTGTAGACACTGATGAGAGAAAGCCCTTTGCTGTATGCTCACAGCACAGGCTTGGTTGATGCTCAACAAGTATTCATTTAATTACCCTGAAAAAGAAAAAAAAATAACACCACCACACTCATTAATAAATGTTTACATTGTTATTATTATCATTGGTCTTAGCTGTGAATTTCATCTCGAATCCTCCCAAAAAAACTTTGTTCCTAAAGCGATATGGTAGAAAGAACATTATTGCCTTTGGAACCAGAGGGCTGGAGATGGAATTGCGGCTTTCTGGCTTTCTAGTTGAAGGACCTTGAAGACATGTTTAGGCCTTGTTTTCTCCATCCATCAGAAGGCAATAACAGTGATACCTTGTTGTCTGTAATAGCCTCCTCAGCAGCCTGTCTGCACTGCAACCTCCCCACCTCCCTATCACTTATCAGCTCCCAGAGGTCCCAGCAGCCCTTGGAAACATCCCTGACTTCTGCCACATCTGAGGTCACTCTGGGCTGCCATATAACTTCACTTTTTTTGGAGGAGGGCTGCATTTGATAAGTTTACCACTCCCTTATTTTATTTATTTTTACACATAGAAATTTTTTGTTTCTATTCAATGCATACAGCTCTATTTTACATGCAAAGTACAATTTTATTTACTTTTACTTGGGTTTCCCCCCATTTTTAAAAAAACTTAATCCTGCCCTTGGTTTTTTCCTTTCTTTATTACCTGAAAATGAGGATTTTCTTTTTGTCTCTTTTTCACATTTAGCCTGAATCTCTTTTATATTCCTCAGTCTGGTTTTAAGGCACCAAGAGACTCATTATTGTAAGACTGAAAAGGTGTAGAAAAAAGAGTTCTTATCTCCCTTCATTCTTGATCCTGCTGCTTTGGTACCTGGGTTACCACTTCCTTCCCGTCTCCCCTTCTTCTTTCTATATTCTGTTGCATTCCTGATTCTCCTTACTCCTTCTGGGTGGGACGTCTGATGACTCCCAAGTGTATGTTTCAGACCTCTTCTTCTGAACTCTGTCCTACCCTTTGACACTTTCTTTGAACTCCTTAAAACCAACTCATCCAAAAGGGAGCGTCTTACCTCCAGTACTGCCCAGCTCCAGTGGGAGGCCTGAAAACAGCTGGGTTGGTAACACGGCCCTTGCTGGCACCAGTCAAGGGAAGCCTGTGCCTCTCTGACTCCCCTATCCCTGCGGACAGCTGATCTAGTTTTCAGAGTTTCCTGACCATTGATTTTGCTACTCCATTTTTACTTCTGCCAGTCCAGTTGCTGTTGAGTTCACCCCTGTTCTTGGTGACCCCATACGTGTCTGAGTAGAATAAGCACAGAGCTCTCAGTGGCTGATTTCGTGGAAGTATGTCACCAGGCCTTCCTTCCGAGGCACCTCTGAATGGGTTCCAACCTCCAACCTTTTGGATAGCAGCTGAGAGCACTGACAGTTTGCCCTTCCAACCCTTGAGTTCTAATTGGGTTCATTTCTATCTGCCCCTCTCCTTTGTCCTGTTCTCTTCTCCTCTTGAGACTTGTGAGTCATTCCAAACTCTTCCTCTTCCAACTTCCTTGTGACTCACAGCTGACAGTCAGGTCCTTAAGCACTGTGAACCACTTCTACATCACACCCCAAGTCTTCACGTCCTCTACTCTTCACTGCTTCTTAGAGATAACAGGTCTTGGCTTTCTATTCAGTGCTGTTGCCTTAGTGCCTTATCTGGTCTCTGCCTCCATCTTCACCTTCTTTTAACTATTGTCTACCTGATGCTTAAAAGGTATCTGCTTAAAATGCTCACTTCCCTTTGCCTGTGAGCAATAAAGAACAGGTTCCTATGAACCCCACATAGCTTTTGAAGTCTGACTTCATCATCCTCATTCTTGCCTCTCAGCCCTTCTCACTTCACTATTAAGTTACACCAGACCAGCCAGGGTTACTAATTTTTCTCTGCCTGTATTCATTTGCATATACTTTCCCCTTCTTTTTTTATTATTAATTTTAATAAAAGTTTACAGAGACTTTGGATTTCAATTCATTCATTGTTGTACTTTCCTCCCTGTCCACCCCTCCCCCCTAGTTTATTCTTCTCTTTGAAAAGTAAAAGAAAAATTCTTTCATTGTTTTACAATCCCTGCTCCTCCACCCCTGAGTCTACTCTACTTGTGCAGCCTTCATTCTGGGCTCCTATCATGACAAAAATACCTAATCATATATCCCTTTTAAACAGTCCTCTCCCTCATCTGTTTCAATGCAGTATACATTATTTATCCCCTCTTTTCTTAAGTTCTCCCCAACCCCAATGTCAGTCCTGTTTATAACAGTGGCACTATGCAGTATTTGTCCTTTTGTGACTGAGATATTTCGCTCAGCATAATGTCCTCCAGGTTCACCCATTTTGTATAATATTTTATGAGTTCCTTGTTTTTCAATGCAACATAGTATTCTATTGTGTGAATATACCACAACTTTTCTAGCCATTCGTTTGTTAATGGCACTTGGACTTTTCCCAACTCTTTGCTATTGTGAACAAAGCCACAATAAGCATGGGTGTGCCTGTATCTGCTTGGGTGGCAGTTCTGGTTTCTTTAGGGTATATTCCCAGTAGTGGAATTGCGGGTCAAATGGTATTTCTATTTTCAACTTTTTGAGAAAGTGCCATACTGCCTTCCAAAGTGGTTGCACCATTTTTACACTCCAAGTCAACAATGAATAAGGGTTCCAGTTTCTCCACGACCTTGCCAGCATTTGTTGTTTGCTGCTCTGTTGAATTTCGTTTATTTTACTGGGGTGAGATGATATCCCATAGTTGTTTTGCACTTTTCCCTTCTTAGAATTCTCAGCCTCAACCTCAATCCCTGCCTCAACTTCCTGAAAAATTCCCATTCATCATTTTAGATTCTGCTTCATCATAGTCTTTAAAATATGAGTGTAGAGAACATTTTTATATGCATCCTGTGTACTTAGTTACCGTGATTAATGCTCTGTGTGTGTTCGACTTTTCACAGTAGCCCTGTTGTGGTAACCAGAGAGTTGCCATCATTACTGTCATTATCATTTGACGTTTGGAAGACAGAGGCACTGAGCTCTGGGGGCCTAGTGGTAAAAGCTGTGCTGCAATCCCAAAGGCATGTGGTTCATATCCACCAACTATTCTGTGGGAGGATAGGAAATCTTCTCCTATGTGATTAACTGCTTCTGGAACCCCACTGGAGGGTCAGCTATGTGTTGGTTCCGACTCTACGGTACACAACAACACCACCAAAACTCAGAGTTATACAGCTAAAATGTGGCAAACTGGGATCTGAAGCCAGACAGCCTTGCTTCAGAATGCCAATTTTTAATCACTGTTGTTAGGTGCCACCAAGTCGAGTATGACTTAAAGCAACCCGTGAACAACATGTCTGGTCCCTGTCCCATCCTGTGTCAGTCTCTCAATCTCGAATACACTTGAGCCAACTGCTGCAGTTACTGTGCCAATCCACCTGATTGAGCGTCTTCCTCTCCATCACCATGCCTCCATCTTTCCAAGCATAATGTCCTTCTCCAGTGAATAGGCTCTTCTAGCAAGATGCCCAGAGTATTTGAGATGAAGCTTTACCATTTCTGCCTCCAAGGAGCACTCTGGCTGCACCTTCCCCAAGACATAGCAATCTGTTCTTTTGGCAGTTCACGGGATATTCAATATTCTTCTCCAACACCACAGTTCAAAGGCTTCAATTCTTAAAGAAACTTAGTCACTAGAAAACCCTTGTCAGTGGTGACCACTTCCTCTGTGGTGTCATCCTATCCCTTCTTCCTTTATGTATATCTCAGTTTTGGCATTGAGCCCATGGATGGTGCAAGTCCACTGAATGGTTCCAGTCTTCTCAGAGGCATCCCAGAAGAAAAGCCTAGAAATCTACTTCCAAGAAAATCAGTCTTTCAAAACCATATGGAGCACACTTCTCCACTAGCACTCACAGGTTGACTCCAAGTTGGAATCAATGGTCTAGAAATTGGTATTGGTATGATGGAAAAATAGGTGGTATATTTGAATCTTTACCATTCACTTCTTCTGCCCTAACCATTGGTAGCCTAGCCCTTACAGAATGCATTTAATATGTATGTTGTTGGTGGTGTTGTTGATTGCCTTGAGTCAAGCACAACTCATAGCAACCCTATGAACAAAAGGCCTGAAGCCCCTCTACAGCTATCCACATTTATCATGAGGCATTTACTATGACATTTATTGGAGGAGGCATGTTGTTTAGGAAGTGGACGCCGCGAAAGCCTCCTGATTATCCTGGTGTCATTCTCTCATAGCAAACAGTGAGCCCCTGGAGGAGCAGTGAAGACAAAGATATTTCTCTGCGTTACACAGTGGCAAGCTGGCGTCTGCAGCTAGACCACTTTGCTTCAAAACTGGAGTTCTTAATACTTACAGCAGAGCTTTATCAGACACCTGCATTTAATTATCATCAAATGTTTTCTGAAAGAATGTCCATAAGGGAATATAATGGATATAAATTGAATGACTGATTAGTTAAAGCATTTTGTCAAAGCTCTAAAGAAGAGTTGACAAACTATATCGCTGGAGTCAGATCTAGCTGCAGTCTGGTTTTGTATGGCTCATGAGTGAGAATAACTTTTGCAGATGACCTTTTGCAATAAATCAGATGATTGGTGTTGTTCTGTGCTCTCTACTCAACAGTGACTTATAACAAATCTATCAACAAGAGACCGAAACCCTTCCCAGTCCTTCTGCATCCTCACAATCTGTCGTGCTTATTGCAGTTATGTGTCTGTTCATTTTGTCAAAGATCTTCTTGTCTTTCACTGATGCTCTACCTTTCCAAGCATAATGTCCTTTTCCAAGGACCGACCCTTCTGTCAGTCCTTGGAACCTTTGGAAATTCTGATTGTCAACTGAAGGAAATGTTATTTCCTCCAAAAATGGATATTGTTCGTATTACTTGACCTATGTTACAAATACTCTCTTTGGTTATTGTTATATTTTTAATTTCATCAATATTAGATGTGAGGAAATTTCTTTGCTCTCTTGTTATAGAAATACTACAAAGTAGGCTTTATCTACTCTCTGGATCTTTACAGAAAAAGGTTTCCTGGCCCCTGCTCTAAAAGTGGCATTTAATGAGAAATATTGGTGTTATTACTATCATGTATTATATGAGGGTACACAAATATGTTTTGAATATATTTGTTTGACTAAATGGAATACAGTTTGTAATTAGTTCGGTAAGATTCTCAAATGTTATTTTCCTCTTTAATGTTTTTGGAGATAATTTGGTTTTGAGAGTTAACCAGTAGCCATAGAGTCAACAACTGTCTTCTGGATGCCAGACATGCTAAGGTATTTTTCATATTCCAATGGGATGTGAAAATGACAACAAAATCATTAATAACACATTGTTGTTGTTGTTGATTGTCTTCAAGTTGAGCACGACTCATAGTGACCCTATGAACAGAAGGCCTGAAGCCTCTCTGCAACTATCGACATTTATCAAAGTTCATAGAGTTTATGGAGGCATGTTATTTAGGAAGTGGATACCACTCCTTCTTCTTTAATAACACATACCAGCAAAGTATTGCTGAGGATAATCCAAAACTGGCTAGAATGCTGTATTAACATAGAACTGCCAGAAGTTCAAGCTGGGTTTAGCAGAGTTCGTGGCACTGGGAATAACATTGCTGGTGTTAGATGAATCCTGGCTGAAATCAGATAATGCCAGAAGAATGCCGATTTGTGCTTTATTGACTATGCAGAGGCATTTGAATCTGTGAATCACAACACATTTTGACTAATATTGAGAATAATGTGAATCCCAGAACACTTGGTTGTGCTCATGAAAAACTTATAGACCAAGAAGCTATTTTGCAGACAGAGCAAGGGAACACTACCTGGTTTAAAATGAAAAAAGATGTGCATCAGGGTTGTATCTTTTCTCCATAGCTATTCAGTTTGCATACTGAACAAATCATTTGAGAAACTAGACTCGGTGAAGTAGAGTGTGGAATCAGGATTGGAGGAAGAATCACTGACAACTTGCATTATGCAGATAACACAACCGTACTTGCTGAAAGTGAGGAGGACTTGAAAAGATGCTGCAGAAGATCAAAGACTATAGTCTTCAATATATTCAACATCAAGAAACCAAAAAGTCTCACAACTGGAGCAATAGGTAACATCATGATCGATGGAAAAAGATTGAAATTGTTAATGATTTTATTTACCTGGATCCACAATCAGCAGCCTTGGTACCAGCAATCAAGAGATAGGAAACATAGTGTACTGGGAAAGTCTGCAGTCAGGCATGTCTCCAAATTACTGATGATGATATCAGCGGTGATGTCATTTTGAAGACCAAGGCGTACTTAGTTTAGGTCATGGTATTTTCACTGCATCTGAAATCTGGACAATGAGTAAGGATGACAGGAAGGGAGTTGATGCCTTTGAGTTGTGGTGTTGATGAGCACAGAATATACCATAGACTGCCAAAAGAACAAACAGGTCTTAAAGAAAGTGCCGCCAGAACATTCCTTTGGAGGTAAAATTGATAGTTTTGTTTCTTATACTTTGGGCATATTGTTAGAAGAGGCTATTTCTTGGAAATGGACATCATGCTTGGGAAGGTGGAGGGTAGGCAAAAAGAGGAAGGCCTTTAGATGGATTGACACTGGGACTGCAGCAATGGACTTGAATGTCTCAAGGATGGTGAGGATGGCACAGGATGGGTCAGGCTTCAGATCTCTTGTTCAGAGGGTTGCTCTGAGTCTTACTTGATTGCACAACAATAACAGTAGAAATCAGCTTCAGCTCATAGTAGCCCCGCATGTGTCTGAATAGAACTGTGTGCCCCATTGGATTTTCAGTGATTTCTTTTCAGAAGTGACTCACTCAGCCTTTCTTCCAATGATTCTCTATTGTTAAGTAACGTTAAGTTGAGTTTGACTCGTAGCAGCCCTGTGAACAGTCAACCTGTACCTATCCTGGTGCCCTCTTCATCGTTTTTGACACAGTAGAGCCCATTACTGAAGTCACCATGTCAGTCCATCTTGTTGGGAGTCTTCTCCTTCTCTGACCCTCCATCTGTCCAAGTGTGATGTCCCTTTCTGAAGAAGAGCCTCCCCTGGCAACATGCCCAAAGTAGGAAAGATGAAGCTTTGCTATCTTTGCCTCCAGGGAGCACCTTGGCTGCATTTTTCCCAAGACATATATGTTTGTTCTTTTGGCAGTCCGTGGGATATTCAGTACTCTTCTCCAACACCCAACGCAGAGGCGTTATTTCTTCAGCCATCTTTATTCATTGTTCAGCTCTCTGGTGATTGAGAAGATAATGGCCTGAATCAGGCCTGTCTTGGTGTTCACACTGACGTCATTACTCTTCAGCATTTTGGACAGGTCCCCAACAACAGGCTTGCCCAATGCAGTATGTCTCTTGATTTCCTGACTGCTGGTACCAAGGGTATTGATTGTTGATCCAAGCAAGATGAAACTCCAGGTGGACTACTAATCTTTCAGATAGTAGCTGAGTGAATTAACAATTGAAAACACATAGGAAGGACAACTCAAGAGAGGAAGACCCTCTATGAAGTGGGTTGATTCACTGACTGGGATAATGGGAGGAGGTGTGTCAGAGACAATAAGATTGGCACAGGATAGACCAGGGTTTAGGGCTGTTGTACATAGGGTCACTATGAGTCACAGTTGACTCGATGGTACATAACCACAATCACAAAAACAACAGGAACTTTAATGATGACTTTTAAAAAAATGACACACAGTATCTTGCTTTCTGATGATAAAATGCGGCTTCTTGTTGTGTAAGGTCAAGTCGGAACCGACCCATGGCTGACCCTTCAGTGGGTTTTCAGAGGCAGTTTATCACGTGGGAAGAGATTGCCCATCCTTCTCCCATGGAGCAGCTGGTAATCTGGATCTAACTGCTTTTGAGATTGCATTGTAGCTTCTTGCCACACTGTGTCTTAGTCAGTGGCTTTTAGAATAAGTTGTATCTAAAGTAGTTGAGCTGGGAATACAATCTTTCCACATTGTTGTTATTGTTAGGTGCCTTTGAGTCAGTTCTAACTCACAAGGATGCTGTATACAACAGAATAAAACTACTCTATCCTGCATTATCCTCATAATTTTTATGGGTATCTGCCCATTTTTTGTGCAGCTGTGTCAATCTGTTTCACTGATGGGCTTCCTCTTTATAGTTGACCTCCTGCTTTATCAATCATGATCTCATTCTCCAGGAATCGGTCCCATCTGCTAACATGTTAAGAGTACATGAGACCAAGTCTCACTATATCAGTTGTTAAACTGTAGTCTTAGTTTAGAGAATTACTTATTTCTTTAATTAGTCATTATTATTTTATTATTTACTCATTAATACTGCATTTTATTGTATTTTTGGTGGAAATTCACACAGCAAATTAGATTCCCAGTAAACAATTACTGCGCAAACTGCTCGGAGACGTTGGTTACATTTTTCATACTGTATTAACATTCTCATTAAATCCTCTCTGGGTGCTTTGCTGCCAGGACCAGCTGCACCTTTGTATACAAAATGACATCTTTGCTTAGTAACACTTTCAAGAGATCTTTTGTGACAGATATGCAATATGTCATTTGGTTTGGTTTTTGGTTTATTTTACATTCAACAACAAGTTTCAGAGTGTCTTCTGAGATCTATTTTGGCCTTCCTTTTTTTGCCTGTTATTTGAATGATCTGTTGGTTTTTTTCATGTATATATTGATATCCTTGATGCCATCACACATTCATTACTATTCCATGCATTAATTTCTTCTTGAGATGAGGTCTAATATCAGATGAGATATTATCCAGGTCATATTTTGGTTCTGGTGGCATAGTCCGTTCAGAGTTGTGCTGTTAACACGTAGCTGGTGCCTCTCAGGTGGTTTGAATCTACTGCTGACAACACAGGCGTAAGGTGGGCAATCTCCCGAGTGATTTACAGCCTCAGAAAACCTGCTAGAGGGTCAACTGTGAATCAGCTCTGAGTTGGAGGTAGTAGGGTTTTCTTTTTTGTTTTTAGAACTTGTTTTAATTTGCTTCAGCTTGAACTTTGTTAACACTGATTGTTGGTCTGTTCTACAATCAGCTCCCTGGTTTTGTACTGTTTGGTAATAGGAATGATATTCTCCACTGCCTCTTTTCACAGATGCAGTCTGATGTGTTTCTTACATATTCCATTTGGTGATGCCCACTTTTATAGCTGCTGTTTATGTTGTTGAAACAACACATTTCAAATATTAGGCCCTTCCTTGGTCTTGCAAAATTCTGTCATGGGATCTCTGGAGTTGTTTCTGTTACCAAGTTAATATTTTTGAACTAATGATCTTTGTTTCTAGCTTTCATGTTCTAGTTCCCAGAAATTATCAGTGCGTTCTAATTGTATGTGGGATCAATGTCAGACTGCAGAGGTTTGTAAGAACCATCAGTGTCTTTGTTTTTGGCATTAGTAGCTGGTATGTGAATTTGCATAACAGTTGTATTAACTGGTCTCTTTTGTAGGTATATGGGTACTATTATCTTGTCACTAACATCTTGAAATGTTCTTTTTGACTATGCATATAACATGATTCTTCTTCAGTTTATCATTAATTCCTTATGTGGTAGACCATATGATTCTCATTCCAAATAGCCAGTACCAGGCCATTTTGTCTCACTAAAGTTTAGGATATTTAGGATATCAAACATTCCATTTGATTTTTGACAACTTTTAAGTTTTCTTGAATTTGAACTTCTTACATTCAGAGTTTTGATTATTAATGAATATTTGCTGCTATTTCTTCTCCTTTTAATGCCTGTCATATTAGCAAATGAAGGTCTCGGAAGCTTTACTACTATCTATAGCATTAAGATCACCTCAGCTTTGAAGAGGCAACTCCCTTTGGGTGCCTTCCAGTCTGAGGGGAGCATCTTCTTGCAGTAGAGCATGAGAGGTTTTGTTGCTTTTCATATGATTTTCACAGATTTCTTTCCCCCCTCAGATGATTCCTTTTGTGGCTTAGTGGTAAGGAATTGTGCTGCCAACCAAAAGGCGGTTGTTGTTATTATGTGCCATCAAGTTGCCTGTGAATCAAAAGGTTGTTGTTGTTGTTATGTGCCATTGAGTCATTTGCGACTCATAGCGACCCTATGTACAACAGCCCTAAACCCTGCTCTGTCCTGTGCCAATCGCACTGTCTCTGACACTCCCATCCCGATTACCCCAGTCACTGAATCAATCCACCTCATAGAGGGTCTTCCCCTCCTGCGCTGTCCCTCCACCCTCCCAAGCATGATGTCCCTCTCTAAGGACCGGTCTCTCCTCACAACATGTCCAAAGTATGTTAGACGGAGCCTCAGAATCCTTGCCTCCAAGGAGCCGCCCGGTTTGACCCTTTCCGGGATGAATCTGTTTGTTTTCCTAGCAGTCCATGGTACCCTCAATACTCTTCTCCAGCACGACAGCTCAAAGGCATCAATTCTCCTTCTATCCTCCTTGGTCATTGTCCAACTCTCTGATGCATAACAAGTGATAGCAAAGACCATGGCCTGTATCAGATGCACCTTAGTCTCCAGAGAGACACCATTGCTCTTCAGTACTTTGGAGATGTCCCTAACAGCAGACTTTCCCATAGCAATACTTCTTTTAATTTCCTTTTAATTAAAAGGTACATGGCTTAAATTCACCAGCTACTCCATGGAAGAAAAATGGGCAAACTCCTCTGAGATTGATTGGTTTTGACTAGATGGTATACAGTGACCAATGATAATAACAACCACCACCAACACTCCCTTTCCAGTCTGTCTTAATCTGAAAGCTCTACTGAAATTTGACTACAATAGGTGACCCCCGCTTATAATTGAAATGTTGATGATTTAGCTTCTAGCACCATAGCAACATGAAATAGCCTCCAGCATAGGGTAAGCTGCTGATGCTCAGTGGGTTTTTGAGGCATTAAGAAGCATGGAAGGAGACTGACTGTTCTCCCGTAGAGCAGCTGGTGAATTGGAACCATGTGCTTTTGGGATTGCAGCACAGCTTCTTACCACCTGGTCTCCAGACAAGTGGCGGTGAACATGATTAGGTCTCCAGATTGCTAATCATAGTGAGTCTGGACTGTGATGTATCTAATTACTGATAATGCCATGGAGAAAGGAAGGAATCAGCAGTAGCAAGGTGCAGCCATTTCTTTCCATTAAGTAAACAAACCAAAAAAACCCCCACCATAATAACATAAAGATTGCTAGGTTTGTATATAGCTAGCTTTAGTTTTTGCTACTCTTTATGGAATTTTAGTCTTTAAAAATTTATATTCAGAGTGTTTTTGTTCATTTTTCTTATTATTAAGAAGAAACTATAAATAAAATTCAACAATCCCAACGTTTTTGTTAGCTCTAATAGCTTTGTGACAAGATGAAAGCTTACTAATGTAGTTTTGATTCCCTCCCCCCCCCTTTCTTTCTCCAGTGCTGTTTGGTAAGAACATTTAGAATTATTGCAAAGTCTTCTGTACAGAAAGAAAATGCTTTTGACTCCAAAACCCATTTATTTTTTTTGAGCATGTGCATTACATCATGTGAAACATGAGTACGTTTTGGAAGCCATTCTAAATCACACACGTTCCTTTGTCTTGACGTTGTTGTTTCTCTTACATTGACAATCTCAGCCCAAGTCTTAAAAGATCATAAAAAAATAAATTTAGAGATCTAAAAACTAGAATTTTAATTTCATCATGCTTCAGTTTTACCTTGAATGAGAATCTGCCTTTCTTAAGTTGTATTTTTGGAATTCAACTGTACAGTCACTTTTAGCATGGTAATTAAAGGACTTGATGTGATCTTCAAATATTACTGAGTTAAAAAATAAGAGACTGAGGATAAGGGAGTGATTATGAAATAAACTCCTAGTCACATGACTAATTAGTGGCAGATCAAAGACAAGACCAAGACAAGAGCCTTGTTCTCAGTAAATCCATGAGAAATATCCACATACTGAATTTTCAAGTTGAATTTTAGCCCTTCTTATGCTTTTTCAGTGATAATATGGTCCAGAAATCTGGGTGGGAAGAAAAAAATTTAAAAAACCCAAACTAATTTTTTTTTACATTAACACACCACAATTCAGACTATTTCCAATTCTGTAAGAAATTTGAGATGAAGGCCTTGGTTTTAGGAAAAGGATAGCATTGTAAATGAGGAACCTTGTGGCTCAGTGGTCAAGCCTTAAGTTCGAGAACATTCCAGGACAGGTTCTGCCACTGAGTTGGAACTGATTTGATGGCACCTGATAATAGCACATTGAGGATGCACTTAATGCCACAGTTTTGATGTAGACAGACGTTCTAAGGACTTTCCATCATCATGGGCAATCAAATTGAAGTTAAAATAGTAAACTTTCTTAGTGGTGAAGTACAGAGAGGGCAGAGGAAGAGCATGCATTGCATGGGGGCTAGGATTGACCTGTGACACCTTGGCGTATGGTCTTGGGGGCTTGCTGGACGAGAGAGTCGTTTGCTGTTTCTACATATGAGGTCACCTTTCTGTTCCATCTTTATTGCATAAGTGTCTGCCACGAATTCTTGAGGGACCTTGTGTGTTTGTGCAGTGGATCATTCTGGAAAATGATCTGCAGATCTGTGCCTGTTTATTTTTTCTTTTCCGTGTGCTTCCTGAAGATGTTTTCTGCTTCCCCTGAAGGGCAGCCAGGGCATAGCTGAGCAACCGGCGAAGGGCGCAAAAACCCATATTAAGGCAGTTGATCACTCCTAGCAGTTTACTTAACATTTAAGGAAACCTCTGCCCTTTTCCATCTTAGAAGTTCTCAGGGGAATTCTGCATATTTCCAAAAGCTATAGCCCAGTGTACAACATGTATAAATATAGTACATGCCTGCCCAGGAATATTATTGCCTTTACCACTTATGGCTCTCATCCCAAGCCAGCAAGACTGTGTGCAATTGTCTCTGTTCCGGTTTTTCAACTTTTTGAAAAATTAATTAGAAGAGCTGAGCTTTCTAAAGTTGGTCATTAAGGATAATTCCATGGTTTCTGTTGGAATGAAAGCCTTGAAATAGGGCAAATCTCTCTACAGAAGAAGTATCGTCAAGCAAGGAAAGTCATTAATACTGTACTCACTGCATTTATGTGGGCAGTTGCCAAAAACGTAATCATTTTCTGGAACACTGTGTTCTGATTCTAGTTTGTACATCTGCTGCATCCCTCTAGCCAAAGGGAAGTGGAAAGTTGTGAAAATACCAGGTGAGTTTGGGGTTATAATTATTTCAAGAAAGATACTTGCTTGTACATGAACAGCTTACACACTCCATTAATGGCATATGTCACTCCTGGAAAAAAATGAAAATGTAAAGCATTCATTGAGAACTTCAGTGTGTGTGGTTTTAGGTTTCTGAGTTCAAGGAGGTAGTAAGGATAGAGGTAGATAATAATAAAATCTGGATGATTAAACCAAGCAGTTATCTTGATTACTAGTATCAGAATTGGTTGGACATTACCAAGAACTGCAGCCTAGAAGCAAACAAGGACTCCCCAAAGTATAAATACTCCCAGGGAACATCTTGGTTAAGAATCTCTGTCAACTGGGTAGGCATCGAAGAAAGGGTCAAGATTGAAGTTGTGAAAGAATACTACATTAGTCATGACCAATTAATTATTCATGAAGCACTTTACAAGGACTTAGTACCAATGAGGGAGTTTTTCTTTTGCTTTTCAAGGAGAGGAGCAAATGGGGGGGGAAGGGGAGGGGTTTGTGCGGGGAGAAGGGTGCAACAATGAATGAATGGAATCCCAAAATCTCTGTAGATGTTCATTGAAATGAAAAATAAACAACCTAAATGAAAAAAAAAGTCTTCAGAAGATCTGAAAAGCCAAATTAGAGATGCTGATGATGTCACTGAGAGATTAGTGACAGCAAGACACTGGTACCCTTTTAAAGGCCGAGGAACAAAGAGAGTGAATGGTGGTGTTGCCAGAAGCCAGGAGTGTGGACTGTATGGTAGGACCTGAAGTGCGTGGAGGGATCTGGAATGGTGGAGAAGACACAGCTACTGCAGGACGTATCCTTCAAAGCAAAGAGGAAGGTGCTGAGATATTCTGATTTCTTCCTTCTACTTTCCAGTTTTCCACCTGTGGGCCCATTGACTAAACTAGCTAGAAGCCAGTGGATGCACGAACCCTCTCAAGGGAGTTTTCAGCAAAGAGCAAAGAGTGACTCCAAGGGCAGGCAAACAGATGACCAGCAGAGAGAGACAGGGCTGAATTAGAGTTGGAGATATCATTCCTTGGGACGTCTTGGAGGCCGTAGTTGGATGGATGCTATTGAGGTAGCAAGTCTTCTGATACCATTAGCTGTTTGACTTTTTGGACGCTTGTGCTTATGGCCTCATCTGCCTGTGGGTGCATCTTGTGTCAGCAACTGTGCTGTTTTCTCTAGCTCATGGAAGATTTCTCTGGCTCAGGGAAACTGGATCCTTTTTTAGTAGTTCTGGTGACACTAGACTGCTATTCTAGAAGCCCACCAGCTCCTCTTTGGGAGAAAGCTGGGTTTGTCTGTTTCTGTAAATATTATTGGATTGGCTGTGACTCATAATGACTTTAGGAACAGCACAGTGACATACTGCCCAGTTCTCTGCCTTCCTCATGATCCTCTACTGTGTTGTGCACCTTGCTGTCATCACTGTATACATCTATGTTTTCTCTCTTTTACTGACCTTGAACATTACCTGCAGCTCTGGTGACCCAGTGGTAATGAGTTGCACTGCCAACTCAAGAGGCACATGGTTCAAATCTACAAACTGCTCTGTGGGAGAAAGGTAGTTTCCTCTTGTGCATTTTACTGCTTCTGAAAACCCACTGGAGCGTCAGCTATAACTCAGTTTTGACTTGATGGTACATAACAATGATGCCTTATCAGAGCTCTAGGGGGTTAATGCTAAGGAATTATGTTGCCAACCCAGAGACAGGTGGTTCAAATCTCCCAGCTACTCCATGGGAGAATATTTAGCAACCTTCCTAGTATGTGATTTACATGCCAGTTCCTACTTGAACATAACAATAATAACAATATACTTTAACAACAATCACATCTTTCCCCTTTGCTTGAAAGGGCAGTTCTAGTCTCTGTTCTGTAGGGTTATCATGAATCAGAATTGGTTGGCAACGCGTTGACAGGTCCTTTTCATTATCCAGGTACAGTTAGTTAGATTCCTGTTGCCGTGTAGTCTCTGTAGCTGGACTTTTGACCAGAGTTAAAAAAAAACAAACAAATAAAACCACAGCCTTACATAGTTGAAGCTTTCTCGATGAATGAAGGAAACCTCCATTACATTGAATACTAACACAAAGCTCTGTTTTATATTGTTGTTGTTGTTGTTATGTGCTGTCAAATCACTTGTGACTCATAGAGACCCTATGTACAACACTCTGAAGCCTGCTCTATCCTGAGCCAATCTCACTAACTCTGACACACCTATTCCCATTACCCCAGTCACTGAGTCAATCCATCTCATCCAGGGTCTTCCTTTCTTGCACTGCCCCTCTACTCTCCCAAGGGTGATGTTCCTCGCCAACGACTGGTTCCTCCTTGCAGCATGCCCAAGTATGTCAGATGGAGCTTCAAAATCCTTGCCTCCAAGCAGCAACCTGGTTTCATCTTCTCTAGGACTAACCTGTTTCATAGCAAGTAATTGCAAAGAACATGGCCTGGATGAGGCGCACCTTAGTCTCCAGACTGATATTGTAACTCTGCTCTCAATAGTCACAGAAGCAGCGGTCTCCTGACTTAGTCATATACAAAGGCTGTGAAATGCATAGAGGAAATTGCCCATTTTTCTCCTTTGGGGCCACTGGTGGATTTGAACCTTTGGTTAGCAACACAATCCTCTTTTGGACTAGTGCCTTGCAGTCTTTGATGTTTAGTGCAGTACCCCTGCTAGCGGAGGCTCGGCTGTGTGGAGCAGTGGAGGTCTGCAGTTTCCTGGAGCAGCAGTCAGAGGAGAGGCCCTCTTTTTGACTGGTGGAACCCTACATGGGGCTTTCAACACCTTCTGCTGGACACCTGGACCTGTTCCCTGTGATGTGAAGCACTTGCCACCATGGTCATTTCTCTTTCATACCTTCAGGGTATGGTCATTTAGTTTCACAGTCAACCAATCAATCTCCCACATAGACTGATGCTGCCACCATCTTGAATGACTTGTGCACTATTGTGACTTCTCCTCACCCCTGAGCTCAGACACCATACCAACAACCTCTGTCCCACTCCCCAAATTACCCACCAAACAAAACAACTATAGGAATAGTGCTGTCTTGAAGGATAAAAAAGTGGGCAGTGTGCATGGGAGCACGTTACCTTCCTTCCCTACTGGATTTAAATCACCAATTAATTATTAATTCAGAATATCTTTATTGTTCCATTTGCAAACGGCAAATGTGATTTCCAGCCATGTATTTTTAAAGAGTCCTTTTATGATCAAGCGCATTAGAATATCTTACGTAGTTTTACAAGTGGGCTCTGCCAGTAGAGAGAAAAAAACTCTGTTTTATGTATGGTTTCCTTTTCCTTCTTTCTTTTAAGTAAACTGAAGCTAAATTCTAAGGTTGGGAAAAATGTCAGCTTGTTTGCTAGTTAATGTATATTGTATGTACAGTAGCTCCTACCACGTTTCCTTTGCAGAAATAAGAGAGTTAATATTCAAAGTAGAGAAATCTTTGTTTTGGAACATGGATTAGATTAGAGAAATGAATGACTTTATTACAATATAGATAATTAATTTGGATAATAAAAATTTCGAAACAACTTTCCTTGCCTCAAAATGTAATTATTTGTTGCCTTTTAGAGGGAAAAGATATAAAGTTATTTTTCTGCTTCTTTGGAAATTCAATCTGAAACTATTCATGCACTAACTGTTCAATCAATATTCAGAATTATATTAGAAAAATAGCTACTTGGGATCCTTTCTTCATATAGGCTTTTGTTTAGGCTCTGGAAAGAAAGTTTTATTTATTTACTTATTAACTTTTTATTGTGGTTTGGGTGCATGCTCACAGTGCTGTTAGTTTACCAGTCAACAATTAATGTTGCTTTCTGATACTAGTTGTAGTTCTTTTAATGTAACAGCACTGATTATTCGGAAGTGTATGTCCCTCACAGGTGCTGTTTGCTTCATTCTAAACCTGTGTATTGTTTTACTGGAAGGTGACCTCTAGGGGTGGGTTCAGTTTGAGGGGTTTCTGTGGGCTATAATCTTGGTGTACCATTAACCTGCACCCAGTAGTCATTTTCTTTACTATTTTTTTTTAATTGTGGCATGATGAGTGAAATCTTGCAAAGCTAATTGCTTTTCTGTTTAACCAATTTATATGCATTTTATTTTATGATATTAATTATAACACCTACAATATGGCCACACTCTTCCTGATTCTTCCCAATGGGTTTCATTTCCATTAATCTTTCTGCCCTACCCATTTCTGTCTTCTGAGCTTTATCCCTGGGCAGACGCTGCCCTTTTGATCTTATGTGCTTGATTAAGGATTGAGTGCCTTTCTCATATTCACCTTACAGGTGTGTCTAGGGTTTGGTTGAAAGTTGAGTCCCGAGAGTGAGTTTTGTTTCAGGTTCAAAGCGTGACTAAGTGCTATATTCTTGAAGGTTCCATACGTCTCTATCAGAGCAGTAAACTTAGCCATGTTTATTTTTTTGAGTTCTAGTCCACGTTTTTAACCTACTTTCTCAGGTATCTTATGCTGTGATCTCTTTAGAGTGGTCAGCAGTGTTAGCTGGGCTCCAGCTTGTTCTTCTGGTGTCAAGATTATGGAGGTTGAGATTTGAGTGGTCCTTAGTCCTTGGGATTAATTGTTCCTATGCATCTTTGCTTTTCTTCTCTATTCTTCTTCTTTTTTAAAAAATTACATTATTATACTAGTTTCTTCTCTTTTCTTTATTCTGGACCAGGTGGGACCATAGTGGCAGCTTAAATGGCTGTTTGCAAGCATTTTAGATCTTAGTTGCTACTTACCAAAGGGTCTGGTGTTTTGTTTTGTTTTTTAAATTTTTTTATTGCTTTTTTGTGCATGTACTGTCAAATCGGATCCGGTCTGACTGGTACTGGAGGAGACTGCCCCTCCTTCTCCAGCAGAGCATCTGGTGGATTTGAACCACGTACCTCTGGGATTGCAGTGAAGCTTCTTGCCACTAGGCCACCAGAGCTCCCTAGGGTCTGGTGTTTTTATTATTTGAATTTGAACTACATTTTACTTCCACGGGATGCTCTGGTGGCACGGTGGTTTTGGATGCTAACCCTAAGGTTAGGGGCTCAAACACACTAGCTACTCCACAGGAGAAAGGGGAGGCAGTCTGTTTCCTCAAAGATGAACAACTTTCAAAGCCAGTAGGGCACTTTTGCTGTGTGATGATGCCTCGGGCACTTCAGCGGAGTTGCTAGAGAATCTACTTCCAACATGGCTACTCACTTTACTGGCAAGTTAATTTAAGGTCTTGCAGGTAGAGATGAGGGCCAGAGACCTCATTTGCTCCTTAAATGGACCTCTCCAGATTTTGTTTCCATAACTGCTTGTGCATTCTCATATTGTGCTACTTGAGTTGTAAAAGTGAACATCCTAAGAAAGACAAGCAGAGAGTTGTAATTTCGTCTTTTAGATCTTTGCCTTGGATGCCTCATGGATTCCCTTGTACTGTCCTCTGTTGACAGAGAGGTGGCCCAGACTCATGAGGAAGGAGATTCAGATCTTACTTGATGGAGAAAGTGTCAAGAAAATGGAACACATGTTTTAAAATTACCACTCTTTGTTATGAACCTCTGAGCAACTGTTCTGATGAACGTTAAACTTTATATCCATAGACAAACTGTAATTTTAAATGGGAGACCCTTGGTCATTAGTTGAGAGAATGAGGACACCCTGTTATTTGGCCTGATTCGAATAACTTCAGGTAATTAACAATAGCTGTGTGGAGTTACTGTATGGGTGGACATTAGATGCACTGCTACCTGAAATGTGACTGAGGAGAAAATGATGTGGAGACAAAAGGTGTGGAAGAAATTTTCAGAATGCTCATTTGAGACAAGAAGAGATAAAGATCAGTAGAATGAGGGTGACTTTCATTTTCTTTTTTTTCTTAGAAATGGAAGGATGTGTAGGGTAAAGGCAAAGTCAGCATAAAAGGAAAAATACTAATGTCACTGATGTCTCCTCTTAATGGTTTCTTAAGGACAGTGATCTTGGCACAGTTGCATATATAATGCAGAATGTTTAACACCACTTGTTGCATATTTGCTACTCAAGAAAGGAATTCTCCATATAGAAAATAATTTAGAAGGTTGTCCACCACAATCAGACCTTCTGTTTCTCCCTCTTAGACTTCTTTTCTTCTTCTTAATATGTGACGTGTTTACTGACATTTTGTTTGCCAGTAGACCAATGAGATTTTGAAATAAAATCAATTTTCCGTGTTGGCGGATGTTACTGCCATTCCCACTGATTTCTACTTAGTTATGACTCTCTTTGTTACTGATTGAACAAATGATTCTGCCTCCTTTTTCACTGAAGCATGATAGTCCATGGAAAAACATAGGGATGAGAAGGCTTTAACAAGCCTCACAGCTGGTCTAGGAGGTCAGATATTGATCTAACCAGAAACATTTTCTCTCTAAGCAACAACCTTTGAAATAAAGTACCAATGCCCAGCTTCATCAAGGACAGCATACACAGAGAAAACCAAAGTTTGCTAAAAAGTAAGGAAGGAAAGAGAAGAGCAAAATGGAATATTTGAAAAGACTCTGCAGCTTTATTTCTACTGTAGTTATGGAAATGGAAGAAATGATGATGTTAAAGAGATGAACAGAAAATGTCAAAGGATAGCTT
Organism: Elephantulus edwardii; assembly: GCF_000299155.1. Classification (NCBI taxonomy): domain Eukaryota; kingdom Metazoa; phylum Chordata; class Mammalia; order Macroscelidea; family Macroscelididae; genus Elephantulus; species Elephantulus edwardii. The sequence continues at coordinate 658,877 of NW_006399945.1, read as the reverse complement.
GAGAAGACAAAGCCAAATTTCATGTCTTGGAGTTAGAAAACCAATAGGGGAGAACAGAATTGGTGGTTCTTTTTTAAAAAAAATTATTCTATATTGGTTAGCATACAGAAGTCATATACATTGCATTTAAACTTTCCTTCATACAAGTTGTGTTTCATATAGTCATTTCCACACTTGGTATTTCTTAAGCTGAAAGAAAGGAAGAAAAGATTCAAGCCTCAAGTTGCAATACTGAAAGATTCTGTGGGCAAAGTATTGACTGACAAAAGAATTATCAAAAGAAGATGATAAAGAAGACATAGATAAACTGTACCAAAAAGAATTGGTTATTGCACAACCATTTTAAGAGGTAGCATGTAATCAAGAGCTGATGTCATGGAAAGAAGAAATCCATGCTCCACAGAAGGCATTGATGGAAAGTAAGGCTCCAGAAATTGACAGCTTACCAATTGAGACATTTGGAAACAGATGCAGCACTCACTAGTGTTTGCCAAGAAACTTGGAAGATCTGGTCCACTGGCTGGAACAGATCCATATCTGTGCCTGTTCTAAAAAAGGAGTGATCCAACAGAATCAAGGTCATCATTGTCATCTACAAGTGAAATCATGCCGAGAATAATTAAAAAACAGTTATGTCAGTAAACTAACAGAATTTCCAGAAATTCAAACCAGATGAAAAAGAAATATAATAAGGGTTATCACTGTTGATGTCAGATGTGCCTTGACTAAAAGCAAAGACTATCAGAAAGATATTTATGTGTTTTATTGACTGTGCAAAGACAGTTGGCCATGTTGATTATAATTTTGGCCAACAAGGTCAAATATTGGAATTTACAGAATTTTGCTCCCAAGAAATCTGTACACAGATCAAGAAATAGTCAATCAAATAGAACATGGGACACATATGACATGGTTTAAAAATCAGGTAAAGTGTATATTAGAATTGTATTCTTTTACAGAATACAATTTTTAAAAATTTCTTTTATTCAGGCTTACTCAATCTTTATGCTGAACAAATGATCCTAGAAACTAGACTATCTGAAGAACTCAGTATCAGATCTGGTGGAGGACTCATTGACAACCTGTGATGCAGATGGCACCACCTCACTTTCTGAAAGCGAAGAAAATTGAAACACTTACTGAAGAAGATCAAAGATTCTAAGTAGCACTCAATATGGAATGATTCTCCATAAAGAAAACAAAATCCTCACAATGGGACAAATAGCAGCAGCATGATAAATGAAGAAAAAAACAGAAGTTGTCAGGATTTCCTTTTGCTTGGTTTCACAATTAATGGCCATTGTAGCAGTCAAGAAATGAAATGACATTGAATTAGACAGAAGTGCGGCAAAAGGCCTCTTCAGGTGGTAAAAGGCAAAATCGGCGCTTTGAGGACCAAGTCATGCTTCCCTTAAGCTATGATATTTTCAGTCACTTCATGTGTATGTGGAAACTAGACAATGAGGAAGGAAGGCCGAAGAAAAAATGATGTATTTGAATTATTTAGTTGTTGGAAAATGGTAACTACACCATGGATTGCAGAAGAATAAACACATCTATCTTGGAAGAAGAATAGCCAAATGCTAGGAATGGAAACTCTTGGTCTTACATCCTTTGGACATATTATTAGACAGGGCCAGTTCCTGCAGAAGGACATCATGTTTCGTAAAGTAGAATGCAAGCGAACCAGAGGAAGGTCTTCAAAGAGGTGGTGGACAGTGACTGATACTGTTGTGAGGGTGGTGCAGAGCTGGGCAATATTTTGTTCTGTTGTGCTTAGGGTTACGAGGAGTCCTCACTCGCTCCAGGACACCTAACAACAGCTACTGCATAGGGCTGTTGTGAGGTGGAGTTTGCGAGGTTTCTTATAAAAGTACTTTCTCAACTATAAAAATTGTACCCTCTACAGGACTGTACATATACAAGGTAGTCCTGTATTTCAGTGTGGGTGTTTAAGAGGTTTATTAGATACCTAATAAACCAATCCCCCTCCCCCTGTGGTCATATAATATCTGTTTCACTCATGCATCAGTTTTTTGACTTATCGGAGAATTTGCCCTGAAGTGTCATCAATTGAAAAATTGCGCTTTTTCTGGCTTCATGATCTACAGTTGTAATAGACAGAGTAATATCAGTGATCTTTTAATGTGGTCTTTTTCTTTCTTTTTTTCTGTGACTTGAGTAAATAATGGGAGTGTGGAGTTTTGTTTCTGGAATTGCATGAGTTTAGAAGCCAAATTTTCTCTTGTTACATAAGAAGTAGTTGAAAATATTTCATGAATTACTCAAATTAGTGTGCTTATGGTCCAAAACATACAACGTGAGCAGAGAAGTATCATCCACTTCTAATGTATGCTAATTAACATCTATGTTAAGAAAATGTCAGCTTTATGTAATTTGATTTTTCAGCAGTTTGTACTATGTTTAAATTATTTGTGGGATACACAAATAAGGCAAATAAGGCAAATACATCATTTCTGAAGCAAAGCTTCTAAGAGGAGTAAGACACTGCTTTTTTTCCTTTATATTCTATATCGTGGGTGATGTGTATGTGAATGGTTATGCATAGATTTTATTCAAGGATGATAAAACTTCATCTTATATACTTTAGGCATGTTGTCAGGAGGGCCTCGTCCTTGGAAAAAGATATCATGCAGAAAAGTGAAGGATCAGAGAAAGAGAGGAAGACTTTCCACAAGATAGATTATTGACATGTTGTTATTGTTATGTGCCATCAGGTTGCCTGTGACTCATAGCGACCCTATGCACAATCTCTCTGAAGCCTGCCCTGTGCTGAGCCAGTATCACTGAGTCTAACACACCTCCCTCCATTGCCACAGTTACTGTATCAATCCATCTTATCCAGGTCTTCCTCTCTTGCACTGTCCCACCACCCTTCCGAGCATGATGTCCTTCTCCAAGGACTGGTCTCTCCTGGCCATGTGCCCACAGTATGGGAGATGGAGCTTCAAAATTCTAGCCTCCAAGGAGAGACTTGGTTTCACCCTCCTCAAGACAGGCCTATTTGTTTTCTTGGCAGTCCTTGTATGTTCAAGACTCTTCTCCAGCACCACAACTCAAAGGCATCAATTCTTCTCCTATCACCCTTGGTCATTATCCAGCTCTCTGATGCATAGTAAGTAATTGTGAAGACCATGGACTGGATCAGGTGCACCTAGTCTTTAGACAGACATCATTGCTTCTCAGTACTTTGGAGAAGTCCCTGACATCAGGTTTACCTAATGCAGTTCGTCTTTTGATTTCCTGACTGCTGGTGTCAAATGTGTTGATTGTGGAGCAGAACAAGCTGTAACTGTTGACAACCTCAATCTCTTTTCTATCCACCGTGGTGTTGCCAATTGGCCCAGTGGTGAGAATCTTTGTCTTCTTGATGTTGAGCTTCAGTCCACTTGACCTTCTGCAGCAAGTGCTTCAGATTCTCTTCACTTTCAACAAGCAAATTTGTGTCATCTGCGTAACTTAGGTTGTTGATGAATCTTTCTCTAATCTTAATGCTACATTCCTCCTCATGAAGCCTAGCCTCCCGAATGATCTGTTCTGCATATAGATTGAAAAGGTATAGAGATAGAATGTGTCCCCGACACACAGTGACTGTAATTACGGACTCAAGCATATCAGAGATTGTAAGGATGGTGCAAGACAGGGAAACCTTCAGATCTGTTGTTTACAGAGTCATTATGAGTTGTAGTTGGCTTAATGGCATCTAACAAGAACAACACAGATCTTATAGAGATTAATGCATCAGTGTTTTCTTGAGGAAGTTGTCACTGAGTTGTTAAGAATACTCAGAGAAAAAGACATTGGTAGCTTCTCTGATAGAGCAAAAGACACAAATCCTGTCATACAGTACTAGTTCAGTGGCCCTAAATGCATTTAGAAAAGTATTTCATTTTATTTAGATCCACAGTAAAAAAAAATGCCTAATGAAGTAGCAGTCAGTAAATCCAAGGTTATATTGCACTGGACAACTCTGCTGTAAAAAAGCAAAGCATTAAAAAGCAAAGATATGTCCCTTGGATCCTCATATACATTTTACTAGTTATCTTTCTACTTTACAATAATGGCCATAAACAGTATCTGTCATTATGGGGCTAAGTTAGTTCACTTAGTATAATGCTCTCTTGACCCTTCCAAGATAGGTAATAATTTTCAAAATCACTACTCCTGCATGTTGTGTAGTATTCCATCATGTGAATGTATCATACTTTCTCAATCCATTCAGTGGTTGAACGTTTGAACTGTCAAAGGTGGGGGGGAGGGAAGGAAGATGGCCATATCTGACCTTTACCAACTCCATAAAGGGGAACTGTACACATAAACAACATCAACAACACAACCTAATTCCCTTGAAGTCACACATGTACCCCATGCTCCTATACCTCTTTCTGCTCATCCCAACATCAATCTTTCTGCTTTATAGGGTACACAATCCATTGCAATATTTAGAGACTACACAGAACCCTATGGGGGAAGTAAAAAGGCTGTAATTCAGGTTAGTCGCAGAATACAGTCACTCAGTCAGGACAGCTGCTGACATGTGCTTGCAGGCACCTCAGCCTTCAGCCTCATCATGGCTTTAGGCCAGTGTTACAAGCTTAGTCTAGCCAGTTATGGCTCTCCTCCCCCAGGTCTTCCAACAAATTTTGGCAAAGGCTCGTAGCTCTGGGACCCTTATGGTGTAAGAGTCCCAAGGTCAACTGTGTTTCATGTTGGGTCTCTGGTCCTCAGCTTCAGCCATGGCTGTTGCTGCTGTTTGTAAATATAGCTGGCACAAGAATGTCTGGTCCCGGAGGGTGTGCAATGCATGCCTGCTTCTGCTTTGCTGCTGGAGAGAGTCACCAATCCTGCTGTTGGAGCTGCCCAATTTAATAGTGAGACTAGCCAACCCCCTTGTGGACTGGCCAGACTAGCGAGTCCCTTTGTGGATAGGCTAACATGTGCTTTTCTCATATACCTGCATATTCACATGTTAAAGTCAGCCAGTGGCTCAGGAAGCCATTTTGAACAATAATTCTACCAACTTTTACAGTCGGAGATCGATCGAACATGCAATCAAGATGATTTGATAATAATGGGTGACTGGAATGCAAAAGTTGGGAACAGAGAAGAAGAATCAATAGTTGAAAACATGGACTTGGTGAGAGAAGTGAAGCTGTAGATAGAATGATTGAACTTTGCACAATCAATGACCTATTCATTGCAGATACCTTTTATAAGAAACATAAACGCAGGTTATACACATGGATTTCACCTGATGGTATGTATAGGAATCAGATCAATTATATCTGCAGAAAAAACTGCTGGAGAAGCTCAATATCAGCTGTGAAAACAAGGCCAGGAGCTGATTGTGGAACAGACTACCAGCTACTCATATGCAAGTTCAAGCTGAAGCTGAGGAAAATTAAACCGAATCCACGGGAACCAAAATATGACTTTGAGTTCATCACACCTGAATTTCAGAACCATCTCAGGAACAGGTTTGAGGCCTTAAACACTAATGAGCGAAGACCTGATGAGTTGTGGGAGGATGTCAAATGTATCATCCAGGAATAGTGCAGATGGTCATTACAAAGACCAAAGAGGAAGAAAAGACCAAAATGGATGTCAGAAGAAACTCTGAA
>NW_006399945.1:617566-651408 GCF_000299155.1 Elephantulus edwardii | reverse complement strand
AACAACAACAACAACAACAACAACAACCACAGTTGGGCTGGCAACCAAAAGGTGATTTTTGAACCCAGCTGCTGCTCTGTGGGAGTATGATGAAGTTATCTGTTTCCATTAAGACTTATAGTTTTGGAAATCCTATGAGACAGTTTATTCTGGCTTATAGGGTAAATGTGAGTTGTAATTGACTCAATGGCCATATCTAGCAGTATCCAGAACCATCTTGAAAGGAGTGCAATCAGGATGTTCCTTAGAAGAGAGAATGATGCACTTCTGTCTGATGTACTTGGAACATGTTAGCAGCACAGCCTGATGATAAAGTATTAGAAAACTAGCATTTAAGGCAAAAAGGCACTTTTTAAGAAGACTAACCCTTTATTATACCTTGCAATAAAGTAAGGCTAGCATTTTATAACACATTAAAGGGAAATGTACTTTCTCTTTATATAGCAGTATTCCTTGTCAGTCTAAAATTCCTCTAAACTCTCCTTGAAACCTTTTTGTTGCCTTTTCTTACCTGTCCCTGCAATTTATGACCAGGAGTTAAGTCTTTCCTTAAGTCACAACAAGTACATGGCATCAACTATTTCATGGATAATGGTAAGACCAGATGAATAAGTCTTGACACTTGATCATTGACAAGAGCGCTTTGACAAGAAAAGATACAGTGAAAATTCCTCACATTTTTCTGTCCTATCTCTACCCTATATGACTATTTGAGGTCTTCAAAATGGGGGGAAAGATTTGGAAAGCTCATACCCCTGTGTCCTATATCCTGCTATATAATATACTTCTGCCTTACCACTCTGCCTCCTCCCTCCAAAACTTGCCCTTTTTTGGTGGCATATCCAAAGCATTTCAGTAACAGGACCAATTCCTGGAGAAAGACACCATGCTTGGTAATGAGGAGTGCCACTGAAGTAGAGCAAGACTGTTAATGAGGTGAACTGATACAGTGATGGCAACGGTGGGCTCAAATAGAGCAATGATTGTACAGATAATGTAGCTGGGTAATCCCTCTGTTGTAAATATGGTCCTTGTGAATTGAAACTGACTCAGTGGTACCTAATAGCAATGCAAATAGAGACCTTCATACCAGGAATATATCCAAAGTACAATAATAAACAGCATAATAGTTGTTGTTACATACTGTTGAGTTGGAACTGACTCATAGTTTACCCTCAAGCGAGTTTTCAGAGATAGTTAATCACATGGGAGGAAGTTTCCTATCATTCCTTCTCCTTCCAAGAAGTTTGTAGATTAAAGCCTAAATATTATAGAGGGCATCTAAAAAATGCCTCTCATGTTTTCCTTTTGTTTTTTAAATAATGAGTGCTTCTATGCTCTATATAGTTGTGCCACTCACAGAAACCCCTTTGCCAGGTTTGAGATGTAGATCTTAAGCTAACATGTTGGACTATAGCCCAGAAGAGGAAGAGAGATGTGACCAACCCTCGATGCCATCTCTAATCCTGCAACACAGTGACTCCTTTGAGACTTTCCCACCTTGGTTATTGGATTGATGTCTGGGGTTGTTAAATTCCTAAATGGCCTTTCCTCCTTGTGTACCAACTAGGAAATGAGCAAAGGTTCTGAGACGGCTTGGGATTAGCCACAGTCTTGTTTTTTTGTTCACGGAGTCAGTGTGAGTTAGAGCTGACTTGATAGCATCTAACCACAACAGCAACAGAAGATGGTGAGGCTGAGATGAAGAAAATTCTTGGTCTGTATGGACCTCTGAGTTCTCTGTGTCGGTTATCCTATGGACCATGGCCCAGGATTGAACAACATTCCAACATTTTTTTCTGTTGTAAATATGGTCACTATCAATTGGAACTTACTTTGTGGTATGTAACAATGGTGCAAATGGAGACTTTGGTATCAGGAATATATATATCCAAAGTGCAATAATAAACAAGATTTAAAGAATGTAATGATTGCATGTACCATTGAATGGGAACTGTCTCCTAGCTGGCCCTCCACATTTAGTGATATCTCCATTATTTACAATGGGTCACAGTGAGCATTAATGTTTTACTTTCTATTGTCATTTCTATTTCTTTTTTTTTAAATTTAGGTTGTTTATTTTTCATTTCAATGAACATCTACAGAGATTTTGGGATTCCATTCATTCATTGTTGCACCCTTCTCCCCGCACAAACCCCTCCCCCCCCCCCCCCATTTGCCCCTCTCCTTGAAAAGCAAAAGAAAAACTCCCTCATTGGTACACAATCCCTCCCCCCAAATATAATCCACTCTGCAACCCTCATTGCATACTGCTACGATAAAAATAATGCCCTAAAATATAATACTTTTAGACTATTCTCTCCCCCATAGATTTCAATGCTGTAAACATATTTCATCCAGTTTTTCTCAGTCTTACCCCCACCCCAATGCCAGCCTCATTCTACAACAGTGGCACCATGAATGCACATTCCGTGTGTAACCTTGGTGGGAGGCAGGCATTTATTCTGGCTCACAAAAACCCTAATTACCATTGAGTCCGAACAGACTCATAGCTGACACTCGAGTAGGTTTTTGGAGGCTGTAAATAGTGCTGAAGGAAGTTACGCATCTTTCTTCCACAAAACCCCTGGAGATTAAAAACACCAGAGCGTTGTCACCTTTGGACTTAGTACCTCAACTCCCTGCAGACTTTAGCATCAGAGGACTTGGCCTAGGTGCAGAAGAACCTGCTAGGTTAGCCAAGGGGATGCTTTTGTGTGGTACTTTAAACCTTGTGAGCCATGAGAAAAGGATTTCTTTGTGGCATCCGCTGTGGTAGCGGCAGAGAGAATCTCAGTGGCAGCATCCTGCTGATACTAAAACTTACATTCGACTTCCTGGACTTCCTGGACCTTCAACAGCTCTGCCTCCTGTGGATAAAGGGATAATGACCTTCTGCTTGCTTTCAAATTCCTCCTGAAGATAACAAGTGTTAGTTTTATCTGTTGTTATCCAAGGCCCAAAGTGTAATGGAGACTACCCTGTCCAGCCCCTGTTACCATTTGTTTGGCAGCATCTGGTGACCCACTTTGCATCCCATGAAGTGCAAAGCAGAACTCTGACATTTCCCCATGTTCTGTCTGCTGAGTGAGCTTCAGTGGAAGAAAAGAATTCTTGTAGTCCATTGCCTTTGTTGTGTATGGCTAACAGTAGTTATTACTGCAGTTTTTAGATTCATTTCACAAAAAGCAGGTACGTACATAGTTATTTTAATGCTGGCGTATGGTGAGATATTATTACCTAGTTTCATAGCTGATCAAAGAGCTTCCATATGGTGATTTGCCCAAGGTCTTTTTGGTATGTATTCACAGAAAATAGAACTTTAATCAATGTCCCTTGGCTCTAAAAACACTTCTTCACATTCAATTTTGGTTGATAAGTCAAAGTTGCCCTTGTAATGATATGTCCTTCAGTGAAATATCAACCTACCAGTTTTAGAAAATCTTGGTTATTAAAGCATGCATAAATGCCCAGGTCTGTTAGCCTAGAAGATAAAGTACTGTTTAGGCTGGCCAACCCTCTCACGTTTCCATTTGAGACAGCATTGGGGTCTACACAGAGGATGGCCAGGAAACAAGATCTGTGGCTAGGTGGGAGTGGTGGGGGTGGGGAGACTTATCCTCGAGTCTGACTTTATCAGCAGCTCCTTCAGGCCAGCACATGGCGTAACAGGTCAGATCTCACACCATCTTAAAGTTATTAGTTCAGGGTTGTTGTTATGCGCCATCAAAATGACTATAGTGACTCTTTGAACAGGGAATCTGGACTTTACCCTTTTCTTTGTGCCATCCTCAGCATCTCTGCTGTGCTCGATCCATTGCTATAGTCAGTCTGTTACTCTATACTGTTTAGGGTCTTCCTTTCTTTTTCTGACCCTCCACCTTTCCTAGCATGATGTCTTCTTCCAAGAATTAGCTCTTCCTGATAACATGTCCAAAGTATATGAGACAGTGTCACCATTCTGGCTTCTAAGGAACACCCTGGTTACACTTCCTCCATAATAGATTTGTTTTTTTGGAATCCTATCAGATATTTGGTTCAAAATATTTTAAGTAGCTATGTCTCCAAGGTATTGAGGAGCAACAATGTCAGTCTGGATACTAAGGTGCGCCTGACAGGCCATGGTCTTTGCAATTACTTGCTATGCATCAGAGAGCTGGACAATGACTAGGGATGATAGAAGGAGAATTGATGCCTTTGAGCTGTGGTGCTGGAGAAGAGTATTGACTATACCATGGCCTGCTAGGAGAATGAGCAGGTTCATCCTAGAGAGGGTGAAGCCAGGCTGCTCCTTGGAGGCAAGGATTCTGAAGCTTTGTCTGACATTCTTTGGACGTGTTGCAAGGCGAGATCATGCTTGGGAGGATGGAGGGACAGTGCAGGAGAGGAAGACCCTTGATGAGATGGATTGATTCAGTGACTGGGGTAATGGGGATGGGGATAGGTGTGCTAGAGACAACAAGATTGACAAGGGATAGAGCAGGGTTTAGGGCTGTCGTACATAGGGTCACTATGAGTCGCAGGCAACTCGACGCCACATAGCAACAACAATATGTTTCTTAAGGCAGTTTTAGGTGTCCGGAAAAATTATGCAGAAACTGAAGCCTTCTGTGCGTGTACTCTCACCTCTTCCACTTTCCCCTCAAGTAACACTATCTTGTTTTAGTGTTCATTTGTTATAATAGGTGATAATGTTGCTGTTGTGTATTGTGGAGTCAGAACTGCACCCAGGGCTGGTGTCACCACTCTAGTGGGTTTTCAGTGACAGTTAGTCACAGGGCAGAGATTGCCCATCCTTCTCTTGCAGAGCACCTGGCAGATTCAAACCACGTGCCTTTGAGATTGCAGGGCAGTTTCTTACACTAGGCCACCAGAATTCCCTGTTAATGTGATTATTATTCACAGATATGCACCAACAATCAAGAACAAAGACAAGGGGATTGAAAATTTCTATCAACTATTGCAGTCTGAGATTGACCAAACATTCAATCAAGATGAATATGGCTTAGTGGTAGGAATTGTGCTTTCAGTGCAAAGATGTATGGCTCAGATCCACCAGCTGCTCCATGGGAAATCCTCCCCTGTGATTTGCTGCCTTTGAAAACTCACTCAGAGGCCAGCTGTGGGTTGATTCCAACTTAATGGGATACAACAACAGTCAGAATAATATGTCTTCCTAATATGTATATGGATATTATCCTATCACAGAATTATATTTCAGGATGGATCTTGAAATTGGCTTTTTAAAAAAAAATTAGTTTTTTTCCATTATTCCACATTTTCTTCCCTCCTCCTAGAGTCCCTCTCCCCCAGCCCACCCAGTAATGTACCCCTTGCTCTAGATTGTTGTCATACGTGTAATGCCTAATCATGTGTTCCTTTCACATAGTTCTTCCCTTCATCTGTTTTAATGCAGTGTTCTTTATCTATCTACTGTTCTTCTGTTCTCTTCCCAACAGCTCCCCCAATGTCTATCCTGTTTTATAACAGTGGTGTTATGCAGTGTTTGTCCTTTTGTGACTGAGATATTTCATTCAGCAAAATGTCTTCCAGGCCCCACCCTATTGTATAATGTTTTGCAAGTTTATTGTTTTTCAGTGATGCGTAATACTCCATTGTGTGACTATACCACAGTTTTTCTATCCATTAATTTTTGATAGACATTTGGGTTGCTTCTCTCTCTTTGCAATTGTGAATAACACATGTATAAACATGGGTGTGCATACGTCTGTTTGAGTTGAGTCCTGGGACTGCTGGGTCAAAGGGTCTTTCTCTTTTCAACTTTTGAGAAAGTGCCAGACTACTTTCCATAGGGTCTGCATTATCTTACATTCCCACTAGCAGTGTTCTAATCTCTCCACAACCTCATCAGCATTTGTTGTTTGTTGCCCGTTGAACTTTGGTATTGTTGCTGGGGTGAGATGATATCTCATAGTTGTTTTGTATCTCTCTGAAAGTTTCTGATAGCTAGGGAGTTCGAACACTTTTTTCATGTGTTTGTTTGCCATCTGAATATCTTCTTTGGTGTAGTGTCTGTTTATATGCTGTGCCCATTTTGTGATTGGGTTGTTTAGTGTTTTCTTGTTGAGATGCTGGAGTATTCCATATATTTTTTATATTAGTCCCTTATCATATATGTGATTGCTAAATATTTTTCCTCAGTCTTTCCTTCTTACCTTGTTGAAGTTTTTTGAGGTGCATAGGAATTTGATTCTTAGAATAAAGTTGCCTTTTTAATTGTGAAAGCATCATCATTCTTCTTCAGTCTTTCATTCTTAGTACAGTAGATCATGCAATTGACTGATACAAACAGGCCCTTGCTTATCCATCTCAGTTCACAGATGCCTAGTATTAATAATTATTGGTGGCTGGAATGCAAAAGTTGGAAACAATGAGGGAGGAACAGTCATTGGAAAGTATGGACTTCGTGATAGATATGATGCTGGAGTACAAATGATGAAATTTTGTGCAATCAATGGTTTATCCATATCAAATACCTTTTTTAAAAATAAAAAAGAAACAGTGACTTTGCATATGGATCTCACCTGATGAATTGCACTGAAATCAGATTCACTATATTTGTGGAAAGAATTGCTATAGAAGTGCAAAATCTACAGTCAGAACCAACGAGGTGCCGATTAAGGAACAAACCATTGATTGTTGTTGTTGTCAAGTGCTGTTGAGTCGCAGGCGTCTCATAGCGACCCTATGAAGGAGAGTCCTCAACACTTGGGTGTCTTTCATCCTCTCTCCAGGTTCATAGGGTTTCTGGAGGCAAGCTATTATGGAAGTGGATGCCACTCCTCCTTCCAAGCTTGTTTTAATCAGGGAGCTCTACCCCACTCTCTGTCCGCCTTTGGTAATCAGCCGTTAACACATTTGACACATCAGTGTCACAGTGTTCAGCCTCACAACAAAAACCATTGATTACTCATTTATAAATTTAAATTCAAGTGGAAGAAAATGAAAACTAACCCAGAGGAACCAAAATATGACCTGAGTCTATCCTTGTTGAATTTAAGAACTGTCTCAAGAACAAGTTTGAGGCATTGAACACCAATGGCTGAAGACTAGAGGAACTGAGGGAGGAAATAAAATATATCATCCGTGAAGAGAGCAAAATGTTATTACAAATAAGGAAAAGAAAGAAAAAACTAAAATGGATGTCAGAAAATATTATGAAAATTACATTAAATTTCATAGACTTGAGAAGCCAAAACAAAAGGAAGAGATGCTGAAGTAAAAGAGCTGAACAGAAGATTTCAGAGGGCAGCTTAAAAAGATAAAGCAAGCTATTATAATGAAATGTATGGAGAGCTGGAGGCAGAGAAGAAAAAGCAGAGAACTCACTTGGTATTTCTCAAGTGGAAAGACTTGAAAAACAAATTTATGCCTTGATTTGTAATACTGAGAGATGCTGAGGGTGCAGTCTTGAATGATCCAGGAAGCATCAAAAGAAGATGGAAGGGATACACAGAATGGCTGTACCAAAAAGAATTAGTTGACACAGAAAAAATTCAGGAAGTAACATATGAACAAGAGCCACTGATAATGAAGGATGAAGTTCAAGCTGCACCAAAGGTATTAGCAGAAAATGAGGCCCCCGTAATTGGTGGAATACCAACTGACATGTTTCAGCTAACTCAGCCTTGGATGCGCTCACCAGTTTATGCCAAGAAATTTGAAGAAGAGCTATGTGGCCTACTGACTAGAAGAGATCCATATTTGTCCTCATTCCCAAGAAAAGTGATCCAACAGAATGTGGAAGTTATCTAACAATATCATGCAAGCAAAATATTGTTGGAGATCATTAAAAAATGTCTAGAACAGTGGATTGACAGGGAACTACCAGAAGAAGTTCAGGCTGGGTTTGGAAGAGGCCATGGCACCAAAGACACAAAACCAGAAGAATGTCTATTTTGTGCTTTATTGACTATGCACAAGCAATTGACTGTGTGGATTATAACAAATTATGGCTAACATTGAGAAGAATGGGAATCCCAGAATACTTAATTGTCCTCATTTGGAATCTATACGTAAATCAAGAAGCTATTGTGCAAAAAGAGCAAGGGAGCACTGCTTGGTTTAAGATCAGGAAGGGTATGCATTAGGGTTGTATCCTTTCTCTATGTTTATTCCTTTTGTATGCTGAACAAATAATTTGCAAAACTGGACTTTATGAAGAAGAATATACCATCTGAATTGGAGGAAGATTCGTCAAGAACCTGTGTTATGCAAATGCTACAAACTTGCTTATTGAAAATGAGGAGGATATAAGACGCTTATTGAAAATGAGGAGGATATAAGACGCTGGCTGCAGAAAATCAAGGACTCCAAGCTTTGATATGGGATACATGTCAACATCAAGAAAATAAAGGTCATCACCATAGTATCAGTAGTCAACATTGTGATGAAAGGATTGAAGCTGTCAATGATTTCATCCACCTTGGATCAACAATCAACACTTTTGGTACCAGCAGTCAAGAAATCAGGAGGTGTATTGCACTGGGCAAGTCTGCTGTCAAGAGACCTTTTCAAAATGCTGAAGAGCAATGGTGTCAGTTTGAAGACTAAGGTGTGCCTGATTCAGGCCGTGGTCTTCTCAATTACATGGTACACACCAGAGATCTGGACAATGAATAAGGATCACAGAAGAATAATTGATGCCTTTAAATTGTGGTGCTGGAGAAAAGTACTCAATATCGTATGGACTACCCAAAGAATAAACAGAAGTGTCTTGGAAAAAGTGCAACCTGAATGCTCCTTGGATGTAAAGATGGCAAAGTTTCACCTTCCATACTTTGAACATGTAGCTATGTGAGGCTATTTCTTGTAAGGAACATTATGCTTAGAAAGATGCAGGGTTTGGGAAAGAGAGAAAGACCACCAATGAGATGGAGTGACAGTGATTTCAGCAATTGGCTCTATAGCATCAGAGATGATGAGGATGGTACACAATAGGGCATGGTTCAGGTCTCTGTTCATGAAGTCACTATGAGTTGAACTTGATCTAATGACACCTAGAAACAATAAGAAGTCACTAATATTATTAACTAAAATTCATAGTTTACCATGTGGTTCATTCGTTTCATGGGTTTTGACAAATGTAGCTTACTTCTTTATCAGTAATTTCAGAATGTTGTTGTTGTTACTCTGAAACAATCAATTTTGTTGGATTCATTCTAGTCCTATGTACAACAGATTGAAATATTGCTCAATCTTGTCTCTACTCAATGTCTATTCTCAATGTCTCTACTTTGCTTCAACCCATCTTTTTTTTACACAAAACTTAATTTAATAGAAATTTATGTTTGTAGTTCTTACATTCTCAGTATGAAACCCGCTGCTCACCCTCTACTTTTCCAAACATATGATGTAATTTTCCAAGGACTGTTGCTGTTGTTGTGTATCGCTGAGTAAGAACTGACTCATAGCAAATTCTCTAAAGAGTTTTCAGAGGCAGTAAGTTTTACAGGAGGAGACTACCCATTTATTCCCTAAGGAGTAGTTGGTGGACTCAAACTGTATTCCTTTGGTTTGCCACCACTATTCCTTACCAATAAGTCACGAGAGCTACCTTTCTAAGCACCAGCTCCTTCTGATCACATGCCCAGAGAATATGAAAGCTATCTCACAGTACATTCTTCTAAAGGGTACTCTAACAGTACTTCTTCCAACACAGATGTATTTTTTTCTTTTGGCAGTCCATAGTACATTCAGTATTCTTTGGCAACACTGCAATTCAAAGACTTCAGTTCTTCAGAATTATTTATTAACTGTCCAACTTTTCACATGCATATGAAGCGATTGAAAATACCTTAGTCTTTAAAGTGATATCCTTGTTCTGTAGTTCTTTAAAGAAGTCCTTGACAGCAGATTTGACCACGACAGTATATCTTTTGTTTTTTTTTGACTGCTGTTTTCTTAAGTGTTGATTGTGGATCCAAATCAAATCAAATCTTTATCACCATTATCATTGTTTCCATTTAGTTTGATGTTCCTTATTGGTCCCGTTATGAAGATTTTTGTTTCCTTTATTTTGTGGTATAGTCTATACTGACTGCCGTCATCTTTTTATCTTATTCAATAATTTCTTGTATTCTGGAGAGTACTTTTTACATATAACATATTGTTTGTGTGTTGTCCAAATTACATAATATTGTATTTTGTAGAGCACATTGTAGATATTAAGTGACACATGACTGTTCTATTGAACACAACTGTCTTCATCAAGTCTTACCAATATGAGATGAAATGTATAAAGCAGAATAAACCCCAGTTTACAGATCAAAAACTGAGGTATTGAGGCGCCATCTAATTTTGAAGATTATGCTCATGATTTTAACCATAAATATATAATAATTTTATAGTTGTTAAATGGGTATATATTGACCAAATCCTCCCAAATATGTTCATGTTGCAGCAAAATAGATTTTTACAAAATTTCTGAGTGCTGTGCTGCAGTGGAAGCTCTGGGAGCAGGCATGGATCCAGGGTTTGTGGGCCTTGAAGCTTATGTAACTCTGGTTTCTCTGTAAAAACAAAAGAATATAAAATTATAAATACACAATTAGGCACCAAAATGAGTATCTATTCATAATGACAGAAGAAGAAATGACAAATTACTGAAGGTTCAGTTCCTTTTTCATTCCCCTTTAAGCTCTCCTTAGGTAGTTGACCAGCAGAACTTACATTACTCAGCTGTAAAGGGAAGTGAAGTCTTGATACATCTTAAGGTATGGATGTACTTGAAAACATTATGCTTAGTGGATTAAGTCAGTCTAAGAGGACAAATACTTCATGATATCATTACATGAAATATCTGAAATAGTCCCTATAAATACATAGGGTCTGAATCTGTTAGTGTTTACCAGTGGTGGGAAGGAATCATTGCGTGGGGACATTGAGCTTCTGCTACGAGTGTTGAAAACATATGAAACGAGTAGTAGTGTTGGTTGTGTAACATGATGAATATAATTAATGCCACTGAATTGCACATGTTAGAAATCTTAAAGTGGTAATTTTTTGTTATATATATTTTCTAAAAATGGTACCTACATAATCTTCTTTTGTATTATTTCTAGAGTTTCAAATAAAGTATAGGTTAAGTGGAAATGAAAAAGAAAAGGCTTTCTAGTTAGAACTGGCTGCTACTTTTCCTCCTTGAACACTGTCCACTTCAGGGGCCAGCACTGGTGAG
Organism: Elephantulus edwardii; assembly: GCF_000299155.1. Lineage (NCBI taxonomy): Eukaryota > Metazoa > Chordata > Mammalia > Macroscelidea > Macroscelididae > Elephantulus > Elephantulus edwardii. The sequence continues at coordinate 640,208 of NW_006399945.1, read as the reverse complement.
AAGCATTGCTGCTGAAGCGCCACTGGTTTCCCAGGGGGCGGGAGAAAGGAAGTCGCTGTGACGAGGACTTACAAATCCTGAATCACTGGGGTGAAGTGAGATGCGGAGGTATGTCTTCTGAGCTAAGAGCTGGTAGGGGTATGGAGAATAATCCCAGAAGGAGCAAAATAGAATTATCTCAATTGTAGAATGATATAAATCTTTACTATAGTACTTTTCCTCTCATAATTTTATACTTCCATGTATTTTATTAATCCTTGGTATTACAGTTTAATTGGATTTACAGTTTAATTTGGTGTATGCTTTGGAGTGTCATTCTTAGGTGCTGTTGAGTTGATTCTGATTCGTAAGGTCCATGTGACAGAATATAAATACCCTAAAGGATTTTCTAGATGCAATTTTTTAGAAGTGTGGCTGTAATGATAGTTTTATTATGGTGAAATGAAACAAACACCAATCCATCAATTTCTGTGTGCATAATTCTGTTATGTTGATTATATTCTTCATGTTGTATAACCTTTATCCCTTTCAAAGTACTCCATTACTGTTAACATATTATCAACTTACCGTTTCCTAAGCAGAAACTTTTGCTTTTCCCCTATCTCCTATTCCTTGTAAGCACTAATACTTTTTTGGTTCTATGTGTGTTGTATTGACTATGCAAAGACATGCAACTGTGTGAATAATCTAATAAATTATAGATAATATTGTGAAGAATTGGAATTCAAAAACAATTAATTGTTCTCATTTGGAACCTGTACACAGAGCAAGAAACAGTTATTTGTATAGAACAAGAAGATACCATATGCCACAAAATCAGCTAAGTTGTGTGTTAAGATTATGTCCTTTCACTATACTTATTCAATCTGTATGCTGAGCAACTAATTTGAGAAACTGGGCTATATAAAGAAAAATATGGCAGCAAGATGGGAGAAAGGAGCATCAACAACCTGCATTATACTGATGACATCACCTTATTCACTGAAATTGCAGGAGATTTGAAGCCCTGATGAATTTCAAAGATTATAGGTTTCAAAGACTGTAGTATAGAGTCACCTCAACAGAAAGAAAACAAAATCTTTTTAACTGGGTCAATAAACACTGTCATAAACAGGGCAAAGATGGATCTTACCAAGGATATAATTTTATTAGGGGGTTTATGGAATAGCAGTTAAGAAATCAAATTAGCTTATTGCACTAGAGAACCTGCTGCCAAAGGACTCTTTAAAGTACTAAAGAATGCCACTGTAGAGATTTACGGTGCACCTACCCAAGCCATGGTATTTTCAGTCACCTCACAGTCATATGAAAATGGGGTCAGGAATAAGGAAGACCAATGATGAATTGATGTCTTTGAATTGTGATATTGAGGAAGAATATCAAGTATACTATGAACTGCCAGAAAGACATCTGTCTTGAAAGAAGTACAGCCATAAAGCTTCTTATAGGCAAGGATGATGAGACTCATTCTGTGGATATGTTATCAGAAAATTCCAGCCCCTGGTGAAGGACATTATACTTGGTAATGAAAAAGACTAGTGTAAAAAGAGGAAGATCTTCAACTAGATGGATTGACATAGTGACAACAACAATGGAATTGAGCACAGCAGTGATTCTGAGGATGGTGCAGGACCTGCCATTGATTCATTTTATGGTGGTGCTTGTGTACTGTCATGTTGTTTGCGACTCATAGTGACACTATTACAACAGCTCTGAACCCTGATCTATCTTGTGCCAACCTTATTGACACACCTACCCTCATAACCCCAATCACTGAATCGATCCTTCTTCTCTCTTGTGCCGTCTCTTCACCCTTTCAAGCATGATGTTCTTCTCCAAGGACTGGTCTCTTCTTGCAACATGCCCAAAGTAAGTCAAATGAAGGCTCAGAATCCTTGCCTCCAAGGAGCAACCTGGTTTCACCCACTCTAGGATGAACCTGTTGGTTGTCCTAGTAGTGGCATATTCAGTACTCTTCTCCAGTACCACAGCTCAAAGGCATCAATTCTCTTTCTATCATCCCTAGTCATTGTCCAGCTCTCTGATGCATAGTAAGCAATTACGAAGACCATGGCCTGGATCAGGCACACCTTAGTCTCCAGTCTGACATCATTGCTCTTTAGTATTCTGAAGAGGTCCCTGACAGCAGATTTTCCCCAGTGCAATTCATCTTTTGATTTCGTGGCTGCTGGTACCAAGAATGTTAATTGTAAAGCCAAGCAAACTAAAGCTTTTAACAATCTCAATCTCTTTACCATCTATTATAATGTTGCCAGTTGGCCCAATGGTGAGAATCTTTGTTATCTTGATGTTGAGTTTCAATCCATATATAAGGCTGCAGCCCTTGACTTTCTGCAGCAAGTGCTTCAGGTCCTCCTTAGTTTCATCAAGCAGGTTTGTGTCATCTGCGTAACACTGGTTAATATGTCTTTCTCTGATTCTGATGCTGCATTCCAACTCATAGAGCCCAGCCTCCTGGGATGATCTGTTTTGCATATAGATTGATATGTATGGAGGTAAGACACATCCCTGGCATATGCCCTTCCCAATTTTGAACTGTGCAATGTTTCTTTGGTCTGTTCTGACAACTGCCATCTGCTCCAAGTATAGGTTTCACATAGGCACAATAAAATGTTCTGGGATTCATTTTATGGTACAAAAGGTTATTATGAATCAGTGACTCATCACATTTAATAATAAAACAGCATTTTTATTTAAGAGATACAAATTAGATAGCAATGTGTTTGAGTTTTATGTTTATTTGTGTATTTCATTTAAGTAATCATCCTTTTGAGAATTAGTTATTTGTTTTCAAGGTCTGTCCAGGTTGTAGCATGAATTCAGACTTGGTTTCTCTTTGTCTGAGTAATACTCCATTTTGTGCAAATACAACATTTTGGGAGACAGGGATGAGTATTTTATTGTGTTTTAGGTGGAGTTTTGCATAAAAAATTAGATCCCCATTCATTTTGTCCTGTTTGTTACAGTTTATATGTCACCACTCACCAAGGTTTCAGTCTGTTATTCATAGGATTGCTGTGAGTCTTAGTAAGCTTGACAGCATCTAACAACGCTCATTATTTTTTAACCTATCTTATTTATATCCATCCAGTTTACATGCCCCTCTTTACAGTGCTGTCTTAGCTTTAGGAAAAATGTGGACCATTTGGTCTCATCTAGTCAATAGTTTAAAGGCATTACTCTTTACTTTATATTTGGTAAGTGACGTCTGAGAGTAGCTTCAGTTCCAGTTTGAAAAGGTATCTTCGGGGAAATAGTCTTGGGAGTTCCTCTAATGTCTACCAGTCCAGTAAATGTTCTCTTAATTGTGAATTTGGGATTTGTTCTGTATTTTTCTCCCATTCTAATAATCACTTTCTGTTGTATCCTTATTCAGAATTCAGTGATTGTCGCTGGCTGCCATCTGGTTCTTCTGGTTTGAGCTAGGAGAGAAGCTAACTTGCATGGGCCTTCAATCTTGTAGCCTTAGTTTCTTCTTTGAGTCTTTGATTTCTTTTCTTTTTTTTTTAATTGGGAAAAACATATTGGGGGTACAAGGAGGCGAGGGTTGGGGGCAGAAGGGTGAGGATAGGCAGGTATGCAGTTTCGGAGCTGCAGAAATTGGTTGGTGGGGAGTCTTTGATTTCTTTTATAATCCTTCATAAGAAGGAGACCAACAGTTGTATCTCATCTAGACACTGGCAAGCTTATATGACCCTAGATGATACTCACCAAGTGAGGACGGTAGGACCTTATCTTTATGAATTAAGTTATTATATTCATACCAGTTGACCAAGTTGTTTCATGAGACTGTGGTCCTGAGCCTTCAAACTCAGTGTCAGTTGTAATCTTTCACTAGGTCTTTCAGTTACTGAGCCACTCACTGTACAAGTGATAACTTAATCGTTTTTGTCATGGAATAGTGGTATAATTTAGTATTACTTTTCCAAACCATATTACTAGTCTAGAGAATTTATTTTTGTTTTTAAGAATAATATGTTGTTGTTGTTGTTGTTATGTGCCGTCGAGTCATTTCCGACTCATAGCGACTCTATGCACAACAGCCCTAAACCCTGCTCTATCCTGCGCCAACCGCACCGCCTCTGACACACCCATCCCGATTACCCCAGTCACTGAATCAATCCATCTCATAGAGGGTCTTCCCCTCCTGCGCTGTCCCTCCACCCTCCCAAGCATGATGTCCCTCTCCAAGGACCCGTCCCTCCTGGCAACATGTCCAAAGTATGTCAGACGAAGCCCCAGAATCCTTGCCTCCAAGGAGTAGCTTGGTTTAATCCTCTCCAAGATGAATCTGTTTGTTTTCCTGGCAGTCCATGGTATATTCAGTACCCTTCTCCAGCACCACAGCTCAAAAGCATCCACTCTCCTTCTGCCCTCCCTAGTCATTGTCCAACTCTCTGATGCATAACAAGCGATTGCAAAGACCATGGCCTGTATCAGGCGCACCTTAGTCTCCATAGAGACACTGTTGCTCCTGAGTACCTTTGAGAGGTCCCTAACAGCAGACTTTCCCATCGCGATACGCTTTTTGATTTCCTGACTGCTGGTACCAAGAGTGTTGACTGTGGAGCCGAGCAAACTGAAGCTGTGAACACTCTCAATCTCTTCGTCATCCATCCTGATGCTGCCAATTGGTCCAGTGGCGAGAATCTTTGTCTTCTTGACATTGAGCCTCAATCCATATTGGAGGCTGCAGTCCTTGACCCTTTGCAGCAAGTGCATGAGGTCCTCCTCAGTTTCAGCAAGCAGGGTTGTGTCATCTGCATAACGCAGATTGTTAATAGATCTTCCACCAATCCTGATGCCACAATTCTCCTCATAGAGCCCAGCCTCTCGGATAATCTGCTCTGCATACATGTTGAAAAGGTATGGAGACAGGATGCATCCCTGGTGTACACCCTTCCCAATTTTGAACCATGCAGTGTTGTCCTGCTCTGTTCTGACTACTGCCTCTTGATCCAAGTACAGGTTTCGCATTAGCACAATTAAATGTTCTGGGATTCCCATTCTTCTCAGAGTCAGCCACAGTTTGTTATGATCCACACAGTCAAATGCCTTTGCATAATCAATGAAACACAGATAGACATTCTTCTGGTATTCTCTGCTTTCAGCCAAGATCCATCTAACATCAGCTACAATATCCCTAGTACCACGACCCCTTCTAAACCCAGCCTGGACTTCCGGCAGTTCTCTGTTGATATGCTGTTCTAATTGTTTTTGGATGATCTTCAGTAGAATCTTGCTTGCATGTGAAATCAATGGCACTGTTCTGTAGTTTCCACACTCAGTTGGGTCACCTTTCTTTGGAATGGGAACAAATATAGATCTTTTCCAGTCAGTTGGCCAAGTGGTTGTTCTCCAGATTTCTTGGCACAACTTGGTGCTTTCATTTTTTTTTTTTGTGGAATCCTACACAGTGCATTAGTTGGCTTCTGTGAGTTACCACACCAAGTACCGTAAAGTTTATGTTTTAAAGTCTTTAGAGCTTGTAGGATTTTCTACAAATCATGTTAAGTGTGATAAAATGTGAGTGACATAATATAGAGTCAGCGAAAAGCACATAACCAATCACATACCTTAACCTCGCATTTAACTAAATTATTTCTTGACAGTAAACTTGGTCTGCTTAGCCATTATTTTGCCCTGAGAATGGGTAATCTGTTTTCCCAGAGTCTTTTAAAAGTGAAATTCATTCTTCCTACTCTTTGCCATATAAAGGACCACACCACACTCAAACTAGCTATAGAGAAATGCAAATAACAGAGATTTCATAAATGTACATGTGCTTGCTTGATATTGACTTTGGACTTGTGGGCCCCTCTCTGCAGTGTGTTCTCTGTGGATGCAGAATAGAAGTTTGTTATTGTGTATGCACTGCTAACCTTCAAGCCTCTGCCATTTCTAAACTACCAGTGACTTCATTGCAGAAAAATGCATAGTCATATTCTATTGAGATTTACGGTGTAGGAAACTCAGTGAAGGTTCTCAACTAGTGGAGAATGATGACTCTGTGACAGTGAGTTTGAGGTGGGTTTATCAGTGCTCAGCTGCTTAGCTTCAGATTGAAAAAATGGGCACGTAGGCTTGTCCTGGAATCAGTTATCTTGCTCAAACTGTGCTGTTGTGTGACCCTAAGTCCTCAGGGTGAGTGACGGCACATGATAATAGCATCTGCCCGCTGTTTATCATTGTTGGTGTGATTGTGCAGTAGAAGGAAACACTGCCCAGTCCTGCACTGTCCTCACAATGACAGCTGTTTTAAGCCTGTAACAGTAGCCACTCTGGTGGTAGCTCATCCCAGCAAGGGTCTTCCTCTTTTCTAATGATGGTCTGCTTTACATGAAAGTGTCACGTCTTTCTCCAGGAATTGATTCCTCCTAATGGTAGGTCTGAAGTATATGATACCTATCTCACCGTCCTCAAGTCTAAGTAGGGACTTAAGTGATTTGTTTTTGCTTTTTCAAAAAAATGGTGCACGCGTGTGTGTGTGTGTTTGTATTTTTTTTCACTAGTTTATTTACAAAATCCTAATACAGATTCGAACAAATTCTTTCAATTTCTCTCACCCCCCATCCATCAAATTGTACAACCCAATGATTAATCCCCTTCTCCCCCCTGTACATCCATATCCCTCTGCTTCCAGCCTCTTCCAACCCTCCTGGATCCTTTTAATGAAAAGTTACACAACAAACATTTAACAGTTACTACACACATTTTATAAGGTATGTAGTTCAAATCCACCAGCTGCTCTGCAGGACAAGGATGGGCAATCTCCTCTGGTGCGATTTACTCCATCTGAAAACCAACTGGAGAGTCAGCTGTTTATTCCAATAGCAACAACAGTATACACACATTTTTTAAAATTAAAGACATTGGTTACATTTGCACAATGTTTTAGCATTTTCATAATTATCTTCTGGATGTTTCCTTCCAGTAATCTGATTTCTTGGTCCCCTTCTCACTTAGTCTTTGCTTCAGAAGTTTAGAGCATTTTCGTGTGAATACTGTTTCTCATTCAGATAACATAATTTGTGGATTTGACAGCCTCAGTGTATGTGAATGAGTGTTTTATTTGGATGGAGGCTGTGACAGTGAAGAACAGAGAAGAACTGAGAAAGGGGAAGACCAGAATCCAGGGTGTGGCGTGTGGGTGTGTGGCAGAGGGACGGTTACACCAGTGGGAGTGAAATTTGGAGGAACTTGCTGTTTGAGAAATGCTGTGGGCTATTTTATTTCTAATTAAGAAGAGCCCTTGGGAATGGAAACCACCCAGCTTGCCAGCTCATTAGCAGGCATTCTGATTAGATCTTCAGGGTCAATTAATTGCCTGGTGACCAGAGACAGGTCCAACCTTAGAGTTTGCTAGACCTGTGGCAGGAAGACCTGCCTACTCTATATCTAAATAAATATTTCCAAATTAGAAACCAAGATATATCTTCATTACATAATCATTGAATGGCACAAATGTTTAGAAATACTGAACCCATCTACAGTTACTATTTAAGCAGAGAGTTAGTATCAGAGAATAAAAAGGGAAGAACTTACTCAGCATTTCTCAAGATGAGTAACTGAAAAACATTTCAAGTCTTGAGTTGTAAACTTAGGGAGGCTATGGGTAAAATCTTGACTGATCCAGAAAACAGCAAAAGAATATGGAAGGAGTACACAGAATCACTGTATCAAAAAATAAAAGCCACAACAACTGGCTGACACGGAAGTATTTCAGGAAGTAACAAACAATCAAGAGCCAGTGGTAATTAAGGAAGAAATTCAAGCTGCAGTGAAGGCATTGCTCAAAAATAAGGCCACAGAAATCAGTGGGATACCAACTGACATGTTTAAAATGGCAGATGCAGCCCTGGACATCCTCACCTGTCTATGCCAGGAAATTTGGAGAACAGCTGCCTGGTTGAGTGGAAGGGATCCATATTTGTTCCTATTCCCTAGAAAGGTGATCCAGCAAAATGTGGAAATTATCAAGCAATATTATTAATATCACATGCAAGCAAAATACTGCTGAAGATCATTAAGAAAATGGCTAGAACAGTATATAGAAAACTGCTACACATTCAGGCTGCATTTAAAAAGAGGCTGTGGCACTAGGGATATCGTTACTGGAATCACATGGATCCTGGCAAAGAATACCAGAATAATGTCTGTGTGTTCTTTATTGAGTATGCAAAGGCATTTGACTGTGTGGATCATAACAAGTTATGAGTAATATTGAGAAGAATGAGACTCCTGAAACACCTAATTATGTATACTTAATTGTGTGAAACCTATACCTAGACCAAGAAGACTTTGTATGAACAGAGCAAAGAACATACCATGGTTTAAAATTTAGAAAAGTGTGCATTCTGGTTGTATCCTTTTTTCTATATGTTTATTCTGTATACTGAGCAAAATATTCAAGAAACTGGACTTTGTGAGGAAGAATGTGGCATCAGAATCGCAAAAAAACTCATTAATAATGTTTGATATGCAGATGACACAATCTTGCTCCTGAAAGTGAAGAGGACTTGAGCAATTGCTGCATAAGATTAAACACTGAAGCCTTCAATATGAATTGCCTCTCAAAGTCAAGAAAACAAAAATACACTAGACTGTTGGACAACATCATGATAGAGGAAGAAAAGATTGAAACTGTCATGACTTCATCTTAACTATGTTCCACAATCAATACATTTGGTACCAGGAGTCAGGTGATCAGGAGACAGTGCACTGGAAAGTATGTAGTGAGGAATCTCTCAAAATTATTGAGGAGCATTGATGCCAGTTTGATAACTAAGGTGTGCTTAATTCAATCCATGGTCTCTACAGTAACTTGCTGTGTATCTGAGAGCTGGACCATGTGTAAGGATGATAGAAGAAGAATTAATGCTTTTGAGTTGTGTTGGAGAAGAGTTCTGAATAGTCAGTGGACTGCCCAAAGAACAAACAGATATGTCTTGGAAAAGATGCAGCCAGACTGCTCATTGGAGGCCTGGATGATGAAGCTTCCAAACATATTTTGGGCCTTTTGTTAGGAGAGGCTATTCCTTGGAGAGGGTATCATGTTTAGAAAGGTGGAATGTTAACAAAACAGAGGACAACTCTCAATGACAGCAGACCTGAACCCTGCCATTCCTTGGATAGTGATATCATGCTTAGAAAGGTGGAGAGTCAGTGAAAGAGAGGAAGACCCTCATCCAGATGGCTTGACACAGTGACTGCAGCAGTGGGTTCATATGTGTCAGAGATGATGAGGATGCATAGGACAGGACAGTGTTCAGGCCTCTTGTTCACAGGGTCACTCTGGGTTGTACTCCACTCGATGGCACCTAAAACATGTATCTGAAAAGAAAGGACTTTGTGATCTGCTTCTCAAGAATCACAGCCGCTGAAAACCCTATGAAGCCCAGCTCGGCTGACACACGTAGGGCTGCCGTGAGTTGGAGTTGGCTACATCACATCTAGTTTTGGGTTTTTAATTTTTAACTTTTTAATTATTATTTGAGTGAAAGTTTACAGAGCAGATAGGTATTCCATTCAGCTAGTCATACACATTTTGTGAAATTTATTACAGTCCCCACATAGGATTACCACTCTTCCCACTAAATCTTTCTTATTCTTTCTACCATTCATCTCTCCATCCACTCCCTTCCTACCTTCTGAGTTTTATGCTTAGATGAATGCTGCGCTGTGGTTCTGTGTAGTTGAGTGTTTGAAGGGCTGAAAACCTCCCTGGTGTTATGGCTCACCTCATAGATCTGCCTATTGTTTGATTGCAAGTTGTGCTGCATGGGTAAGTTCAGTCTAGGTTGGGTTTTGATATAAGGATTCTGGGACTCTGAATGTTCAACTTCAGGACAGCTCCTCCTTGCCCTTTATTGCTGTGCAGGTTGAGCCAGCTCATACGTGCATCAGATTCCTTACACAACTACCTTCACTGGCTGCATGTACAGCTTTTGAAGCATTTCAAAGGCTTTGAGCCTTTTTTTGCACTAAAATGAAATAAGAACTTTGGGTACTATTTTCTACTTAACTACTGATTCAACTTAAAAGACACACTTAGGAAAAGATCTCATTCATAATGTGGGGACTTCCTGTATAGAAATTAATTTCTGGTGCTCGCTTCGGCAGCACATATACTAAAATTGGAATGATACAGAGAAGATTAGCATGGCCTCTGCAAAAGGATGACGTGCGAGGAAAAAAAATATTTCTGCCCTCCTATCTTGCTAAGTATACCTTTGTACAAACTTGGAAATTCAGGTTCCAGTATAGAATTCTTGGACCCTTAAAGTTTCTTGTCTAGAATCTTCCTGCCCTACAAAGAGAGACAATCCTTAGCTTATGGCCAAGGAGAGCCCTTTTCTTCTCCCACACTCTGTTCCCTCCTGCACAGCGCGAAGACTCACACATTTAGCATGTTGACTTTCCCAGACACGTTTCCCGTGGGCCAGTCCACAGTCCCTGCAGACTGCCTCCTTTCTGCAAGCTGTAGAGTTGTCTCTCCTTGAAAGAACAAAGACATCCCAGGAATCTGTAGGTTGTCTAGAAAGGGACCTGGGGGGACATGTGTGAAGGGCTCTTTGAACTTCTGGCCCCATATAAGGGTCGCTGCTGATGTGAACCTTTCTCTAGGCAGAGTGCCCAAGAGAGGGTCCAACCTCTTATTCAGCCTATGCTGATTCACCGGAGGGAATGGAAATGAGAAGGTGAAGTGAGCAGACGGGAGCTTGGACTTGGGAAAGTGAGGTGTCGTAAGAAATAACTCATGGTGACCCCATGTACAGCAGAATGAAGCAGTGCCCAGCCGTGCAGTACCTTCATGGGCATGCTGGGGTGCGATGTTCTGGCTGTGTATTTTGAGTGCTTTTCAACCTCTGCACTCACCTCCCAAGACTGTATCAGACAGTATTCTCTTCTGATCCTTAATGATTTCAGTATAGTTTTCAGAAGTAGAACACCAGCTTTTCTGCTTTGCTTCTTAGTCTTAGTCTGGCAACTCTCCTGAGGCCTGTCCACCATGGGTGATCCTTCTGGTATTTAAAATAGTGCATATGTAGCTTTCAGCATCATAGCATCATACAGGTCAATTCAGTATGACAAACTGATTTTGTCAGTATGAAAACTGACAAAGAGAATATGTTGTTGTTGTTGTTGTTAGATGGCATCAAGTCGAGTTCAACTCATAGCATTCCTATGACTCATACATAGCATATATCTATCCATTATTTGGATTTATTCCAAAGAATTTTTTTCCTATTATTTTGATGGTGGTGAATGGTGGGGGCTGTAGAGAGCTTGTAAAGAAAAATGAGAAGATACTTTTCTTGTGTTTCAGTGAGTCTCAGTGGTATTATTATGATAGTACTATATTCAAGTACTGTACAAATTAAATAGGCTTTTATAGGTTGACATGGAAGCCTAATCATCTCCCATGACATTATTTCTGTGGGAAAGTGCAATCTTTAGTTCAAAGAACTGATGATTTTCAAATGAAATTTCAGAACAGATTGTGCTTGGCTTTGTTGCTACTATTTTAGAATTTTGGATTTGAAAGCGTGCTGTATGTATAACATGTTCATTTAATAAATCAAACTATCACCTGAACTGTGGGATCCCCTTCTAGATCTACAGGGCTATGAGTTTAACTTACCTTTCTTATTTCTACTGATGAGGAAGTAGATATTGTGAATTCATTTACACAGAGTCAATCATAAAACCTTGTCTGGAACCAGCTTTGATATTTCAGTGATAGAATACCTGTTTTTCATGTGGGAGTCCTGGGTTCGATTCCTGTCGACTGCATTTAATGTGCAGCCATCACTACTCTGTCCATGGAGATTTACATAGTTCCCGTGATGCTGAGCAAGTTTCAGCAGTTTACAAACTAAAAGATACTATGAAATAGGAAGAGATGGAAACACTTTTGCAAATCATAATTTTTTCAGATGAAATTAATATTTAATAAGAAGTGCTTATGAAAATCGGGCACTGGAAGCCTATGGACTACAACTAATCCTGAGCTATCAAGATTCTAGCCAGAATTTTGCCTCACTGGACGTGAGCTTGCCATGCATCTAGTTTTGCTTTGACAGCAGCTAACAACTGCTCTCTATCTTTATTACCAGACCTCAGAGTGTCATTTGGCTACCTAAAGATTTTGATTGCTGGTGCCTGTTTGAGATGGGTGTCACTGGAGAGTGTGCCAGATGGGAGGACTGTGTCTAATGACTGCACAGTGCTGCTGAGGAGACCTGTGTGTACATCTTTGAAGAAAGTGAAGAGATCTCACAGCACAGTGTTCATAGGCTTCGCACACACACACACGTCTCCCGAAAATGAAAGGAGATGTGAGAAGCAGCAGCAAAATAGCACTTTTTACACTTGAATGAAGCTTTTACAGCTGAACAGGGTGTCTAATGGGGCCATTTGATCAGCATTCTTTAATGGCTAGCTTTCCTGCCAGTCTCTTAAGATGAGATAGATCATTTTATGGATTGAGATTGATGGATTTTTAAAAATGGTTTTGCCACAGCCTTGAATTTGTTGACCTTTATGAGTTCCTGTATATAAACCACCAACCACAGTTTTCCAGACTTTGTGATATTTGTTTTCCATAGTATTGATTACATAATGTCTATAAGGCTATTTTCTTACCTTTAAAATAAAGATTGTCGTATTCACTCATTCCTGTCAGTTCAAAGTCCTAGCTGATCCCCCATTACATTTCTGAGATTGCAAATAAAAACAAAAGGAGACTGCCCATCATTCTCTGAGAAGCTACTTGTGGATTTGAACATCAGGAGACACTCAGCCTTTGGATTAACGGTGCAGCACGCTCATCAGAGCTCCTTAAAGATCTGCACTCCTTCCCCCTCAACCTTTATTCACCATTCTAAGACATAAGGAATGTATAGTGTCTAGCACTGTGCCTGGAATTTACTGACGTGTCTCTAATGTAGATGTTTCTATTATTGCTGTTGTTATTGTAATTAGAGAGTCCTGATCACCACTTAAACTCTCTTATCTGTCTCTTATTTCCCCTCTGCTTTGTGGTGTCTTTTTCTTAATTTGGGGTATTTTTCTAAGAGTCCAGAAAATCTCTTTTGTATTCTGTTCAGGCTCTGCTTCATAGATCAAGAAGTAGAGAATTTCTTGTTCCCTTCTCTCTTGATTTTTAGTTTTTTGTTTTTAAAGATGTTTGATTTGTTAACTTTTAGAAATGAATTTTGATTTCTCTCAACTGTCTTGAAGACCTTTCAGCTATGATTTTTTTTTCTCTTGAAGATTTCCTCTGTATCATTTGTCTTGGACTTTTCTTAAAAAGTTTGGAGCAACTCTGTAGTTTCACTCCTGCCTATCCTCACCTCTCCACCTCCCCGCTCCTTGAGTTCTCATACATGTTTTAATAGTTATCCTTCTATTTTTACAATACTGGCTTTATGCAGTATTTGTCCATATGAGACTGTGTTAGTTCACTCAGCATAATGCGCTCCAGCCTCTCCCAAATTACATACTATTTTTCGAAATCATTGCTTCTGAGTGCTGCATAAGTATTCCATTGTGTCTATGTACCATGATGTCTCAATCCATTTGGTTTTGATTAAACATTTGGGCTGTTTCCATGTTCATGTTATGGAGGGTGTGGGGAGTAAATGTGAAGGATCTGGGAGAAAAAAGGTAATGATGGGCAAGGTCTAATGGTGATTAATTTTATAAAATATAATACATGAGAATTATTGTATGAAGCACAATGTGAATGAAACATAGTGTGAAGCATGATGTAAGCAAACCAATTAAAAAAAACACACCAAAACTGGGACCATAAGGACGTTCGTTCATTAAATCTACCTACCTCTTCTGTTAGATGCTTCATTTGCTTTAATGCCGAATATAATCAGTACCTGCTCAGTTATAACATAAAGCAAGACAGAATGAGACAAGACATTTTAATTTTACAGATGCTTCCTTATGGGTTTCTGGCGGGTTTTTATTTTCTGCCATTGATTATCCAGAGAATGTCCAGTCTGGATTTTCCCTCTCTCTTTCTTGATCCTTATCTGTTCCCTAAGTTTCAGCATTTCATGCTGATTCGTACCATCATCCTTCCTTAGGCCACAAAAGAAATAAGCAGAAGCCTTTTGATACCATCTGATGCATTCTTGTGCACAGGGGGGAGGGGGGGGAGAAAGTGAGAGAAAGAGAGAGAGAGAAAGTGAGAGATAGAACATGTGTGTGTTATTAAGGTAGAAGTAAATGTCTGAAATCCCACATTGTTTACTGGGGAAATAATTTTAAAAATGTTATAATATGGCTAAGTATTTACTAAGGTGCATCTGACTTATCCTGTGGTCTTTTCAAGTTGCCTCATTACATGTGAAATGACTAAAATGATGAGTGAGACAATGAAAATGGGAGATAGAAGCAGAACTGATATATTGAACTGAGCTGTGTTACTGACAATTAATACTGACTGCCAAAAGAACAAACACATCAGTCTTGAAAGAAATCAAACCAACATTCTCTTTCAAAGTGATTTTGCTTACTTTGGACATGTAATCAGGAAAGACTAATCGATAGAAAAGAACATCACGGTTGGTAAGGTAGTTGTGGCCATTAGTCAGCACAATTCATAGTGATCCTGCGAACAAGAGACCAGAACCTTGCCCTGACATGCCCCATCTTCACAATCAAGCCTGTTGTTACAGTGACTTTGTCAGTCCATCTTAAGGGTCTTCCTCACTTTTGTTGACCCTCCTCCTTTCCCAGCATGATTTCTTTCCAAAGAATGACCCCTCTTGACACCATGCCCAAAGAATGATAGAGGGTTGGGGGAAAAAAGAGAGAGAAATCTTCTATCAGATGGACTGACAGTGTATTCACAACAATGGGTTTCATCACACCAACACTGTAAAGATTACATAGGACCAGCAATATTTCCTTGCTTTATATACAGGATCACCATATGGCAGAGCCAACTTGGATCAGCCACTAACAGAATTGGGTGTTGGAGAAGAGCACTGAATGTCCCAAGAAGGGTGTTGGAGAAGAGCACTGAATGTCCCAAGAACTGCTAACAGAAATAGGTTCTTAGAGGCAAGAGTAGTGAAACTTTGTCTCATAGACTTTGGCCATGTTGTGCGGAGGGTCCAGTCCTTGGAAAAAGACATCATGCTGTGAAAGGTGGAGGGTCAGAGAAAGAGAGGGAGATCAACAACGACAGATTGTCATGGTGACTGTACCAGTGCGCTCAAATAGATCAGAGATAGCAAGGAGGACTTGTGTTATTGGGTCATTATGCATCGCAGGTGGTACAACGGCACATAACAACAACAAGAAGTCATGAGAAAGGTACAGGATAGGTCAAGGTTCAGGTCTATTGTTCACAGAGTCGCTTTGAGTCATAATCAACTTGATGGCACCTAACAAGAACAATAGAAGGATTTCTAGATTAAGTTTTATTTCTCTTTTCAAAATGTTAAGAAGCTCTGAATTGCTTTCCATAGTGGTTGCACCATTTTACTACTGTATGCACACTTAGCGATGACATTAAAGAACAAGAAAAAAATTCACGAAGTGCTGTATCACATGGATGATTCTAGAGGATTGTATGCTAAATAAGTCACAAATGGATACTATTGTTTAAGACCATTTTAGAAAGCTTGAGAACATTTTACACTTAGAAGGAATAATTTTACGATGATTATGAAGGATAGAAAAAGAGATTTTCTTTCTATGTGCCACTGAGTCATCTGCAACTCATAGTGACCCTCTGTACAGCAATTCTGAACCCTGCCCTGTCTTGAGCCAGTCTCACTAATTCCGACACACCAACCCTCATGGCCCCAGTCACTCTATCAATCCACCTCATCTAGGGTCTTCCTCTCCTGCACTGACCCTCCACCCTTCCAAGCATGATGTCCTCTCCAAGGACTGATCTCTCCTGGCTACATGCCTAAAGTATGTGATACAGAGCTTGAAAATCCTAGTCTCCAAGGAGAGACTTGATTTCACCCTCTCCAAGACAGACCTATTAGTTTTCTTGGTCTATGGTATGATCAAGACTCTTCATCAACACCACAATTTGAAAGCATCATTTTTTTCTTCTGTCATCCTTAGTCATTGTCCAGCTCTCTGGTGTATAGCAAGTAATTGTGAAGACTATGGCCTGGATTAGGTGCACCATAATCTCTAGATTGACATCGTTGCTTTTCAGCATTCTGGAGAGATCCCTGACAGCAGATTTTCCCCATGCAATTTTTCTTTTGATTTCCTGACTGTTGGTGTTAAGAGTATTGATTGTTGGAGAGCTCTGGTGGCTTAATGGCAAGAAGCTGCACTGCAATCCCAGAGGCACGTGGTTCAAATCCACCAGATGCTCTGCTGAAGAAGGAGGGACAATCTCCTCCTGTACCAGCCAAACCCAATTTGACGGTGCACACACTAATAATAATAATAATAATAATAATAATAATAATAAATAAATTTAAAAAAGAGTGTTGATTGTTGAGCTGAGCAAGCTGTAATAGTTTACAAACTCAATCTCTTCTCCATCTATCACAGTGCTGCCATTTGGCCCAGCGGTGAAGATCTTTGTCTTCTTGATGTTAAACTTCAATCCATATTGAAGACCTTGACCTTCTGCAGAAAGATCCTCTTCAGTTACATCAAGCAAGGTTTTGTCATCTGTGTAGTGTAGGTTATTGATGATTCTTCCTCCAATCCTGATGCCACATTCCTCATAAAGCCCTGCTTCCAGAATGATCTGTTCTGCGTATAGATTGAAAAAGTATAGAGACAGGTGCACACTCCTTTCCTGATTTTGAACCATGCAGTGTTTCCCTGCTCTGTACTGAGAACTGCTTCCTTGTCCAAGTATAGGTTTCACATAAGTACAATCAAGTGTTCTGGAATTCCCATTTTCCTCAAGGTTAGCCACAATTTGTTGTGATCCACACAGACAGATAGACATTCCTCTGATACTTTTTTGTTTTCTGTCAAGACCCATCTGACATTGGCAGTAATGTCTCTAGTGCCACAGACTTTTCTAATTTTTCTTGTATTTCTGGTAGTTCTCTGTCAATGTCCTGTTCCAGTCATTTATGGATAATCTTCAGCAGGAATTTGCTAGTGTGTGATATTAGTGATATTGTGTGATAATTTTCAGA
The DNA here is from genome assembly GCF_000299155.1 of Elephantulus edwardii. Classification (NCBI taxonomy): domain Eukaryota; kingdom Metazoa; phylum Chordata; class Mammalia; order Macroscelidea; family Macroscelididae; genus Elephantulus; species Elephantulus edwardii. The sequence continues at coordinate 623,028 of NW_006399945.1, read as the reverse complement.
CTCTGTAGGGTCACCTTTTTTTGAAATGGGAATAAATATGGATCTTTTCCAGTCAGTTGGCCAAGTAGTTATCCTCCAGGTTTCTTAGCACAACTTGGTGAGCACATCCAGGGCAGCATCTGTTTGTTGAAATAAATGAATTTCCCTCAATTCCTGGGGCTTTATTTCTTGCCAAGTCCTTCAGAGCAGCCTGGGCTTCCTCCTTCATCACCAATGACTCTTGATAATATGTTGTTTCTTGAAATTCTTCTGTGTTAGCCAATTATTTTTGGTACAATGACTCTGTGTACTCCTTCCATATTCTTTTAATGCTTCCTGAATTATTCAGTATTTTTCCCCATAGCATCCTTAAGCATTGCAACGTATGGCTTGAATTTGTTCTTCAGTTCCTTTAGCTTAAGAAATGCTGAATGAGTATGGCCCTTTTGATTTTCTGACTCTAGAGGGGACTAAAAGTTAGTAACTAGTTTAATAAATTTACATTAAGATGAGTAAAGGAAAAGACAGTGTACAGTAAGGGGATGATCAGCTGTGGCCCTCTGCTTTTAAATAAGAATGGCAATTTAATGGTGTTACAGTTGACATTACGTGACCTATTAAAAACTATGTACATATAAAAAGCCTTACTTACATGGAATTAATTCTGACTTATGACAGATCCATGTGTGTCAGAGCAGAGTTATGCTATCTAGGAGTTCTGATGGCTAAATTTTTTTGGGAAGTAAATCACCAGCCCTTTCTTTTAGACACCACTGGCTGGATTTGAACTTCTTTTTTTGATAGGATTCGAGGATTTTAATAATTTTAATTACCTTGGAACTTTGTTAAACGAGATACTTCTTTCTTTCTGAAGATATTATATAATGCTTTCCTGTGTGTGACTAGAAAGATTGAAAGTAGTGGATTTTTTAAAAAGTTTCTGAATGTTACTTGGCATTTATTTTAGATAGTTATTAGTACATTATAGCCAATGTCAGCTGTATCTTGACTGAAAACAGAGAGTGCCAGAGGAATGTCAGTCTGTGTTTCTTTAACTATGCAAAGGCATTTGACTGTGTGGATCACAACAAAGTGTGGCTAAACTTGAAGAAAATGGGAATCCCATAACACTTGATTGTGCTTATGTGAAACCTTTATTTGGACCAGGAAGCAATCCTCAGAACAAAGCAAGGAAACCTTGTATGATTCAAAATCATGAAAGAAGGGTGCCAGGCGTGCATCCTATCTCCATATCTTTTCAGTCTATATGTGGAAGAGACCATTGGGCTGGACTTTGTCAGGAGAAATATTGCATCAGGAATGGAGGAAGACTCATCAACAGCCTGTGCTATGCCGATGATACAACCTTGCTTGCTGAAACTGAAGAGGATCTGAGGTGTTTGCTGCAGAAGTCAAGGGCAGTAGTCTTCAGTATGGATTGAAGGTCAAGAAGACAAAGATTCTCACCACTGGGCCTATTGGCAGCTTCATAATGGACAGAGAAGAAATAGATGTTGTTGATAACTTCAGCTTGCTTGGTTCCACTATCAACATTATTGACACCAGCACTCAGACAATCAAAAGATGAATTGTACCAAGGACATCTGCTGTCAGAGATCTCTCCAAAGTGCTAAAGAGCAGAGATGCCAGTCTAGAGACCAAGTTGCACCTGATCTGCGCCATGGTCTTTGCAGTTACTTGCTGTGCATTAGAGAGCTGGATTGTGAGTAAAGATGACAGTAGAAGAATTGATGCCTTTGAGTTGTGGTGCTGGAGAAGAGTCTTGAACATATCATGGGCCACCAAAAGAACAAGCAGATCTGTCTTGGAGAGAAAGAAACCAAGTCTTTCCTTGGAGGCATGAATTTTGAAGCTCTGTCTCAGATACTTTGGGCACGTGGCCACCAGGGACCAGTCCTTGGAGAAGGGCATACTTGAAGGGTGGAGGGACAGCACAGCAGAGGAAGACTTCGGATGAGATGGATTGACACAGTAACTGGGATAATGGATGTAGGTGTATTAGAGTCAGTGAGGTTAGCTCAGGATAGGGTAGCTAGGGTTATTAAAGTTATTACACTTGAGATTGCTATGAGTCACAGGCACCCTGATGGCACATAACAACAACAATAGTACTTTATGGCTTTCTAGGTAGTATGGCAGTTTTTAGCTCCTAAAGGCGTGAAAGGAAAAGTTTCATAGCTCTGTTACGAAGATACTAAATATGTCTGATATATGACTCACTCCTCTTGGGAGAAGAAATGAGACTTAGTGGGAAGGAAACACATCCAAGCTCCTCCCCTCCATATGTGTGAAAGCCAAGTGAGTTCTTATTTATGTTATTTGTTCATTTATTAACTGAAGAGATATTACGTGTCACCTTGTGTACCAGGCACTCTACTCAGTAGGTGTTAGGTGTCTCTGTCGAGGTCTTTGTCTTATATTCTTATATATGGAGTGTTAATGGTAGAAATAGTAAGATGCCAGAGTAGTTTTTCTGAGCCTGATGAAAAAATTACTGTATGTGGGTGATAAAAACCTTGGGCAGGAAGAGGGAGAAATAAGACTCTGTTTTTCTTTGTAGTTAAACTATATTATTAGCCTCAACACTATCTGAACACAATTCTGTATAATTCCACTTCTTTATAGTCTCTTAAGGAAATGGAAGCATAGTTTATAATATCTAAAATGTAGAAAATCCAATTGTCCCATTGAGTTAAATTAATTATAGTACATTCAAGAGATAGCGTTCTTTGCAGTCAGCAAGCATCTTAGTGTAAAAGAATACTAATACTTGGTGGCATATGGAAATGTTTACCATCTAATAAATGGGAAACAGTCTGTGAAACAGTAGGATCGCAATTTGGTAAAAATACAGTGTTAAAATGACCCACCTTGACTACTCATTGAAACTGACAGTGCCTCCTTCTGCACTACCCAACTCCCTTACCCTGCCCTGTATACTCTTTATCTTTCTGTAGTCCTTGATGTTACACCTTTCCTGTATCTGATAGGATGGAAGTCTTCTGAGGGGAGTATTATTTTTCCACTGATGTGTCTCAAGAATGTAGTGTTGGTGCACAGCCGATCCTCATCAATAATCATTGAATAATGAATGCAGGGAATGTGATTGAATTACAGATAATTGCCAGTATGTTTTGTACTTTTCCTGTTTTCCCTAATAAATGTGGATTACCTCTGTTATTATGGAAAACATTTTTAAAACCACCAATTATTGTTGCATAATGAATTGATGACATAGACCTGACTTAACTGATTGGAGGGATGATTGAATCTTCCTAATGTACATAGAGAACAATGTCTAGAGCTTAGTACATGTGGCTCTGGTCTGAGCTCTGTGCTGGACTAACTGCTGGGTTTTGAACACCTGACTTTGCCACTATTTCTGCCATTGCTGTTTCCTCTGCTGGGCTTAGGCCAGCCTTTGACTTACTCTTCTTGTACTCCATGCTAATTAATGACTGTCTCTAGGACTTTCTCTTGCTTTCTGCTTACTAGGCTTCATTTTTCCCCATCTCTGTTTTGAATGTTCTTTTCCCTTCAATAGCTAATTTGCACTGGCTTTCTTCTTGTGGTCTTCCCTGACCACTCTGGTTATATCCTCCTAGGATACACTCAGGGCCCAGGAGGTCCTGTCTGGATGCGTAGTTCAGTGACCCTCGCTGCTAGGTCGCAGGGGAGCCATATTTTCTATGGGTGCTGGCTCAAGAGGCCAAACGCCACTACTTCAGGTTGCCAATGGAAATCTGGCTCATTCTATTTTAAGGTAAAATCATAGAAGTAATTTAAGGACATATGCTCTCCTCGTCTCGTATGTTATCTTTTCTCTGCAAAATGACAAGCTGTTTGGGGGGGGGAAAAAGTTTCCTATTTTTTGCTTTCCTTGTCCTCAATAGCACATAAACAGTGTGATTTCAAAGTTGGTATCAAATCATTGTTAGTTGCCTGACTCTTGGCTTTTGCATAAACAAAATAAGTGTAGTTTCTGAGCTGGCTTAAGAGTAATGTGGGGGCAGTGACTTGGGCACCTTAGATAGCATTGTATATGCATGCACATATATATTTAATGACATTGTGCTATTAATAATTTAAAAAGCTAATAAAGTAAATTGAAATATCCAAGATATGACTTGGCTGGAGTAACCTTCTGCTGTTAAAATGGCACTTTTTTTTAAGTCAGGGTGTGGAGGTCGATTTTTAAAGAAGCGGGACACTCTACAACAAATAATTCAATAAGTGTTTATTGAGATTTTGCTTTTTATAAAGCACTGTGATAGGCATTCAAGAAGGCTATAGAGGTCAGCCAGGAATAGAGTCTGATTTCTCAGATTGGATTATATGCCCATAAGCACAATGTGAAATAGAAGAAGGCATGGTCTGGATTGAGGTTTAACAGAGGAAGATATTACATGAGGTCTGGGCGCAGGTAGAATGTGCAGGGTGTTGGAGACATTGAAATGAACCTGGAATTATTAATTTTGGGAGTAAGGAAATAGCGGATTTGAGGTAGATAAAAGATTCTTGTGTTCTGGTGGTTTAGTGTAAGAAGTTGTACTGCTAACCCAAAGGCATGTGGTTCAAATCCACCAGCTTCTCTGCGGAAGAAGGTAGAAAAGTCTTCCTCCTGTGTGACTTACTATTCTACCTCTGAAAATTGCTGCAGGGTCCACTATGAGTCAGTCCTGATTTGACAGTCCACAACAACAACAACAACAATGGATTCTAGGTAGAGATAACAGAACTGAAAAGGAGAGGAACAGAGGACAGAGTCATATAAACCTCTTAATCATAACCAAGAACTTGGAGGGAATGAGCTCCTGGTCCATGGACCTTAGGACATCAAGATCAATTGGGTAACATAGTCCACAAAGACAACGTCCTACATCCTACTTGATAAGTGGCAACAGGAGTCTTAAAGGCTTTTGAGCAGTCATTGAAGATGCAACTCCTGGCCTCACCCTGTTTGAAACAATGAAGAGGGAAGGAAAACAAAGATTCCCAAAAGCAATTGGTCCAAAGGAACAATATTGTTGTTGTGAGGTGTTGTCTAATCAAGTATAACTCATAGTGACCTTATGAGCAGGCAGCCTGAATCCTGTCTTATCCTGTGCCATCCTCATCATCTCTGACACACTAGAATTCATTGCTCAAGTCACCCTGTCAATCTATCTTGTTAGGGGTCTTCTTCTCCTTCTATGACCCTCCCAAGCATGATATCCTTTTTCCCAAGGAATAATCTTTCCTAGCAACATGTCCAAAGTATGAAAGACAAAACTTCTCCATCTTTGCTTCCAAGGAGCACCATGGATGTACTTTTCCAAGACTTATCTATTTGTTATTTTTGGGATAATCAGCACTCTTCTCCAGCACCAAAACACAGGGGCATCAATTCTTCTATCAACCTTATTCATTGTCCAGCTCTCTGATGTGTAGCAAGTGATTGAGAAGACTGTGGCCTGAATATT
>NW_006399945.1:567925-617351 GCF_000299155.1 Elephantulus edwardii | reverse complement strand
TTAAAAAAAATGATATCATTGCTCCTCAGCATTCTGAAGAGGGCCCTGACAGTGGACTTGCCCTATGTCTCCTGATTTCCTGACTGCTGGTACCAAGGGTGTTGATTATTGATCCAAGCAAGGTGAACTCATTGATATCTTCAGTCCTTTCTCTGGCTATCATAATATTGACTGTTGGTCCTGTGGTGAAGACTTTTGTTTTCTGGATATTAAGATTCAGTCCATAATGAAGGGTATAGTCCTTAATCTTTTGCAATCTTCCTCCTCTTTCTTTGTAATGATCTTTTGCTATCTTCATGAATATTATTTTTTATGTCCTCCCACAGTTCATATAGTCTTGGTGTTCAATGCCTCAAATGTGTTCTTGAAATGATTCTAAAATTCACCAGGGATAAAAGAGTGAAACTTATGTTTTGGTTCCTGTAGATTAGTTTTCATTTTCTTTAGTTTCACTTTACACTTGCACATGAGTAATTGTTGGTCTGTTCCACAATCGGCAGCAGGTATTGCACTTTTCCAACAATTCTTTTCATAAATATACTCAGTCTGATTCCTGTGCAGTCCATCAGGTGAGATATATGTGCAAAGTTGCTGTTTGTGTTTTTTTATAAAAGGTGTTTGCTATGAACAAAACATTTAGCGCAAAAAAAATGATCGATCATTTTTTCTCCTGCTTTATTTCTGTCACCAAGTCCATACTTTGTATCATTCCTTCCTCATTGTTTCCGACTTTTGTATTCTAGTCAAAGGCCATTTCAAAATCTGTCCTGAAGTACAATGCTGTGAGTGATAGGGAACCATCCATGTATGTACTAGAAAGACTTGTTAATATGACTTAAAGGAACATTAGAGCCTGTGAACCTCTTCCGGAGACCAGAAGAGACTGGAAGACCTTGATGATGCCTGGCTTCCACTAATGATTATGTTCAAAGGAATGACAGTAAAAGGTCCTGGTTAGAGGGACAAAATAAAAAAAACAACAACAACAACAAACCAAAACACTAACCCTTAAAAATAGTTAAACTTAGTGGTCTGATAGAGATTGGTGGAACTCTTAAGACTGTGTCCCTTAATCAGCTTTCAAACCTGGAACAAAAGTCACCCTTGTGAGTCAACTTTCAGCCAAACCATAGAGAGGCCCATAAGGTAAACATTAACAGATTATCCGGGAGGCTGGGCTCTATGAGGAGAAGTGTGGCGTCAGGATTGGTGGAAGATCTATTAACAATCTGCATTATGCAGATGACACAACCCTGCTTGCTGAAACTGAGGAGGATCTGAAATGCTTGCTGCAGTGGGTCAAGGACTGCAGCCTTCAGTAGGGATTGAGGCTCAATGTCAAGAAGACAAAGATTCTCACCACTGGACCAATTGACAGCATCAGGATGGATGGCGAAGAGATTGAGATTGTTAACAACTTCAGTCGGCTTGGCTCCAGCACCAGTAGCCAAGAAATAAAAAACGTATTGCGACGGGAAAGTTTGCTGTTAGGGACCTCTCCAGGGTACTGAAGTGCAATGGTGTCACTCTGGAGACTAAGGTGCGTCTGATACAGGCTATAGTCTTTGCAATCACTTGTTATGCATCAGAGAGTTGGACAACGACTAGGTAGGATAGAAGTAGAATTGATGCCTTTGAGCTGTGGTGCTGGAGAAGAGTGTTGAGGGTACCATGGACTGCCCAGAAAACAAACAGATTCATCCTGGAGAGGGTTAAACCAGGCTGCTCTTTGGAGGCAACGATTCTGGGGCTTCGGCTGACATACTTTGGACATGTTGTAAGGAGGAACAGGTCCTTGGAGAGGGACATCATGCTTGGGAGGGGGGAGGGATGGGGCAAGAGGGGAAGACCCTCTATGAGGTGGATTGATTCAGTGACTCGGGTAATTGGGATGGGTATGTCAAAGGCAGTGTAATTGGCACAGGCTAGAGTGGGGTTTAGGGCTGTTGTACATAGGGTCGCTATGAGTCGCAAGCTACTCGACGGCACATAACAACAACATATACGCCTAAAAATAATCAACAATTCCAGATCAAAAGGACAGTATTCACCTAGGGATAAAACTCACAGAGCAGAAAAGAGTTGGCTAGGAGGATGAATGGAAATGAGAGTTACCGGGAGGAGGTGGGAAGAATGAAGTTATAATTATTGTCATGAAACATAAGGTGAATCAGTTGTTTAGCCGAAAATAGATTTGATCTGTAAACCTTCACTCAGATCACAATAATTTTCTTTAAAAAAGACAAAAATGCCTTCAAACATTGAAGGATGTAAACAAGAAAGAAATAGTAGGTGGATACCTTGGGCAGGACTGTAGGGATCATGCCAAGGAGAAACTGTACATATACTTTTGATATGCTGTTAGGAGGACTCAGTCCTTGGAGAAGGACTTTATACTTGGAAAGATGGAGGGTAAGCATAAGAGAGGAAAACCTTCAACAAGATGGAATGACACAGCTACTTAGCACTGGGCTTGAGTTACTGGAGGTGATGAGAGTTGCACAGGAGAGCAGGGTTCGGATCTACTGTTTATAACGTTGTGATGAGTTGCAGTCAAATTCTTGGCACTCAGCAACAGTAACAATAGGGTTCACACAGGTGAGTAGTGGAGGAGACAAAGGTAAACGGTAGGTTTCATGTCATATGGAGAGGCCTTTATGCTAGAATTAGCAGCTCAGCTCTCACACTCCACAGTGGTCTTTGGATATTCTGTATTGGAAATGACTTTTGAAAGAAAATATTTATTATTTTCTTTTAGTTTTATATACTATATACTTCTGCTATTTCTGTTATATCTGATACTACCTGTCATCTCAGAATGAAATGTATTAAACAGGGACAGAGAAAATCAAGGGCAAAATTATTTGCTCCTGGTAAGATAATTTCTCTTTCCCCCCTCAACTATATTTCCCTCATATGCTATATTGAAGTGAATGCTTGCATTTGCATATTGATTTAATAGCAGGGAATATTGGGGCTATGGAATTCTATTTTTAAGGGTTAAATTATTTTCTCAAAGTTATATAGTAAATTGTGAAAATGCTTATAAATAGAAGCCATGTGTCTGAACTCTAAAAAGTTAGGCATTATTCTCAGGCTGGCTTCTCTAGAAAACAATAACAAGTGTTTACACACACACACACACACACACACACACACACACACACACACGAGAAAGAGAAAGGAGGGTTGGGGAGAGGGAGAAAGGGAAGCAGAAAGAGAGAAAGAAAAAGGGAGGGGTGTTGGAAGAGAGGGAGAGAGATTAATCTCAGTGAAATGGCTCATTTGCTAGTTGGTATGTTTTTAGGTGCTATCACATGCTGGTAGTGGCTGGCAAGATTGTGTGTCAGACATCAGGTTAGTGACTTTTGACTCATATAGATTCAGGTACTGATGAAACCAGGGTTGCTGGGTGAGATGGCATGATGCTGCCTGGGCACGTTGATGAAGCCCACTTCTAGCTTCTGGGATTGAGGACTCTGAGATTGGTAGGCAATAGGGAAGGCCACTGGCTCATGTCCAGAGAATTGGAGTTGATAAACCAGATACAGAATCCAGGTCTAGCAAAAGCTAGCTAGCTTTTCCAGATAGTGTGTGTGCGCGCGCGCGCGCACACACACACACACACACACACACACAATCTATTTATCTCTCCCTGAACACTATCCCAATGCAGGCTATTCTCCATCCCTGAGGAAACATTCCTTATAATGGACCAGGGCTGTGACTAGATTAAGAATGTTGCCTCTCACACACTCTAATCCTGTTATATAGGATTAGGGCTGATCATAACAGTCCGTATCATGAGGATCACTCCATCATAATATAACTGCCAAGATAGGGAGTCACGGCAAGTTGACGCTCAGATTTAGCCATCACATCTTATGATGATTTTCAGAATTCCTGTTGTGCAGTAAGTGCCTTGTTATGAATAAGCTTTATTTTTAGCAGAATTTGCTTCAGGGTCAAGAAAGAGTCATTTATAACTATCTCTTTTCCCCCCTTTTAATATAAGTTTTGGGAAGAATCCAGGTTATGTTCACTGAAAATTCACAAAATATGTTTTTGTGTGACATTTCACAAGATTTAACAAGTATATTTCCATAAGCCTGCAAGATAGATATTATTTTCTTATTTAAAAAATGTTAACATTTCAAAAGTACCCACTTAGGAAACTTTGAATTTGCATTTACTCACAAATTAATTAATCAATTCCTAATTAAAAACTACTTAAAACTGATTTATTACTCAGTTAAAAAAAACCTTAGCATTATAAGATACTCAGAAAATGGGGGGATGAGGGAAATTGCAAGAATCTGTTCTGGAAACCAATGTATTTGAATTTTGTAAATAAATTAGTATAAAAAATACTCAGGATAAAAGGGAAAACTGAAGACTGATGCATGAAATGTTAGCCTCTTTTTGTGAAATACTTTCTGTGTGTACACGCAGACACTGGATCGTGCCGGGATTCTGTTAGCGGAGAAACAAGGAGAGGGGCATCCATTTGAACCTAACTATGTGGCTATGTTGAGGATAAAGGTGGGATTGCTGGAGTGGGTCAAGGCACAGTTTCCTGATGATTTTCACGTATCATTGTCGAGTCATAGCTGACTCATAGCTCACCCTCTAGCTGGTTTTCAGGAGGCTGCAGGTCACAAGGATTTTTGCCTCTCTTTCTCTTACAGAGCAACTGGTGGATTCGGACTGTCAGAGAAGCACTACCTTTGGATTTTCGCTGTGTTAACTCCTTACGAACTACACCAGTTACAAAAGAGTGGTAAGGCTATTTGATCTTTTTATTTTGTAGTTTTGAGTTAAAAATTTGGAAAAATACTTGTCAAAACTATTTCCCATTGTGTACTTTATCTTTTGGAGCCTCCCTCTCCCTCCTTTCCTTTGGAGACAGTAAAAGGATAGGATGTATACTGGTCAGGTTTTTACTTATCGTATTTCCAATTTCATTCTTTAATATTTGGGTTCTTAACTATGCTATCTTTGTTTTAAGAGGAGTTATGTTCTGTGTTTGATTATATTTCCTTTTCAAATATTTAGTTGAAGAAAATTCCGTGTTAATTCATAGAGCTTAATGCTTTTTTCATATGCTTTATCAGATTTTCAAATTCTTACCAATGTTTAATGCTCTTGTAATGAAACTATGTGAATAATTTAATCTTATGTTCCATTCTCTGGGGTTTGAAATTACAGTGATTTACAGCCCATGATTCTCACATTCTCTCTCACAAAACAGTGAACACTCTTTTCAGTTTTTTGAAAGTGCTTTTTATTTGAGGAGACGTTGTTGTTGTTGATTGCCATCAAGTTGAGCACGACTCATAGTGGCCCTATGAACAAAAGACCTTAACCCTTTCAATAACTATCATTTCTCAAAGTTCATAGAGTTTCCAGAGGCAAGTTGTTTAGGAAGTGCTTCCAAATCTGTCTTAAACTGGGAGCTCCAACAAACACTGTCCACCATGGGTAACTGCTATGCCGTTTGACACCCCAGTGGCACAAGATTCAGCATCACAGCAACCCCAGGTTACCTCAGGGCTAGCATATTGACAGAAGAGTGCTGTACCCTTAGAAGAATGTTCCTTCAAAATATAGTAACAACCAACTTTTAAATATAAAAGTCCTCCCAGAAGTCTTGTTGACTCTAAACAAGAGGCTTAAACCAATGTACTATGTTGTTGTTATGTGCTGTTGAGTCGCTTGCAACCTGTAATGACCCTATGTGCAGCAGCTCTGAACTCTTCCCTGTCCTGAGACAGTCTCACTAATTCTGATACACCAACACTCTTTGCTCCAGATACTGTATCAATCCATCTTATCTGGAGTCTTCCTCTCCTGCGTTGTCCCTCCACCCTTCCGAGCATGATGTCCTTCTCCGAGGACCAATCTCTCCTGGCCACGTGCCCACAATAAGTGAGGCAGAGCTTCAAAATCCTAGCCAAGGAAAAACTTGCTTTTCCTTGGCATTCCATGGTATGATCAAGACTCTTCTTCAGCATCACACAATTAGAAGGCATTGATTCTTCTTCTGTCATCCTTAGTCATTGTCCAGCTCTCTGAAGCATAACAAGTAATTGTGAAAACCATGGCCTGGATTAGGCAAACCTTTGTCTCTAGACTGACATCTTTGCTTTTCAACACTCTAGAGAGGTCCCAAACAACAGATTTTCCCAATGCAATTAGTCTTTTGATTTCGTGACTGCTGGTGTTAAGAGTGGTGATTTACCTGAGCAAGCTGTAATTACTAAAATCCTCAATTGCGTCTCCATCCATCATGGTGCTGCCAATTGGCCCAGTGGTGAGAATCTTTGTCTTCTTGATTTTGAACTTCAATCCATATTGAAGACTACAGTCTTTGACCTTCTGCAGCAAGCACTTTCAGCAAGCAAGGTTGTGTCATCTGCATTTCATAGGTTGTTGATGAGTCTTCCTATCTTGATGTTATCATATCCCTCCTCATAAAGTTCTGTTTCCTGAATGATCTGTTCTGCATACAGATTGAAAAGATATGGGGACAGGATGTGTCTCTGACTCACTCCTTTCCTAATTTTGAACCATGCAGTGTTTCCCTGCTCTGTTCTGAGGACTGCTTCCTGGTCCAAGTATAGATTTTGCATAAGCACAATCAAGTTTCTGGGATTCCCATTTTCCTCAAGGTTAGCCACAAATTTTTGTGATCCACAAAGTCAAATGCCTTTGCATAGTCAATGAAATACAGATAAACATTCTTCTGGTACTCCCTGCTTTCTGCCAAGATCATGTGCCATTGGCAATAGTGTCTCTTTTGCCACAACCTTTTCTAAGCCCAACTTGTCTTTCTGATAGTTCTCTGTCAATGTACTGTTCCCGTTGTTTCTGGATAATCTTCACCAGAATTTTTCTAGTGTGTGATATTAGTGATATTGTTTGAAAATTTCCACACTCTGTTGGGTCACCTTTTTTTGAAATGGGAATAAATATGGATCTCTTCCAGTCAGTTGGCCAAGTAGTTATCTTCCAGATTACTTGGCACAACTTGGTGAGCACATCCAGGGCAGCATCTGTTTGTTGAAATAAATGAATTTCCCTCAATTCCTGGGCCTTTATTTTTTGCCAAGTCCTTCAGAGCAGCCTGGGCTTCCTCCTTCATCACCAATGACTACTGATAATATGATGTTTCTTGAAATTCTTCTGTGTCAGCCAATTATTTTTGGTACAATGACTCTGTGTACTCCTTCCATATTCTTTTAATGCTTCCTGAGTCATTCAGTATTTTTCCCCATAGCATCCTTAAGCATTGCAACTCATGGCTTAAATTTGTTCTTCAGTTTCTTCAGCTTAAGAAATGCTGAGTGAGTTTGGCACTTTTGATTTTCAGACTCTAGTTCCTTGCACATTTCATTATAATATTTTGCCTTGTCTTCCCAAGCTGCCCTTTGAAATCTATTTAGCTCCTTAACTTCTTGATTTCTTCCCTTTGCTTTGGTTTCTTGGTGCTCTGGTGCAGTATTCAGAGTGTCTTCTGACATCCTTCCTTGGCCTTTTTGTCTTCTTTCTTTTTTGTAATGACTTTTTGCATTCTTCATGAACAATACTCTTCATATCTCTCCACAGCTCACCTGGTCTTCGTTCATTAGTGTTCAAGGTCTCAAACTTAAATTTCCGATACCCTTCCTTACTGTCATTTCTGATCATCTTGGGTTGATCACAGGGATCTTACCTGTTCACACCGTATACCAAAGTGATGAAGCATAGTTTCTCTCATTGCTGTGAGAAGTAGCATTAAGCCCTCTTACAGTTTAAACCTGCTTCTTCAGAGAGTACTAAGGTAGGAATAAAAATGACATCTTTTGACTTGAAAATACTAATAAACAGCTTGGGTGAATGACTTAACTAGAAAAAGAGGAGAATGACCGAACTAAAATAAGAAGGGATAGATTTTTCTACATGGTACATAGGGCCAAGTTCTTCATTTCTTTGGGTCTCCATTGCTTTAGTTGTAAGGCGAGGGGAATGCGTTGTATTTTTTCCCCCTTCCTTCTCACACTAACATTTTAGGTTTTGACTATTTAAGACTAATGCCTTGGGCCCTACTAATTTTCAGAAAGAGCAGTATGCAGAAAACAGTAATCCTTTTTCAAGTAGTCTTTCTCTAGATTGCAGATCTCGTTACTTCATGCTTTAAGTAAGCCTCACCTTCCTTTCACTTAAAGTTTCACACAAACCAAGTGAGCTGCCATGAAAAATTCATACCTGGATTCAAGCTATATGAACAGTTTTAAATGATTCTAAAAGGAATGAAAAGCACCTAAATCTGGACTGCCATATGAAAGCTGTTGTAAGGACACCCCAAGAAGCCAAAGAATCTTTGACTGGACAGAGTAAAGATGGAAAAGATATGTTTGGAATCTGGAACATCATAAAAAAATGAGCTGAGGTGAATATGAGTCCCTTGACCTTGTCCTGGGAAGCGTGATTAAGAATTTATAGCTTATGGACAACAACAGAACATTGTCCAACTTGTTTGCTTCAGACATGTCAGGAGGAGCAAACATGATTGCTAACGTTGAGGACCAACAAGGACAAGTAGCCACAATGAAAGGACTGAGCCCTGCTCATGATTGTGACCATGGCTCAGGATAGGGCACTGTTTTATTGTCATGAATAAGGTCACCATGAGTTTTTCTATCTTTTATCTCTCTCTCTCTCCTGTCCCTCACATTCAGCATTTTACACCACTTTAAAGGAAATGAAAACTTGCACCTCTTTTATTATCTGTATTCAGAAAGAAATAGAAATTGTAGGAAGTATGTTGTGTTTTGGTTTGGGATCATGGCTATTTACTCCATGGTCCTTGGGACAGCCTTTAATTGTTTTTGGTGAAACATTCTTCTAGGTCGTGTAAACCTGGTGTGTCCACTTGCTGTACAGAGGTAACTCGTGGTTCCTGTGAAGCTGAACACTGTGACACTGATGTGTCAAATGCGATAATGGTTCCCCATGGTGGACCGTGTTTGGTGGAGCTCCCCGATTAAAACAAGCTTGGAAGCAGGAGTGGCATCCACTTCCAAAATAGCTTGTCTCCGGAAACTTTATGAACCCGGAGAAAGGACGAAAGTTATACAGGAGGTGTCCAGGACTTTGTTCATAGGGTCGCTAAGAGTCGCCTGTGACTTGACGGCACTTAACAACAACAACAATTTTGTGTTAGGTGGCATGAGGTCAACTACGACTCATAGCAAGCCGATGAACAACAGGTATGAACCTGGCCCTATCCTGATCTCTAGTATGCAGAGCCCATCTTTACAGTCACTGTGTCAGTCCATCTTGTTGAGGGATGTTGTTGGCTGCTGTGGAGTTGATTGAGCACAATTTACAGCAACCCTGTGAGCAACGGATTTGAACTTTGCCCTGTTCTGTTCGCTTCTCATCATTTCTGCTCTGCCTGAACCCGTTGTCACCATCACTGTGTCAGTTCATCTCGTTGAGGGTCTTCCTCTTGTTCACTGACTTTCCACCTTTCTAAGCATGATCTCATTTTTTAAGGACTGGCCCCTCCTAACAGCATAGCTAAAGGAGGTGAGACATAGTTTTACTATTCTTGCACTTTCTCCAAGACATACTTGTTTGCTCTTTTGACAGTCGATAGGATATTTCAGTACTCGATTCCAATACCGCAACTCTAAGGCATTGATAAGTCTGGCATCCTTAGTCACTGAACAACTTGCAGATGCATAGCAAGTAATTGAAAAGACCATTGCCCGAATCAGGTACAACTTAGTCTTTAAACTAACATCTCTTTAGCATGTTGGAGAGGTCCTTGATGGTAGATTTTTCTCAGCAGTATTTTGAGGCATGTTGTTGTTACGTGCCATCGAGTTACCTGCAACCCATAGCAACCCTGTGCACACTAGCTCTGAAACCGACTGGGCCGATCTCATAATCTTCAACAAACCAATGCCATTTCTCTAGTCTCTGAGTCAATCCATCTCATCTGAGGTCTTCCTTTCCTGTGTTGTCCTTCCACCCATCCAAGCGTGGGCTCTCCTCTACATGTGTCCAAAGTATGTGAGAAGGAGCTTCAAAATCCTGGCCTCCAGGGAGCAGCTTGGTTTCACCCTCTCCAGGACAAACCTGTTTGTTCTCCTAGCAGTCCACAAATACTACTTCTTAAAAGCCTCGCCTTAGGGTAACACTCCCACTGGAACTTGGCTTAGTCATCTAAACACACTTAGCAGCAAGGGAAACTGGGAAATATAGTTTCGTTGTATCCCTAGGAACCAAAAGAAAATGTCGTTGGTGAACAGCCACCTTTATCAATTCATATCCTTAAATCCTAGCTGTAATATAAAGGGGGAGATAGGAGGTAGGATACATGCTTGGTATACACCCTTTCCAGTTTTGAACCAATTTTGAATTTTCTCCTTGCTCTATTCTGAGGACTGCATCCTTGTCCAAATATATGATCTGTATAAGCACAATCAAATGTTCTGGAATTCCCATTCTTCTCAGTTAGCCACAGCTTGTTGTGATCCACACTGTCGAATGCTTTTGCATAGTCAATGAAACACATACAAACATTCCTCTGGTACTCTCTATTTTCAGCCAAGATTCATCTAACATTAGCTGTAATATCCCAAGTACCATGGCATCTTCTGAACCCAGCCTTCACATCTGGCAGTTCTCTGTTGATAGACTGTTCCAGTCATTTTGGGATAATTTTCCATCAGAATCTTGCTTGCATGTGATATTAATGATATTGTTTGATAATTTCCACACTCCGTCAGGTCACCTTTCTTTGGAATGGTAACAAATATAGATCTCTTCTTGGCACAATTTAGTGAGTGCATCCAGGGCAATGTCTGCTTGTTGAAATATGTCAGTTGGTTTACTGTCAATTCCTGGAGTCCTGGGGTTGTTTTTGTGTGTGTGTTTTTTTTCCCACCACTGGGCCAGTCGGCAGCATTATGACAGATGGTGAAGAGATTGAGATTGTTAACAGCTTTAATTTGCTTGGTTCCTCAATCAAGACTCTTGGTACCATCAACCAGGAAATCAGGAGACGAATTGCATTGTATAAGTCAGCTGTCAGGGATCTCTCCATAGTACTGAAGAGCAACAGCTTCAGTCTGGAGACTGAGGTGCACTTGATCCAGGCCGTAGTCTTTGCAGTTGCTTGCTGTGCATCAGAGAGCTGGACAATGACTGGAGATGATAGAAAGATAATTGATAACTTTGAGCTGTGGTCCTGGAGAAGAGGGGTGAATACACTATGGACTGCCAGGAGAACAAACAGGTTCATCCTAGAAAGGATTAAACCAGGTTGCTCCTTGGAGGGAAAGATTCTGAGGATTTGACTGACATACTTTGGGCATGTTGCAAAGAGTGACCAGTTTTTGGAGAAAGACATCATGCTTGGAAGGGTGGAGGGACAGGAAAAGAGAGGAAGACCATCAATGAGATGGATTGATTCAGTGACTGGAGTAATGAAAGTAGGTGTGTCAAAGACAGTAAAGTTGGCACAGGATACAGCAGGTTTCAGGGCTATTACACACAGGGTGGCTATGAGTCGCAAGCAACTCGACAGCACATAACAACAATATAAAAGAGACGTAACATTTAAGTAAAATAGTATGTGCATTGTTAAAAAAACTTACCTTTTGAAAGTTGAAATGTCAAGTTTTACATGAGTAGGAAACACACTCTTAATAAAATTTAGTAAATGTTTTGTTCTTTATTATTCCAAATGTAATTAACCTACCCTTTTGCATAATATTCCTGGGAGGCACAAAGGGTTAAAATGCTCAACCTGCTGGTTCAGGTTCACTCAAAGATGCTTCAGAGGAAAGGCCTAGTTCTCTGCTTCAGGAAAACCTTCCGTCACTGAAAACTCTATGGAGCAAAATTCTTCTCTGACACACATAAGGGTTGCCATGCATTTGAGTTGACTGTTTCAACTTGTTTTAGCCTATTAGGACAAAGTATTGGGAGAAAATAAATGGGCTTTGGGGGCTTAAAAGGGGAGAGGATGTATCTTTGCTTTGCTGCAAATCTATTCTTTGTTCTAATGGAAGAGTAAAATTCTATGTGTAGTGGCCTGGCATTACCTGTCTCCGACCATGGTTGCAAACCAGTGACGAGAGTAATGATTTTCCTGTGCTGCAGGCTTGGTATAGGGTATTATGAGACAGTCAGGGAGATTACATATGGGCTGGGATTAAAGAGCTCTTCAATCCAGTACCACTCACAGATTCAATACAAGAGAAAGTTACCTTTCCTTGATTCTTCCTTTTGAGTTCTGGATCCTATGTGTCATTTTAGAAGGTAAATTTTTTATAAATAGGTACTTTATAACTGTTTTTAATAGTATCTTAAGATCCTGAAAAGAGCCATGAATTTAATGTAGTTCAGTGGTAAAAAATTTAATCAAACATATTACTCTTTTATTTATTTTTTTAAAAGAAAAAAAATTCCTTCATTAGTATACAATTCCCACGTCCCTTCCCCCCACCCGCACCCCGTTACTCTTTTATTTTTAAAAATTCATACATTGACCTATAAAGAAAATTTGAGACTGATTGAAAACATCACTTCTCCCTTTACCTACAGTTAATCATAAAATCAGTAATGCCTTTATTTTACTCAGCTTTGAAAAAAATGTTTTCAATATGAAATTGTGAGTCTAAAGAATATTTGTGTAGAGGGTGTCATGTTGTTAGCAAAAAGCAGTCCTTAAAAAAAACCCCATCATGCTGGGAAAGATGGAGGGCCGGGGAAAGATGAAAAGCTTCGAGGAATGGATTGACAGAGTGTCCACACAGTCTTCTCGAGCTTGGTGGGATGGTGCTGATGGCAAAGGCAAGCTCTGGTCTGCTGCTCTTGGGCTTGCTGTGAATTGTGTACGACTCAGTGGTACCCACCAGTGACAAACATATCACTCTCAAGAGGTGACGGAAATGATGGAGAAATTAGACCTCTCACCTGCTACTTGTTGTTGTGGTTAAGTGCAAAATGGTGCAATCTCTGTAGAAAATAGTGTGACAATTCCTCAAAAGTTAAACATGCTAGGGATTCTAACTTTGTTCCCATTTTGTCTGATGTGATCTTTATGTTTTGGGATTTTACCCCTAGATGTCTGATCCACTTTGAGGTAGTTTTTGTGTCTGGTGTAAGTTGTGGATTTAAGTTTACTACAGGCAGATGTCCAGTTTGCCAGCACTTTTTGTCAAAGAGGCTGTCTTTCTCCATTTAATAGGTTTTATTACCTTAACTGTGCAAAGGTGTTTGACTATGTAGGTCCTAACAAGTTGTGGCTGACATTGAGAAGAATGGGAATCCCAGAGCACTTACTGTGCTTACGTAAAACCTACAGCTGGATCAGGAGGCTCTTGTGTGAACAGAGAAGGGAAGCACTGAATGGCTTAAAACTGATAAGAGAGTGTGGCAGGTTGTATTCTCTCTCCATACCTATTCAGTCTGTATGCTGAGCAAATTATACGAGAAGCTGGACTCCGTGAAGAGGAGTGTGGCAGAGAGATCAGAGGGAGACTCATCATTAACCTATGTTATGCAGGTGATACAACCTTTCTTTGCTGAAAGTGAGGAAAACTTCAAGCACTTGTTGCAGAAGATCAAGGAATGCAGCCTTCAGTATAGATTACATGCATCTCAATGTCAAGAAAACAAAGATTCTTACTACCTGACCAATAGGCAAGATGGTGAATGGAGAAGAGATTGAAACTGTCAACAACTTCATCTTACTGGGTCCACAGTTAACACCCTTGGTATCAGCAGTCAGAAAATCCAGACACATATTGCTCTGGGAAAGTATGCTATTAGGGACCTCTCCAAATTATTGAGGATTAATGATGTCAGTTTGAGGATGAAGGTACATCTGATTCAGGCTGTGTTTTGTCCAATCACTTGCTATGCCTTACAGAGCTGGACAGTGAATAAGGTTGACAGAAGAAGAATTGATGCCTTTGAGTTGTGGTGTTGGAGAAGAGTATTGAACATCCCATGGACTGCCAAAAGAACAAATAAATATTTCTTGGAGAGGGAGCAGCCAGAATGCTCTTTGGAGACAAGAGTTATGAAGCTTCACCTCACATACATTGGACATGATGCGAGGAGGGTCTATTCCTTGGAGAGGGACGGGATGCTTGAAAGGATGGTGGGTTGATGAAAGAGAGGATGACCTTCGACCAGGTGGATTGACAAAGTAACTACTGCAATGGGCTCTTGTGTGTCAGGAAGTGTGAAGAGGACACAGGATAGGATGGGGTGTAGATCTGCTGTTCATAAGGTTGCTATGAGTTGTATTCGACTGGACAGCATCTGATACAACCTTGTCAAATTATCAATTGACAATAGATTGGTAGATTGAGTTCTGTATTCTCAATTCTATTCCATTGATCCATGTCTGTCTTTGTACCAATACCATCCTATTTTGATTACTACATTGTGTAGTAGGTTTTGAGATCAGAAAACGAGATGCCTCTAACTTCATTTTTCTATTTTAGAAGAACATTGCTTATTCAGGGTCTTTTTCTTTTCCAAATGAAACTGGAAATTGCATTTTCTATCTCCTTGAAGAATTAATATTTATGAAGCATAAATAGACTTGTGAACATAGCACAAAATGCACAATCTGGAAAATATAAGATTGACATCAAAACACTTTTCAGTTAGAGTGAAAAGAAAGCCCACAGATCTGGAAAAAATATTTGGCAAAGACATTTCAGAGAAGGGTATCATAACCAAAGTTTACAGTAGATACCAAAGTTACCAGAAAAGACAGATAACCCAATCACTAAATGGGAAAAAGACCCATGAAAAGACTCTTCACACAAGATGGCATTCAGAAATGTTCAAAATCACTAGAAATCAGAGAGATGTGAATCAGAACAATGAGATACCAGCTCATTTCAGTAGCAGTAGCAAAGTTCAACAAACAGCAAACAATTACATCAGAGAGGATGAGGAGAAATTAGAACTCTTAGACACTCTTGGTGGGATTGTAAAATTGTATCACCACTATATGGAAGGCCATTTGGTGTTCCTTCAAAAAAGCTGAACATAGAAATCCCATATGACCTACCTGTTCCACTGCTAGGAATATATCCGAGAAAGACATGAATGGACATTTGTACACCTATGTTCATAGCAGTGTTATTAACAATAGCAAGAAAATGGAAGCAGTCCAAATGCCCACCACCAAACAACTAGATTGAAAAATTGTGGTGCATTCACACAATGGAATACTATGTAGTACTAAAGATCAATGTTGTTGCCGTCAAATCGTCTGCGACTCTTAGCGACCCTGTGTACAACAGCCCTAAACCCTGCCCTATCCTGTGCTGATTCTATCACTGTCTCCAATACACCTACTCTAATTACCCCAGTCACTGAATCAATCCACCTCATAGAGGGTCTTCCTCTTTCTGCACTGTCTCTCCACCCTCCCAAGCATGATGTCCTTCTCCAAGGGCTGGTCCCTCCTTGCAACATGTCCAAAGTATGTCGGACAATGCTTCAGATTCTTTGCTTCCAAGGGGCAGCCTGGTTTAACCCTCTCTAGGATGAACCTGTTCATTTTCTTAGCAGTCCATGGTATATTTAATACTCTTCTCCATCACCACAGCTCAAAGGCGTCAATTCTCCTTCTATCCTCCCTAGTCATTGTCTAGCTCTCTGACACATAGCAAGTGATTGCAAAGACCATGGCCTGTATCAGGCACACCTTAGTCTCCAGAGTGACACCATTTAGTAAAATACTATATAACTTAAGAGAAGACTAGAGTGCAGTATGCTGAGTGAGCTATCTTAGTTACACAAGGACAAATATTGCAAAAGGCCACTATTGTGAAAATAGGAAGAGAATGGAATAAGGTGTGTATAAATGTTCAAAAAAGAAAAGCGAGAAGAGGGTCAGAAAAAGGGGAATGAAGAGAAAAATCACTGGGATCAGAGGTTAGTAGGTGGAGGGTGGTGAAATAATTGGAAAGGTCCAATGGAGGCTTGAAAAGGTGGGATGATAATAGGCCTAGAGCAATGGTAATTATATAAAATATATATCAATGATTATAGAAAACATGTATATGAATGATTGTATGCAAAGCAATAAAAAAGATTAAAACCAAAAGAGTTAAACAGAACTCCCACACAACCCAGCTATCCCCTTTCTATGTATTTATCCCAAAGAACTGAAGGTAAGAACACTGACAGGAACCTTGTATACCAGTGTTCACTGTAGCACTGTTCTGAGTAGTAAAAAGTGGAAAGAGTCTAAATGTCTATCAACAAATGAGTGGATCAACAAAATATGCTACCTATTTACTGTTCTGACTCGTGGTGACACCTTGTGGTACAGAGTAAAACTACTCCATTACGTTTTCTCTGCTGTTGTATTTACAAAGTTGGCTTGCCAGTCCTGTCTAATGTCTAGCTGTGGTAGGTTTGAACCACTGACCTTTAGGCAGTTGCCAGTTGCAAGCTGCTTGTGCTTCCTGGGCTTCCAGAGTGGAGAGTTGCTTAGCCAGAAAGAGAAACGAGGCTCTGAGGCATGCTACAGCATGGATGAACCTCGAGACCTGCAAAGGGAAGCAAATCTGTGACAAAAGAACAAACATTGTATGAAGACCAGAGTTTAATAGTAGTTACCAGGGAGGGAGGGAGAGAGGGAGAGGGGAGAGAGGACCAGTGCTCAGGACACAGAGTTTCTGTTCATGATGGTTAAATATTATGGGAAAGGAGCAAGGTGGTGGCTGTACAGCATGACGAACATGATCTGTGCCACTGATTAGCACATGTGAACTATGTTGAACTACCAAAGGTTTTGCTGCATATACAATTCAGTGATAATGATTAACAGGAGGTATTGGAATGAAACAGCTCTGTTTCTGAGCATCCGTTCCAAGCCCGCTGTATCGGCACCTCTCAGGTCTTCAGGAGAATGTTCAGCTGGAGCGAGTTGTCACAAAGAGGAGTGACATTTGCTTATTTAAAATTACTTTCTATAGACATCTAGAGTTGAAGGCAATTTGAGGGACACTATTGATCACTCTCAAAACTCCACACACAGCAGTACAGTTGACTCCAACTCAGATTGACTCTCCAGGGCTGTCTGCCTTTCCAGGAGACGGCCTGTCTTTCTCTGATGGAGTAGCTCATGGATTTGGAGAAGAGAATCGTGGTTTTGAAAAGAAGAGGAGAAGTAGATCCCCCCCCCCCCCGCCTCTTATCAGTTCCCATACCTAAAATTCTTTTTTGAGGAATGGAAGCTTTCTCTACCACAGAAATGTAGTCTCAGATTTTCAGCCCATTGCTTCTGTAAACCATTTTGTCCCTTGAAGTATGATAGAGCTACACCTACAAAAGCAGGAACACTTGTGATAGAAAGAAAACGCTAGTATTTTCCACTAAGAGAGGGTGGTGAAACGTGTTCAAATATGTGATATGCTGTGGAGTTGTTTCAGTGCGTCCCAGCCGTGCGAACTCAGAACAAACCCTGCCCCGTCATGTGCCGTCCTCAATCTGTGCTGTGCTTGAAGCCCATCATCGTAGCCATCTCCTTGAACGTCTTCCTCCCCCCGGCCCCGAATATCTACTTTTCTGTGCTCTATGTCCTTTGCCATGGATGGGCCTCTCTTTACAATGTACTCAAAGTACTTGAGACAAAAATCTAATCATCATCACTTCAAAGAAGGGAATTGTAGCTGTTCCTCTTTCAAGAACAATTTGCTCAGTCTTCTGGCAGTCAGTGATATATTTTCCACCAATTCTACAATTCATCAGCCTTCATTGTTTTTCAGGCTTCCTTCTTTAGTGTCCAGCTTTCAGTGTTAATAAGTACTAACATATAAGTATTTCAGTGTTAATAAGTAGTGTTTGCATTGTTTGAAAGTACCATGGCTTGGAGTCATTTGCTACTTTGACTCGAACATGACAGCTTTGCTTTTTTTGGTCACTTTAAAGAAATTTTTTGCAGCAATTTATCAATGAAATACGTCATTGCGTGTTTTGGTTACTGCTTCCATGAGTGCTGGTCCATAAGTGTTGATTGCAAATCCAAGTAAGAGGAAATCCTTCACAATTTCCAGCTTTTCTGCTTATGATATTGTTGCTTATGGATCCAGATGTGAAGATTTTTGTTTTCTTAATGTTGAGATACAACATATGCTGAAGGCTGTATGTAGTATTTGATCTTTGAAAGTGAGTACTTCAAGCCTTCTTCATTTACATCAGGCAAGAGTGTATCATATACATATTATAGATTATTAATGAATATTCTCTCAACTCTGATGCATAGAGAGAGATCATTTGGCCTAGTGGGCAGAAAGCCATGCTCCCAAGCCAAGGTAGACGACTTTACTCTGCAGCCCTCAGGCCTGCCTTTAATTGTTTTTGGTGAAACATTCTTGTAGGTCATATAACCCTGGTATGGCCACTTGCTGTACAGAGGTAACTTGTGGTTGCTGTAATGTGAACACTGTGACACTGATGAGTCAAATGCAAGAATGGTTACCCATGGGGACAGTGTTTGGTGGAGCTCCCCAGTTAAAACAAGCTTAGAAGCAGGAGTGGTATCCACTTCCATAATAGCTTGCCTCTGGAAACCCTATGAACCTAGAGAAGGGACAAAAGTTATACAGCTGTCCAGGTCTTTTGTTCCTAGGATCGCTATGAGTCACCTGTGACTCAGCAGCACTTAACAACCTCAAGATTGTATCATATGCATATCACAGATTATAAATGAATATTTTCTCAACCTGATGCAGTTTTCTTCTTCATATAGTTCAGCTTCTCAGAGTATTTGCTCAACATATAAATTGGATAAATATGGACAGTGGATACAGCCCTGATACCATTATTTTCAGCCACGTAGCATGCCACGTATGCCGTACTTGTCACACATGCCTGGCATGCCGGTAAAGGCTGTGCAGCTCCCAGGATTGTCTCTTAGCAGCCTGTGTCAAGAATGGACCCGTGTTATTTTGAAGAGACTCCTTCTGAGGGCCACCAGGCCTGGGAGTGAGACTCAGGTCAGTTGCGGTGCTAGTCTGTAGATGGTTTTAAATTTAAGGTATTTTCTGAATACATTAAGTTAAAGCAAGTTGTTTTCATTAGGTTTCATTTTAAGGTGCGATTTTTGACCACTCAAATGAAAAAAAAAATATGAGGCATTATAGTATTCTTTCTTTAAACTGTGGAAGGGGATTGAAACAATACATGAGATAAAGTAAACATAAGCTTTATCCCAAATCATTAAAGATAGAAAAATCCATCTCTAAGACTGTGCTTGTCTTTTAAATACAGAGATGATTTTCCATGAACTCTGTCCCCAACAGTTTTAGGGGTTTGTGGTGGCAGAATCATTGCGGAGGCAGGGTGACTGATTGATGAACCAATAGTTGAGAAACATAGTCCTGGTAGATTCACGGATGGAGAACACCCAGTGCCTTCTTCCACACATTCATGTTGCTGTTAGCTACCATTGAGCCAACTATGACTCACAGGGACCCTACAGACATCAGATTTAAGCCTTGTCCACAGATCCTGTACTATCATCATGATTGTTGTGCAGTCACTGTCAGAATCCATCTCATGGTTGGTCTTCCTCACTTTAATGATCCTCTAAATTTCCACTCATGATGTCTTTTCCCAATGACTGATCTCGTCTGGCAATATGTCCCTAGTATATGAGATGAAAGTCTTAATGATATTATCTCTTTTCTCTCTGTCATTAGACGTGTACGTGGAGCAGATGCCCAGGCTTTTCCTTTTAGAAGTATTCAGGAGGTGTGAAGTTGTTCCTTCTCTCTTGGGAATGGCCAAGGCTTAGCATAGTTGGATGTGCAGTGTGGTCCTGGAATTCCAGAATGGGGGAGATGATGACATTCTGCTAATGCCAGGCAGGTGGTCACACCCTCTTGCCGTCACTCTGTGGAGCACGTTAATGCTGAAGCCAAATGAGAGTGTCACAGTAGGTTCTGGCCATTGCTACCAAAATAGCAGAACCCAATAGGTATTTGTCTCTTGGTGAGATGTTTATTCCACATACTTCAGTGTCAACTTAGCAGATGTATTTTCAGCTCTGGGGGCCAATTACTGAGCTTTACTTCAGTATTTAAGGCCTTCCTATCAGGAAAGAGGAAATACTAGAATAATAGGAGGTTTTTCTATGGAGGGAAATACTGGTACTAGGGCTACACAATTGTTAACTATTTACGTTACAGCAAATTATTGGGTAATACAAGCACTTTAAGCCAAAACCACCACCTTAATGTTTTATTATTGATTTCTAAATCAGTCCGTGTGTTTAGACTGTGACACTAACTGGCAGTTGTAGCTACATGGTTCTGGTTTCTGAATCTTAATAAAGAGCTGGAGTGAGTGAAAATACAGAGGGAACATTTTGAATGGTAGTAGAAAAGGTAGTGCTAAAGGTAGAGATAATCTAAAAATATCTAAACTCTTAATTCCAGAAGAGTGAAAATTAATAATAGGAATTATTGATATGGAGTCTATATAAATTGGTACACAAACCAAGTAAGAATGGTGAATGGATCCAACCCTAATGCACACTTTTCTTGATTTTAGTTGATTGTTGCTATCTGCCTTCGAGTCGACTATGGCTCATAGTGACCCTATGCACGATAGCTCTGATCCTGCCTTATTCTGAGCCAATATCACTGTCTCTGACACACCTACCCTCATTACCCCAGTTATTGGATCAGTCCATCTCATCTAGGATCTTCCTCTCCTGAGCTGTCCCTTTCACCCTTCCAAGCATGATGTCCTTCTCCAAAGACTACTCCCTCCTAGCTACATGTCCAAAGTATGTGAGATGGAGTCTCAACATACTTGCCTCCAAGGGGCAGCTTGGTTTCACCTTATCTCGGGCAGACCTGGCGTTTTCTTGGCAGTTCATGGTATGTTCAATACCATTCTCCTGTACCATGACTCAAAGTCATCAATTCCTCTTCTGAAATCTCTAGTCATTGTTCAGTTCTCTGATTAAATAGCATGCAATTGTGAAGACCGTGGCCTGGATCAGGCTCACCTTAGTCTCTAGATTGACATCCTTGCTCTTCAGCACTCTGGATAGGTTCCTCACAGCAGATTTCTCTAATGCAATTTGTCTTTTGATTTCCTGACTGCTGGTGCCAAGAGTGGAACCAAGCAAGCTGAAATTGTTAACAATCTCAGTCTCTTCTCCATGGTGCTGCCAATGGGCCCATTGGTGAGAATCTTTGTTTTCTTGTGTTGTACTTCAATCCATATTGCAAACTATATTCTTTGACTCTCTGCAACAAATGCTTCATGTCTTCCTCAGTTTCAGCAAATAAGGTTGTGTCATCTATGCCATATTCCCTTAGTATGCTTGATTGACTGCTTCTTGGTCTATGCAAGGTTTCACATGAACAACATTAAGTGGTCTGGAATTCCCAGTCTTCCCAATGTTGCCCATGATTTGTTTTTATGTATACTTTGGTTAGTCAGGAAAATACAAGTAAACATCTTTCTAGCATTTTCTGTTTTCCTTTATGGTAGCCATTTTCTTCATTCCATGTCCTTTTCTGACTATGGTTTTAATTTCTGTCAGTTCTCTGTTCATGTACTATTTCTCCCATTTCTCAGTTATTTTTAGCATAACTTTAATTGCCTGTGTCTTCCAAAATTCTTGGCATAGATTAGTGAGCCACTACTCTTTAAATATAATAGTTTTATATTCTAGAGGTGTAGGGAGCTCTGGTGGCCTACTGACAAGAAGCTGCCCTGCAGTCCCAAAGGCACATGGTTTGAGGCCATCAGTTGACCTGCGGGAAGAGAGTCAGTAATTTCCTCCTGTGTGATTAACTGCCTTTGAAAATCCATCAGAGGGTCAGTGAAAGGTCTGTTCAGACTCTACAGAAAACAGTAACAGCAGCAACAGAGGTGTAGTCTGTAGGGAGTTGCACTGCTAACCCAAAGGCTGCACTCTGCCAGTTCGAAACCACTAGCCCCTCAGAGAAAGGAAGATGGGCAATCTTGTGCAAATTTGCAGCCTCAGAAATGCAATGGTGAAAATTATGAGTTTAGTCCAAGTTGAAAGCCGTGAGTTTGTGTTGGATAATTTTGATATCTGAAGTCTTTGCTAATGTTTCTTAAATTGTGTGTGTGTTTGTGATTATTGCTGGTTTTTACTCTCGTATATCGTGTAAGTTTTAAGTGTGATTTCTGTCTCTTGGATATTTATTGGTAGAGATTCTTTGATATTTTAGCTGAAGGTAAATTTCTCTTGAGACTGTTTATGTTTGCCAGGTTTCCTGGAGTACTACCAACCTGGGATTACTTTAAAGAAATTTCATGGCTTGAGGTTATTCAGGCCACCCGTGCACTGTAAATTTGGACCAGAGTTCCTGTGTGAAGACTCAACTTCTATTACAAAAATTTAGGAAAGATTTTGTTTCTCTTTTTTACTTTATGATAAGATTTAGGACAGGCAAATTTTCTTAAAGTTTCTGGGGATGACTTTACTATTCAGTGATAGGATAACATTGTGTAAATTAGAAAAGGACACACCTTTATCAAGTTATATTTTATTTCCATTGATCATAAAATTTTAATACTGGCGTTAAATTCAAGATAACTGGGAAATGAATGATAACCCTAGAGTTGGGCTAAGCACAAGTTGCTTTCACTTCTGCTTGGAATATAGCTCCTCTACATTCTCTACCAAATTCAGCCCTGCATTCAGTAATGACAAACACTGAACGTCCCTTGAAGCCTTTCCTTCCAACAGCCTGTGGAAGTAGCCTTGGTGGCTCCGTGAGTAAGTGCACACCATTTACTGAAAGCACTAGCTGGCTGCTTACTGAAAGGTTAGAGTTTGAAACCAGCCAGCCGCTGTGTGGGAGAAAAATGTGGCAGTCTTGCTTCTAGAAAAACGTAGCTGTAGAAACCCTCATGGGACAGGTCTGCCCTGTCCAGTTTGACTATGAGTTGGAACCCAGAGACTGCAATGGGTTTTCAGCTTCAAATGACATCCTTGTCCTCAAAATTAGCATAGGATCAGTGATATTTTTATCAGATTTTTACTACATTTTATTAGTTTGTCTTACCAGACTGGAAACTGTAAGCTTTCTTCATGCTTCTCTGTTCTTAACCCTCAGTGGAAGATAATGGTAATATTTTTGTTCAATAATTAAGTGAAAGATTTAATTGGCTAACAAGATGTGAGTCTCCTAAGCAAAGCGTTCAAAAGGCTATTAGTTAACATGGTGCATAAAGGTTCTTTAAATATTGTGTGTGTTCACAGAAGTTGTCTGAGTGAATCAGAGGCTTCTCTGAATGGTAGTGTCCTGTGTCAGAAAGGGCTTAGTTTCTTTTGCATTGTCACAGTGCCATGGCTTAGAGTGGTTTGGCATAACTTCTGTCTGCTCATAAATTGAGTCAGAGATGTCTGTTACAGAGGAAAATCTTTGTACCATTCCAGGAAAAAGATTTCTACCAATCATTGTTTTTTCAAAGAGAGATTAGGCCAATTACTACCCTAAGATTTAGTTATTACTTAGTATTCATTACTTACTTAGATGAATGAATACATGTTATGATTTTCCCTCCTTTCCAAGTCTTTTCCACTATCAGATGATTATAGACTTGGTTGGGGATTTTTGTTGTTGTTGTAATTTTTGGGTGCTTTTGAGGCAGGAGGAAGGGGTTGCTAATAGAACTAGAAAAATGTTTTCATGAAAGTCTCAAATTTGCTAACATTTTACTTTATGCAATATTTATAAGAAATTTTTCATTGTATAAGACTTTTTATAAATATCTAACTTAAATATAGAAAGGTCCCACAAGATCCATATTTTAAAGATGAGGAAACAGTGGCAAAGTAAGTTTTTCTGGACTTTTGTCATTTATATCTAAGTTCATTGGATTAAAAAAAAACTTTATTATCTTTCTAGTAGATCACACTTTGGCACGGTTCTTGTTAAAATTTGATCAGGTTTCAGTTTTTCAACATTAAATATGTTTAATTTTCTTTATTCCCATTTGAAGTTCACAGAACACTGCTGTGTTAACAGGATATGTATGACCTTGGAGGAAAGTGATTTGAGTATTTTCTGTTTCCATTGTTTATTTTGCATTTGGAGAAATGGCTGGAAAATATGATGTTCAGTGACTGTTACTGACTTAATGACTAATATGTAGGTCATTTATGGCAGTCCCAAAGATCTTGAAAAGTAGCCAGAAGTGTGTTTTCAGTGATTGTTGAACAAGACAAGTTTTTGTACAATGGATGAATGCAGGTGGGGGATGTTATACTTTGATTAGCTGGATTTGGACCCTGAGAGGGCCCTTCAGTAGGATCTGGGGTTTGCAAGGATAAGCCACCCAAAACCAGGTTCCTCACACAGAAGAGTTGTTCTCTTCTAGAGGAAGAGGGTGGCCCAAATGTGTTCAGGAACTACAGGCTTGTGTGCTGCGTGATGGCTAAGTGAGGGGGGAGGAGCACAGGTAGCCCAGTAGGTGAAGTGTTGGGCTTTAAGCTGAAATGTTGGCAATTTGTTGACTAGTCACTCCAAGGTAGAAAAATGAAACAGTCTCTTCCTGTTAAGATTTCCAGCCTCAAAAATGAAATGTAGTGTTGCCATGAGTTGAGATTGATTCTAAACATGCTTTGGTTGAAATAGGGATGTAGGTGGGAATTTGTATATAAGAATTTGATGTGCATGGAGATGTGGACCGAATAGTCAGATATTGTCTTTAAAGTATAAAAATGGGACTTAAAGCTATAGAGGTGGATAAAGACTGAGGGTTGTTGTTGTTATGTGTCATCAAGTCACTTGTGACTCCTAGCGACCCTGTGTACAAGAGCCCTAAACCCTGCTCTATCCTGTCCATCTCATCAAGGGTCTTCCTCTTTTGTGCTATCTCTCCACTCTCCCTAACATGATGCCCTTCTCCAAGGACTGGTCCCTCCTTGCAACTTGCCCAAAGCATGTCAGACGAAGCTTCAGAATCCTTGCCTCCAAGGAGCAACCTGGTTTCAACTTCTCTAGGATGAACCTGTTTGTTCTCTTGGCAGTCCATGATATATTCAGTATTCTTCAGCACCACAGCTCAAAGGCATCAATTCTCGTTCTATCATCCCCAGTCACTGTACAGCTCTCTGACGCATAGCATGCAATTGTGAAGACTATGGCCCAGATCAGGCACACCTTAGTCTCCAGGCTGATGTCATTGCTCTTCAGTACTCTGGAGAGGCCCCTGACAGCTGATTTTCCCAATGCAATTTGTTTCTTTATTTCTGGCTGCACATCAAACCCAACCCACTGTTGTTGAGTTGGAAACACACAGTGACCCTCTGTTGGGTTTCCCAGGCTAAAAAACTTCCAGGAGGAGACTGCCCAGATTTCTCCTACAGAGATGCTGGTAAATTTGACCTACTAACTTTTAAATTAGTAGCCTGATATACTTTGTAATATGCTACTAAGGCTCCTTGTAAAAACACATCACAGGCCATAAAGAAAGAACCTGTAGGGATATTGGGAGAGGAAAAGTTCCCTCAGAGGTTGGAGGGGTAGGGCCTCTCAAAGCTGGCGAAGAGGGCTACCTTGAAAGGAAGTAGTCAGTAGTATTGAAGTATTTGTTGATTTATCTGGCCAGATGTGAGAACTTTTAGAAAGGTAGAAGCGATAGAAAATGACAAGCAATTAATTGCAAATGTATGTTGAGGGAGAAGAGTAGAAGATGACGTAGGTATTAAGGCGTAGGTAATGAGTGAGTGGTAATTCAAACAGCAAAGCTTGGAGAGAGAAATAGATTTGCAGAGAATGAACTGGGCTCAGTTTTGATTAGTTCATTATTTATTTCCATGGCTTTAATGAAATGATAGGCTATGAGTTTTAAACATGTAGTGCATAAATTGCTGCATATAGAGGAAGAGGATCAAAGCAGAGAGTAGATCAGTGAAAACATTTAGAGGTGTGGAGGAGGGGCATGTGAAGCAGGCTGAAAGGCCAGCAAGGAAATAGGAATAAAAGCTAGTGATCTGGTCAGACAGGTAGGGAGAGGATTTGAAGGAAAGGCTGTACATCACCAATTTCCAGCACTAAACCTCCCCCCACTGCTGTCAAGGACTTCTCCAGAGTGCTAAGCAGCAGTGATGTCATTCTAGAGACTGGGGTGTGCCTGATCCAAGCCATGGTTTTTGCAATTACATGCTATGCGTTAGAGATCTGGACAAAGACTAAGGATGACATAAGAAGAACTGATGCCTTTGAGTTGTGGTTCTAGAGAAGACTACCATGGACCACCAAGAGAACAAATAGATCTGTCTTTGAGAGGGTGAAACGAAGCTGTTCTTTAAAGACAAGGATTTTGAAGCTGTCTCACATACTTTGGGCACATGACCAGGAGGGACCAGTCTTTAGAGAAGGGCATCATGCTTGGAAGGGTGGAGGGACAGCTCAGGAG
Source organism: Elephantulus edwardii (assembly GCF_000299155.1). Classification (NCBI taxonomy): domain Eukaryota; kingdom Metazoa; phylum Chordata; class Mammalia; order Macroscelidea; family Macroscelididae; genus Elephantulus; species Elephantulus edwardii. The sequence continues at coordinate 590,891 of NW_006399945.1, read as the reverse complement.
AGGAAGACCCTGGATGAGATGGATTGACACGATAACTGGGACAATGGGATTAAGGTGTGTTGGAGTCAGTGACACTGGCTCAGGATAGGGCAGAGTTCAGAGCTGTTGTACATGGGTTGCTATGAGTTGCAAGTGACTTGGCAGCACATAACAACAGCAAAAACAAAAACAACAACACATAGTGACCCTATAAGACAGAGAACAACGACTCATGTGGTTTCTAAGTCTTTCTTAGAAAGTTTCCCATAATCTTTATGGAAGGAGACTTCCATGTCTTTCCCTTGCAGAGCAGCTGGGCAGCTGGTGGATTCAAACCACTAACCTTTTGATTAGCATTACCTACGGTGGCACCAAGGCTTGTTTTCCATGCTAGGGAGGCGCTAAGCTTAGGAGATTAGTCATTGATTTTGTCAAGAAGTAATACAGAAGAAGGGTAGGGTAAAATAATATTTACCACAGGGATTTTGAAATGGGAGAGCAGGAAAGTAAGGAAAACTAGTGTAGATCCCTGTTTTGTGAGTTGTTTGCATTTTAGGTTACGGATATTGAGAGGTAATATCAAGAGTGAGGAGGCTATTATTTTTCTGGACTGTCAGTTCGATTTTTAAGCTATTCAAAGTGTCTGAGAAAGCAGTTCTTGGTTCCTTTCAGCAGATGAGTGTTTGTGGTTGGAAAGAGATTAGAGAGAGAGGCTGATATACTAGAGAGGAGAGAATGTGAGGAGTATGGTCTCTGAGGAGATAGGAGGTGATTGGAAGGAGAGATGCTTCATCTTCCGAGTTGGGAGGAGCAGTGGAGATGTGCCATACTAGCATTTCTAGATGAACATAAAGGATCATAGAAGAGAGGATGTCTGAATTGGCATTAAATTCAGTTTCTAAAATCAATTTCCCCTTGATCTTAAGCCAAAATATTTAATGTTAGGAAAAATATTCTTACCCTCATTTTACAGGTCAGGAGTGTTGGCAAGTTCCTGTGTTCACCAGAGGCCAAATCCAGTCAGCTGTCTGTTTTGTGCATTATGTTTTATAAGCCTGTCTATCTATGGTCAAGCTCTTCTTTATCTACATCGTGTTTATGACTGCTTTCATACTAATAGCGACAAAGTCTAAAAGTTACACTCTCAGGACTTTTTCTGAAACATTTACTGTCAAAAAGAGGAAGAAAGAAAAAATTTTCCCCATTCTTACATACTTCAGACCAAAGCCTGGAAAGTTCACTGTTGGAAGACTCTGCTCTACTCTCATCTCCTAGGCCCATTTTCCTCTGGTGACTTGGTGTTCTGATGCCATTTAGCCCTCAGAAATCCCTGGCTATGCCTTTCTCAAGCACTTTCAACAACTCAGTTGGGAATTAGACCACAATCAAACCTGCCCTGGCCCACCCTACATAACTTCCTCTCCGCGCTCCATGGAGAGAGAAGGTGCTAAAGATGTGGAAGTGCCACGTTTATTCTTGGTGAACAGGTTTCTCATTTCCATGTCCTAGGATGATGTGTTACTTACTTTAAGCTGCTTTGCTTGAATTGCTTTGCTTCACCCTTTTAAGAACCTAAGACTCACTTCCTCTTTGAAATCATTATAAAAACAAAACAAAATCCCCGTATATTTTCTTACCCCTACACCAGTGGTTTGGCTTCTTTGTTCTGAATTTCGTCAGAACTTAGGGTATTGCTTCCATCCTCCTCCACCCACTCTTAGAATTACCTCAGCACTTAGAGGATTATTTCCATTACACATACACACACACACACACACACACACACACACACACGAATCTTGATGATGTCTACATCTAACGTGAAGGCTTCAAGGAGAACCGGGATCATATTGACCTGGTCATTAGCATCTTTGATTCTACATTCTTGTTACTCATCAGATAAATTCTGAGTAATTGGAAAAACTTTTTTTGTTTCAAGATTGTTCACTTAAAATAACATGGTGTGGTAATTACTGCCCTTTCTCAACCATTCTTTAAACTGGATCCCCTCCTAAACCTATTGAAATCAGTTTGAATCTTTGACAAAATTTGAAAGCAAAATATTAACAGATACCTTCCCTCTGTTTCACAGAGATTTAAAGAGAAAATGCAAATCTTCTTTGTTTCCAAATGCAAGAGGCTAAGATTTTTAATAATTGGAATTGTAGTTCTATACGTTGATTCATCAGACTATAATTTTGTTTCACCTCAACTCCTTCCTTGCCCGTCGAGTCAGAACCGACTCATAGCTGACCCTCCGTTGGGTTTCTGAGGCTGTAAGTCACACGGGAAGAGATTGCCCATCTTTCTCTCGAGGAGCCACTGGTGGATGCAGACTGCGAGAGAGGCACCACGTCTGAGATAGCAGCACAACTCCGTATGGATTACGCCACCAGAATACCCTATATTTGTGTTTAACTGTATATACTGTTCAGAACTTGGCTACTCAAAATGTGGTTGGGGCTTCTGGTACCTTGTCCTCATCTGGGAACTTCTTAGAACTATGGAGGCTCAGGTTCCACCCTAGACCTACTGGATCAGAACAAGGCCCCCAGGTGATGCAGGTACACACCAGAGTCAGCACAGACATGGACTGACAGTGGCAGCAACAGTGAGCTCAAACATGATAGTGATTTTGAGGATTGTGCTGGATGAGGCTGTGTGTTGTTTAGTTGTCTTTGAGATCGCTACCAGTAAGGACTAAGGCTTTGAACAGGCTCATTGCAGTTTTATCCCCCCTGGAAATTTGCATTTCCACCCCAGGTGATTCTTATGTTAGAATTTTCCTCTCAATTCAATCTCATTGCCATCTAGTGGAGACCACTGATAGCTGACTCTCATGTAAGTTTTCTGCAGGATGTAAAGCACATAGTAGGAGATGGCCTATCTTTATCCTATGGAGATACTGCCTTTGGTTTAGCAGCACAACTTCCTCTGGACTACACATCAGAGCTCCCTAAAGTCTTATTAACAGGTTATAAAAGGAGCAAGGGCAGTGTGCAGATGGCCAAGTCTCACCTCTGTGAACTCAACAAAGGGGACCTGTCCCCGTCAATAACATCCACAGTACAAACCCAATAGCTATATTATGGTTAGACATGCTCCTCCATGCTCCTGTACCTACTTCTAGTAATTCTGACACCAATATTAACTGCTCTATAGAGTTCAAAATCCATTGCAATAGCTCACAGACCGTACAGAACCATAGTCATGATTATGAAATTTATCAGGAAAGTTGTGTTGTTGTTTACCATAGAGTTAGAACCAACTTATAGCTGACCCCCTAGCAGGTTTTCAGAGGCCGTTAATCACACAGGAGGAGATTGCCCATCCTTCTCCCACAGAGCATCTGGTGGATTCTAACCTCGTGTCTTTGGGATTGCAGCACAGCTTCTTGCCGCTAGGCCACCGTGTGTTCACCAGACTTTCAGCCCTTTAGTCCAGTGTACAAAGCTCTCTTAGTCATGCCACTTATGGCATCTCCAGTAAGCTTGAGCAAACGGACAGGTTCTGATTCCACAGCATAGCAGCCCCATGTCAACTCTGTGTCACATCTGGTCTCTGGCTCTCTGCTGTGTATGCTGCTGGCCTCCTCTAGGTCTGGTTGGCTCAAGAATCTTTAACCTTGAAGGACACACACTGTATTCTCTGCTTCTTCTTTTGATGGTGAGCTTCTCAATTTCTGCTGCTGAATCCACTCAATTTAATGGCGAGACTAGCCAATCCCCTTGTAAATAGACTAACACACTCTGTTCACATGTCCCTTCCCATCCATGTGGCAAAATCAAAGTGAGTCAGTGGAAAGCCATTTTGAATAATAATTCAACATCATAAAACTGGATTGCTGTTGTGTGCCATCAAGTTAGATTTGACTTATAGCTGACCCTTCAGTAGTTTTCTGAGGCAGTAAATCACATGGGAGGAAATTGCTCATCCTTCCCCTGAGGAGCAACTGGTAGATTAGAATTGTGTGCATTTGAAATTGCAGTGCAACTTCTTACCACTAGGCCACCAAAGCTCAGTTAAAAGAGAATTATGATTCTGTTTATCTGGGGTAGGAAACTCTGGTGGCCTGTTAGCAAGTAGCTATGCTGTAATTCCAAAGGTACATGGTTCAAATCTACCAGTCGTTTCATGTGAGAAATATGGGCGTTCTCCTTCCTTGTGATTAATTGCCTCTGAAAACCCTCTGGAAAGGTCAGCTATGGTTTGGTTCTGACTTGACTATACACAACAACAACAACAATATCTGAGATAGAAATGCAAATTTACTGTAGTATGTTGAACTGAAATGAACTGGCATGTAGTCCTGGTTGGAATTGACTGTGGCATTCTAAAAATAAAAGCAAACTATGTTATTAGCCTAATAGTTGGAAAAACACAAAAATAAATTCCTACCTCACAGACTTACTGTATTGTATGATAATGTGGTTTTATGTATGGTGAATATTTTTCTATTTTATCTTTTTAATAGAATCTGAAATCATGGCAGGGGTATGTTAGGAGAAGTTTACTGTTAATTATTGTTGGAGACTAATCATTATTAGGAGGCATACTAAATATTCCTTTATTCACTCTCCTGGTTGGAATGCATTTAATTTCTCTCATAATGAGAGATAACAAAACATTTTTGGTTGAGTACAGTCAGGGGTAGTTGATAGTAGGTCAGTAACCTCAACTCTTACCAATAGCAAGAAGTGTAATATGTTTTCCTGTGCATTATTTACCAGTTCCCTTTGATTATCCTGGAACTTATTTGTACTGCAGTGTGTTCTGGAGAAAGTTCTAACAGTATTTCATATATACTTTCTTCCCAATTAATCTAAGCAGGGCCAGTAAGGCTTTAAGGGCCAGTTTAGTTTGAAAAGGCTCTTTGAAAAGCCTATCTTCTTATATGGCTGTTTCCCCTCCCCCACTCAATTTTGTCCTTAGAAGCAGCTACTTTTCCAAGTTTTTAATGGGTGTTTGTATAGAGAATATATGTACCTGTAGGTCATATACAGCAGAGACTTAAGAGGTGATTGCCTCAGTTTTCTCATCTGTAGAGTGGGAATACTATAGTCCTCCTATAGAGTTTCTGAGGAAAGCAAGTGTGATAATTCATGTAAAGTATGAAGAACTATTCTTAGCATAACACAACACACATCATAAATATGTGTTTCTTAGTATATGTATTAGAAGCAAGAGTGGCATCCACTTCTTAAACAGCATGCCTCTGGAAACTCTGTGAACTTTGATAAATGCCGATGGCTGTGGAAGGGCTTCAGGCCTTTTGTTCGTGGGGTTGCTATGAGTCGTGCTCGACTTGATGGAAATCAACAACAAAACAGCAGCAATTACATATAAGCATTTTTCCATGTCTTTCTCCTTCTTTTATACATGAATAGTAGCATACTGTATTCATGCTTCAGTGCTTTGTTTTTTTCACCCTACAATGTGGAGATTGGTTTGTTGTATACTCAGAGGTGTGTTTTTATGGAAAAATCACACCAAAGTATTTAGTTTTAAATTGCTAAGTAATGTCTCTTAACTGGTGATGGAAACTGCAATGACCAATAGAAACTGCTCCCCTCCCAACAAGTGGTGCCCCCCCAAGTGGGGCCCACCCAGGTGGTGACCAGGACATATGCGATGCATAACTGCCAAACCTTAGTTCAGTACATCTCTGTGTTAACCAGTAAACACAGTTTACTGTACAGTTTATACAGTCAGTTTTGTACAGTTTACACAGTAATTTTGACTCATGGTGACCTCATTTCTGGAAGGTAGACTTGTGCTCCACATCCACAATATTTACAAAGGATAATTTTTAGAGGTCCTTTACCAGGTTTTTGTTCCAGTTGAACTTCCTCCATTTAGGTTAGCTATTGAGTTTGCCAAGTGTTTGCAGCAGTAGGGACTCATTATAGAGCATTGCTCTGGCTCTCACTCTTTCCCTCCCTCCTTCTCTCCCTCCATCTCTCTCTCTCCCATCCTCCTCTCCCTTCCCTCTCTCCCCTTCTCCTTGTGTGCTCTCTCTCCCTCCCTCCCTCTTCCTATCCTCCCCCTATCTCCCCCCTCTTCTTCTCCTTGTGTGCTCTCTCTCCCTCCCTCCTCCTTTCTCCCTCCCTCTCCTTGTGTGCTTGTTCTCTCTCTCTCCCTCCCCCCCTCCTTCTTTCTCCTTGTGCTTGCTCTCTCGCTCTCTCTTTTTCCTTGCTCTCTACTTGGAACTGACTCATAGCTAACCATACACAGAGTTTGCAAGGCTGTATATCATGTGGGAGGAGATTACCCATCTTTCTTCTTTAGAGCCACTGGTGAGTTGTAACTGTCAGAGAGACTCAACCTTGAAGTTAGCAGCATAACACCCTGCTGACTGATGCTTAGAGCTCCCTTTTATAGAGTATATGCAGCTTATTCTTAGAGCCTTACTCATTTCAGAGCCTTCACAGTATTCTGTTTTATGAATAGACCGTACCTATTGAGGACCATTTAGGTTGTTTCTATTCTTTTTATAGTGATAGAAAAAACTGGCAAATGGCACGTGTACATGTGGTGTTTCAATATAAAATAACAATGAATGTTGTCTGGCAACACTAGCTGTATAGTAAGCTGATTTGAACTCCCAAGACCTATAGCAAATTCACAGAAACCTTCATGCTACTGATTCTGAGTTTCTTTGTCTACTAGCAGAGTTCCTTTACTATGCACCTATAGCATTAACATCTTAAAAGCAAGGGAGCCCCTAATAAACCAAGCTTGTGGTCTGCTTAGTTATATATCTATGGCTTATCAATTTTTCACTTCCTGCATGGTAGCTCATGTGACTTTCTGATTTGAAATAGTCCTTGTCAGTCCATCGCTATTGTCAGGGATCTCTCCAGAGTGCTGAAGAGTAAGGATGTCAGACTAGAGACTAAGGTTCACTTGATCCAAGCTATAATCTTTGCAATTACTTACTATGCATCTGAGAGCTGGGCAATAACTAAGGATGCTAGAAGAAAAATCGATGCTTTTGAGTTGTGTTGCTGGAGAAGAGTATTGAACATGTCATAGACTACCAAGAGAACAAACAGGTCTATCTTGGAGATAGTGAAACCAAGCTGCTCCTTGGAGGCAAGGAATTTGAAGCTCCATCTCACTTACTTTGGACATGTTGCCAGAAGGGGCCAGTCTTTAGAGTAGGGCATCATGCTTGGAAGGGTGGAGGGACAGTACAGGAGAGAAGACCCTGAAAGAGATGGATTGACATAGTAATTGGGGTAATGAAGGTAATTGGGGTAATGAAGGAAACAATGAGTTTGGCTCAAGAGAGGACAGACTTCAGAGCTATTATACACATGATCCCTATGAGTTGCAAGTGACTTGATGGCACATAACAACAACAACAATTCATCTCAGCTTTTAACTGCAAAAACAAAACAAAACAAACAACAACAACAACAAAAACCAGAAACAAGCTAACTGGTCCTTAATTAAGTTGGTCCACTTCTTTTTGAACAATGTTATTATATTCCAACTTTTCTACATTCATGATTTATACAGTATATGTTCTCATTATTAGTGGCTATTTGCAACTGTCCCTCATCATTTGTGTTTTCAGTAGAAGGGCTCAGCCTCCAGTGTTGTGTCTAATAGTTAAGTGTGCTCTGTTGTTCATAACATTTTTGAAGGCATGTTATTTTAGAAGTGAGTCACTAGTCCTTCTTCCTAGTCTGCCTTAATTTGGAAGCTCAGCTTTAGTACAATATCTGACAGACAAATATTTTACTCAAAAAAGAAGGTGATTAACAAGCAACCATAAATATTTCTAAACTGTTAGAGACTCAGCATGCAAAGACACTTCCTCATTGCAAAAACTGACAGATAAATTCAGCATTGATTCCTACCCTCTTGGGTGTGTGTCCCGTCCTGTCCAGTCTCCCTCCCTGTTCCATTCCCCACAACCATCCCTTCTCTGTGAGTGGCTGCTAAGTGAGACCATATACATTCCCATGGCAAATAAAGGCGATCCTACAGAGTTTGGAAATTTTGGAACAATATCATTAATATCACATGCAAGCTAAACCTTCCTGAAGATTATCCAAAGACAACTAGAATGAACAGTACATTAACAGAGAACTGCCAGAAGTACAAGCAAGATTTAGAAGAGGCTGTGGCACTAGGGATATCATTGCCAATGTCATATGGATCTTGGCTGAAAGCAGAGAATGCCAGAAGAATGTCTATTTGTCTTTTTCAGCTATGCAAAGGCATTTAACTGTGGATTACAACAAATTGTGACTAACATTGAGAAGAATGAGAATCTCAGAATACTTGATTGTGCTCATGTGAAACCTATACTTAGGAGGCAGTCGTCAAAATAGAGCAAGGGAACAGTAAACGGGTCAAAATCAAGAAAGGAGTGTGTCAGGTATGCATCCTGTCTCCATATCTTTTCAATTTATATGTGTAACAAATCATTTAGGAGGCTGGACTTTATGAAGAAAAATGTGACATAATCAACAACCTGTGATACACAAATGATACAACCTTACTCACTGACTCTGAGGAGGATTTGAAGTGTTTGCTGAAGAAGGTTAAGGACTACAGCCTTCAATATGGCTTACATCTCAACATCAAGAAGACAAAGGTTCTCACCAGTGGGCCAGTTGGAAGCATTATGTTAGATGGATAAGAGATTGAGGTTGTTTACAATTTCATCTTGACTGGATCCATGAATTATTTTATATTGGTTTGATTACAAAGTTTCTATACTTTGTGTTTCATTCTTAACACCAACAATCAGGAAATCAAAAGTTGAATTGCGTGGGGACGTATGCTGTCAGACACCTCTCCAAAGTGCTAAAGAGCCATGATGTCAGTCTAGAGATTAAGGTGCACCTGATCTAAGCCATGGTCTTGGAAATTATTTGCTATGCATCTGAGAGCTGGATAATGACTAAGGATGACAAAAGATTGATGCCTTTGAGTTTTGGTGCTGGAGAAGAGTATCAAACATACTATGGACTGTCAAGAGAACAAACAGGTCTGTCCTAGAGAGGGTGAAGCCGTGCTGCTCCTTGGAGCCAAAGAATTTGAAACTCTGTCTCAAATACTTTGGACTTGTTGCAAGGAGGGTCCAGTCTTTGGAGAAGGACATCATACTTGGAAGGATAGAGGGACAGCACAGAGAAGACTCTCAATGAGATGGATTGACCCAGTGACTGTGGCATTGGGGAGAGGTGTGTCAGAGACAGTAAGATTGGCTCAAGATAGGGCAGAGTTCAGAGCTATTGTTCATACAGGGTAGCTATGAATTGTAGTCCACTCAACTGCATATAACAACAGCTTGCCCAATCCACCTGGACTAGATGACTTCATCTAAGTCTGTAACCACTGTTGTACCACCTGTTGTGCATTTCCCCTTTCTGTGTTATGTAAATATCTGATAAGATGGAGATATGAGGCTGCCACTCCTTTCAAAAGATCTCTTATCTAAGAAGCTAGGAAACCAAATGTGTGGACACCTCTTTTTCTTTATCACCTAGATATAAATGGACCCTTGATAACTTGTGTAAAGTCTTTCTGTATAAGTAACTTTCAGGAGTTTGGTTTTAGCTGGCTTGCTGGCTAATTCACCCACTCTTTTATCTCTTTTCTTTTCTACAGCATGCTGGAATAAACTACCTTTTCTTGACTTTCAGTAACTGGAATGGTTGCTAGTTTCCTTCCCTACAAAAGAAGGGGGGGGGAATTTAACTTGGAGGTTAAATTTCTAGAACTCAAAATAGTAAAAAAGTGTTTACTTTTATAAAATCCAGTAGGGTGGAGTTGGTTCTGACTCCTGGAAAACCTTCATTGGATTTCTAGGGCTTTAAATCTTATGAGGAGGAGACTGCGTACCTTCTTCTGCAGAGTGGCGGGTGGGTTTGAACGATGAACTTTCCAATTGGCAGGTCAGCGCTGAAACTGCTGCACCACCTGGGCTTAACCTATTGACCCCTGCAGAATGACACACTCACTGGCAATGTGCAAGTGCCTTTTATTTTATTTTATTTTTTTAATTATTATTAAATTTTAGTAGTTTCAATGAACATTCACAGGGATTCTGGGCTTTCACTCCTTCATTGCCGCACCATTCTCTCCACCCTCCTCCCCAGTTTGTTCTTCTTCCCCGCCATCCGAATGTCTGGCAAGTGCCTTTTAATGACAGTCTGATTTTAACTTTAATGTAAAAAGAAAAAAAAATAATGAAGAATTTGTTTAGAAACAAAAGGGACTTTATTTATGAATATTTAATAAAGCAAAAACCCCATGTGTGTTTGGAAATTGAATTAAGATTGCTAGCTTTTTTGGAACCCGATTGGAGATAGGGACAGGAAGAGAGTTCTTTATGCGTTGCTGTTACAAGGACAACAAGGTGGTGTGAGCTGTTTGTCAAGAGGACCTGCATAATGTGCAAGAAATTGTCATTATAGTCACTAACTCCTAAGGCCTTCACGAGCTTTTGAAGCAAAACAAAGAGTTTGGAAAAACAAACTCCACACAACTGTGTATTTCATGCTTTTGTTTGCATCAGTGCCAGTGGCTCAGCGCGCTGTGAAATGCCAGGGCTTAACTGGGCTGTAGGTTGCATTCATTCTCCGGGCTTGGCACAACATAGAGGACCTCTTTCTTTTAGCCTAAAATCTCATTATACAAATCTCTGCTGCCAATGGAGAGGACCGTGCAGCTTTTATGGAGGGTGTAGGCGAAACTATTCTAACTACTTTTAATAATATAATCTGAAACAAATGAGAGCTAAAGCTTGCATCTTGCAGATTCGATTATCCTATAACGTTGTTGTTGTGTACCATCGTGTTGGAGCTGGCCCTCCGGTGGGTTTTCAGAGGCAGATAATAAAATTATCCAAAATAGATACAGTACCCTTCTGACTGTTGTACATTTTGTAGATAATTCAGGCAGCATTTAACAGAGAGCCTAACATTCTTATCATTTGAAAAATAGCTTTTGTCTGTGGGAAGAATTATGATTAGCACCAAGTCATTCATATATATATATATATATATATATATATATATAGTGTTAAAATGTGTGTGTGTGTGTGTGTGAGAGAGAGAGAGAGAGAGACAGAAACAAAGAGAAAGAGAGAGAGCGAGAGGGAGAGAGCATGTCTAACATGAAATTGGCCATGATAGTGGTATTGAAGCACAGAACTCAGGAGCAATAATTGCATTCATCATGCTTTACAAAGACCACGAGATAGACATACTCTTCTTTGATCGCAAGGTTCATTTGGAAGTTTCAGATGAGTTTAGGAATTGAAAGAGAGCATTCTAAGAAGCATGCAAGCACGTGGCCTGTTTTAATGACCACATCAATCAGCAAGTCCTTGTTGGCTATCACATGTGTTGAAGGTGGCAGCTGTTCAACCCCAAGTGCAGCTGGGGGTTAGCTGATGTCTCCCTGTCTGGTAAGGATCCCACCGCTGCTGGAGGACTTCCATCTGGACAGCCCAGGACACCCGCTTGTGGCTTTTGGCTGAACCTGTGAGACTCACACTGTGGGATTCTACACTGGTGCTCAAGGTTTGTGCCTGGCCCAGGCTAGCTTCTTCTCCAAGGGCTGGAGGGACAGGTAAGGCTTCACATTCTCTGAGGAGTTGAGCATCAAGCCTGTTCTTATCAAAGTGGTGGATTTTCCTTCTTTTCAGCAACATGAAAAGATCTTGACATTGAAGCTATGTCCTTTCCCCACCTCTGTTAAAGTACAGCCCAACACAGTAGATGCTGTTTATGATTCACAATGCTGTCAGGTTGGCCTTAGTCAATCATGCAACCCTATGTACAAATGTAAAAGAGGCTGGAATGCTTCTTGGATCTGTGTCATCTTCACAATCATGAATAAGGTCAAACATGATTTTTAGGCTATTTTATTTTGAATGCCTTTCAACCCATGAGCTAATGTATAGGGTTTTCAGTGATTGATTTTCAGAACTAGATCTCCATATCTTTCTAGACTGTTTTATTCTAGAAGCTCCACTGAAACTTTTCTACTATGGTTGAACCTGCAGATATTTGAAATACTTGTGACATAGCTTTTGCATCATAGGTATGTGCAAACTGCCATTGTTGTTGTTGTTAGGTGCCATTGAGTCAAGTAGGACTCATTGCGACCCTATGATCAGTGGATTTGAACCCCATCTTATTCTGTGCCATCCTCACACTTCTCACATTAGAGCCCTTTGTGGCAGTCACTGTGTCAATCCGTCAGGTTGAGGGTCTTCCTCCATCCTTCCGAGCATCACATCCCTTTCCAAGGAATAACCCCTCCTAGGGCCCAAAGAATGTGAGGTGAAGCCTCATCATCCTTGCCTCCAAAGAGCAACCTGGCTGCACCCTTTCCAAGACATATTTGTTTGTTCTTTTGGCAGTCCATGGAATGTTCAGTGCTCTTCTTCAACACCACAGGTATCTGTTCTTCTTCAGTCATCCCTATTCATTGTTCATCTCTTAGATGCATAGCAAGTGATTGAAAAGACCATGGCCTGAATCAGATGCACCTTAGTCATCAAACTGACACCATTATGCCTCAGTAATTTGGAGAGGTCCTTAACAGCAGACTTTTCCAATGTAATATGTCTCCTGATTTCCTGACTTCTGGTACCATAAGTGTTAATGGTAGACTCAGTAAGATGAACTTGTTGACAGTTTCAGTCTCTCCTCCATCCACATGATGTTGCTTATCAGTTCAGTGGTAAGAATCTTTGTATTCTTTACATAGAGAAGCAATCCATATTGAATGCTGTGTTCCTTCATCTTCTGCAACAAGTGCTTCTGGAAATTGCACTAGAGTGTTGAGAATCCAAAACCAAGGGAAAATATGCTAAAGTAAAAGAGCTGAACAGAAGATTTCAAAGCTTGAGTGGACAAAGCCTTTCTCAAGCTGAGAAAACTGAGAAACAAATTTAAACCTTGAGTTGCAATATTGAAAGATGCTGTGGGCAATATATTGAATAACCCAGAAAACATCAAAAGAAGATGGAGGGAATACACATAATACACCAAAAAGAATTGACTGACACTGAAAAATTTCAGGAGGTACCATATGAGCAGGAGCCAGTTGTAATGAAGGAGGAAGTGGAAGCTGCATTGAAGACATTGGCAAAAAATAAGGCCCCAGGAATCGATGGAATACCAATTGAGTTGTTTCAATTAACAGATGCAGCGTTGGATGTGTTCATCAGTCTATGCCAGAAAATTTGGAGGACGGCTTTCTGGCTAACAGATTGGAAGAGGTGCATATTTGTTCTCATTCCCAAGAAAGGTGATCCAACTGAATGTGGAAACTAATCTGTTAAAGATCATTCAAAAATGGCTAGAACAGAAAATGTGTATGAGGATCCAAGGGGGGGTAGCAGTAGAAGGGTAGGGATGAACACAGGCTAATCACCGGGTAGCACAATTTGATGGTTAGAGAGAGGGTGAGTGAAGGAAATGAAAAGGATCCAGTGTGAAAAACAATATATATGAACTTTGTAAGTAATGTAGTATAAAATAAAATTTTTATTTAAAACAACAACAAACATGGCTAGAATAATACATAGATAAGGAACTGCCAGAAGTTCAAGCAGGATTTAAAAGAGGCCGTGACACCAGGGACATCATTGCTGATGTCAGTTGGATCCTGGCTGAAAGTAGAGACTACGAGAAAAATGTCTATTTGTGTTTTATTGACTATGCAAAGGCTTTTGACTGTGTGGATCATAACAAACTGTGGCTGATATTGAAAATCCCAGAGCACTTGATTATGCTCATAGGGAACCTATACCTGGCCCGGGAGGCTGTTGTGTGAACAAAGCAGGGGAGCACTGCATAGCTTAAAATTAAGAAGGGAGTATGTCCAGGTTGTATTCTCTCTCCATTCCTATTAAATTTGTATGCTTAGCAAATTATCTGAGAAGTTGGATGCTGTGAAGAGGAGTACGGCATCAGGATTGGAGGGAGACTCATCAATAACCTGTGTTATGCAGATGACACAGCCTTGCTTAACCAAAGTGAGGAGTTGCTGTAGTGAATTCCACTTATTTGGTCATTAAAATGTACTGGTTCTTATGCTATTCTTATTGTCACAGGCATGAATGAGATAGATGTTTACATACTTCTTTTACAGACGAATAGAGCTAGTGGCATAGTCCATTAGGAGTTAAGCTGCTCATCTTGGAGTGGTGCCTCTGGTGGTTTTGAATCCACCAGCAGTTCCACGTGAGAAAGATGGGCAATCTCTTCTGTATGGTTTACAGCCTCTGAAAACCTATTGGAAGGTCTACATGAGTTGGTTTTCACTTGATGACAATTAGAGGTTTTGAAAAACAGATTAAATGGAGTTCTTATGGCCCAGTGGTTACAATACTTGACTGCTAATTGAAAGATCAGAGGTTCAAATCTACCAGAAGCTTTGTAGGTGAAAGATGTAGCAGTCTGCTTTGTGTATATTGTTGTTGTTATTATGTATCGTTGAGGCAGGACTAACCCATAGCTGACCCTCCAGAAGATTTTCAGAGGCAGTAAATCTCACAAGGGGAGTTTGCTCATTTTTCTCCCAAGGAACCTGGTGGATTTGAACAAGGTGCCTTAGGGTTTGAACACAGATCTTTATCACTAGACAACCAGAGCATCAGAGATAGTTGAACAATGGCAAGTCCTAGTAATGGCTGGAGGGTAAGCTATGAGTCAGTTCTGATTCAATGAAACTTAACAACAATCTTTAATGGAATTATGTCAGTTTTAGTGTTGCAGATGATTTTCAGTATCTTCTCTAATTATCTTTACTGTTTCTCTCAGAATAGAGTCTTACTTCATCGAGAAGTTGTCAGAACAGTTGTTTAACTTTTCAGTGATTAGCAATACCACACTTTGATCAGCTTTTGGTGCTGGCTGGAGCTTTGCAAATTCTTGCTTTCCTCTTCCAATCCCCCATCCACACAGATGCTGCTACTTCTCAGCACGGGCATTGTCCGATTCCCTTGGGGTTCTGAGGCATGCCAGGCAGTGTTCTTATTTCACATATATTATGTCTCTTGTATTTGTCACACTTCCCCCTTGTCTTTCTACTGAATCATATTGATTTTTGTCTTCATTAATTCTTCCCATCACTGCCAATTTTTTCTTTGTGTTCAACATCTCTTTTAAAATATTGTTCAATAGGCTTCTGCTAAGCTTTGTTGATTTCTCATTCTTAATTCAATTCTTGTTATTTTCTCTTGTGTGCTTTATTTTCTATAGCAGGCCTCCCTCCCTGTTTCAGTGGTTATTTTGTTCCTTCTCTGGTGGGATTCCTCTGCTTTCCCCTCTCTCTTTGGCTCCCAGTCTGCTTCTGGCTGTGCTGATCCTTGGAGTTGCAGTGTGGTAGATCAGAACAGAGGTCAGTACTGCCTCTGGGAAGCTGGCAAGAATTTTCAGAATCCTGCTGGCACATTGGTTAAGTGTGCACCTGCTGACTCTAAAATGCCAGAGGTTTGCGCCCACCAGCTGTTCTGTGGGATGTAGTCAGCTTTTGTAAAGTTCCACAGTCTTAACACACTCTGTGGGACCGTTCTAAAGGACTAGTATGAGTCAACATTGAGTAGATGGCAATGCCTTTTGTTGTTGTTGGACTTATTATAACTACTGATAAGTACTATGTCATTCTTTTCCTGCCTGTTCCAGTTTTTCCAACTACGCCTTTCTCCAGTTGAGTACAAGTCACTGGGATGGAGAAAACAGCGCTGAGCGCGTGGGGAAGCCGTTGCTGGCCTCTGTGGCTCCTTGGTCATGTTAACATTTAGCAGTTGTTGTTAGCAGGGACTGATTACCCAGTAAGCAAGGACTTCCTTGTTGAACTTATTTACTAATCTGGAGTGAACGCTTTCATATGTTTTCCAGCACATGTGAGCCTGTGCTTTCCATGTGTTCCAAGTTCTCTGTCCCTATGAGGGATTTTTAAATTTGAAAAGAGGCTTTCAATCTGCCAAAAGGTGCGGTGGGGTTGGGAGAGAAATAGATGCCAGCTATATGTAGAAGCAGAATCTCTGGAGAAGTGAAAATGTGAAACGGGTCATCACAGATCAGTGAGGAAGCCCAAGGAAGCTCATGCTTACCTTGTTTATTGGGTAATCTGGCACTGGTTGGTAAGAGCCATCAAGTTGATTTTTATTTAGAGTGACCCATGAAACAGAGTAGAGCTGCCCCACAGAGTTTTCTTGGCTGAAATTTTGATGCAAACTCTGGTTGGCCTAGAGATAAGAAGCTGTGCTGCAGTCTCCAAGACACACAGTTTGAATCCACCAGCTGTGCCATGGGAGAATGATGGGCAATCTCCTCCCATGCAATTGCTGTCTCTAAAAACCTGCTGGAAGGTCAGCTCAGTTCCATCTCGAGGGTATACAACAACAACAGCAACAACAACAACAACAGCAGCAGCAGCAGCAGCAGCAGCGTTTTTGGAAGGTGATCCCCACGTCTTTCTTCTGGGGAACTACTGGGTGGATTTGAACCACCAAATTTTAGGTTAGAGATAAATGATTAGCTATCTATGTAGTCAGGAATACTTACAGTAATATTATAGCATCTAATATTATATGTAATATAGATAGAGCTATAAGTGTCATTCATTGTTATGTATACTATATGCTAGACTTTGAACCAGGCATCTTATCTGTTACCTCAAACCCTCACTACCTGCTCAAGTGTCCTTTTCTCTATCTGACAGCTGAGGGACTTGATACAATAGGAGTTGAACAATCGTGCCAAAGCCCACATAATTTCTAAGTGTCTGAACTGGAATTCAAACTCCAGTGTGACTCAAAATCTATATCGTTTCCAACCCAGTTTATTTTTTTGTGCAGATTGAATTTGGCACTTATGCACTTACCCCTTTTGTTATCTTCAGTGGAGTTAGATCCTTCCTGTCCTAATTAGTGTCTGTCTTGGGTATTCCCTCCTGTTACATCTTAATTCTATTGCGTCATGCTCCCTGGAGTTATTTACAGCTCCACATTCAATTCATTAACAGTCCTGGTCCATTATTTCCTTTGTTCATTGTCCTAGAATCAAGTATCTGGTGAATCCTGTTTCTCCACTTCCTTCCATCATGAGAATACTAAATACATTATAATATGTCTCTGACTATAGAAGAATATAAAAATCAATGTTATTGATGATGTACTTTTTTACGAGTGCAACTTTTCTGCTTCCATAGTTTTTATATGAATATATAAAGACTTTTTAACAATACTTACTCTTAAATTGTGTCTTGCCTTTCCAGAGCATTTTCTCATTTATGCTGTTGTTGCTGGCTGTTAACAAGTTGTTTCTAAACAAACAGTATACAACCAAGCACAGTGCCCCCTGGTCCTGTGCCGGCTCCATGACAGATTGTGGGTCAGACTTCTGTGATCCAAAGGCGTGGCAATGTCTGATTTTCGGAAGTAGATCACCAGGCTTTTCTTCCTGGTTTGTCATGGTCTGCAGGCTCTGCTGAAGCCTGTTCAACATCATAGCCACATGCAGGCCTCTGCTGATGGATTGTGGCTCCGTTGATCAGAAATAAAATTCAGGTCCCCCAAACTGAACGTGAGAATTCTGCCACTGAACCTCCCTTGCCCGTGTCCACACAGGGATGCTGTTAATTTTGGGGTGCGATGGCAGGTTGGGATAAGACTTTGATAATTGCAGAATATTTCTGTTTCAGAAGAGATTTAGAATGATTTTTAAAAGATCTGCAATATGAAATTTTATGTTAGATGACTGAGGTAACTTTCAGTTCTGTAATTTTGGTATACAGTCAGCTTTCACTTGACAAGTATAAACAATTCCTTTCAAGTTGTCTTTTCGTTTTGTAGAGTTAAGGCTGTTTAGGGGGTTTATTTTCTGATTGTTGTTGGTTTTAGGTACCTTCTAGTTGGAAGTGACTATAGCTGACCCTCCAGTGGATTTTCCGAGACAGTGAATCATAGGGGAGAAGATTGGCCATCTGTGGAGCACAGCCATTAGTGGATTCAAACGGAATGCCTTTGGGTTGGCAGCACAACTCCTTACTGTTAAGCTACCAGAACTCCTTTATTTTCTGATTAGGAAATTAATATTTACTAATTGTAGAAAATGCAATAAACTTACACAGAATAACCAGTGTTGTTCATTGGTGTTATGTGGCTTTGAGGTGCCTGCAACTCATAGTGTCCCTATGTACAATAGCTCTGAACTCTATCCTATCTTGAGACAGTCTCACTGTCTCACATACCTGCCCCTATTACTCCAGTCACTGTGTCAATCTGTCTCATCCTGGGTCTTCCTCTCCTGTGTTGTACCTCCACTCTTCCAAGCATTATGTCCTTCTTCAAGGACTGGTCCCTCCTGGCAGCATGCCCAAAGTGTGTGAGACAGAGCTTCAAAATCCTTGCCTCCAGAGAGCAAGTTGGTTTCACCCTCTCCAGGACAGATTCGTTTGTTCACTTGGCTGTCCATGCTATGTTAAGTGCTCTTGTCCAGCACCACAACTCAAAGGCATCAATTCTTTTTCTTTCCTTAGTCATTATCCAGCTCTCTGATGCATAGCAAGTAACTGTGAAGACCATGGCCTGGATCAGGTATACCTTAGTCTCTAGACTGACATCTTTGCACTTCAGCACTCTGGAGAGGTCCCTGGCAGCAGACTTTCCCAGTGCAGTTCGTAATTTGATTTCCTGGCTTCTGGTTCTGAGAGTGTTGATTATAGACCCAAGCAAGTTGAAATTGTTGACAGTCTGAATAGGCATCCTTAGTGTCACTTGCTAGTGATAAACGCTTTGAATCTTGGTGTGTGTCTGTGTTCATTTTTTATATACCCGAGATCCCAACCGATCTCCCTTTTTTGTATTCTCACTTCTCATTGAACATGAATCATAAGAAACACTCTTATCAACAAGAATGATTTTAATGACATTACAATATTTCGTAGTATGTGTTCCATTTCTTCCTTGGTTGGTATAGTATTAGGCATTTCATTTGTTTCCAGTTTTATAATGAATGCTCCATTGTCTGTCTTAATGCATATGTCTTTACCCACAATTATAATTGCTACATTTTGATTGACTAGTTGAAATAAAATTACATTGTCAAAATAAGACTCTTTTAAAGATCCTTGATATGTAATGCTTGCTAAGTTATTGACTGGAGTGAGTGAGCCAATTTTTAGTCTAACCAGAGTAGATGAAGCCTGGGGCTTAATACCTGCTAATTGGCTTTGAGTGTTGATTATGTAATTGCACCACCAACTGAAAGGCAGATGGGTCAAACTCACCAGCTGCTCCTTGAAGAAAAGATGACCAGTCTCCTTCCGTGGAAATTACCACCTTTGAAATCAAATGGAGAATCTGCTATGAGGTGGTTCCAACTTCAAGGCAATGAGTTGTTGATCTAAAACTACTCATGTTCCTTAAGTTTGCATTTATCTGATTGTCAGTGAAATTGAAGGCGTATGCCAGGGATGTGTCCTATCTCCATACCTTTTCAACCTGTATGCAGAACAGATTATCCGAGAGGCTGGGCTCTATGAGGAGAAGTGTGGCGTTACGATTGGTGGAAGATCTATCAACAGTCTGTGTTATGCAGATAACACAACCTTGCTTGCTGAAACTGAGGAGGACCTGAAATGCTTGCTGTAGAGGGTCAAGGACTGAAGCTTTCCATATGGATTGAGGCTCAATGCCAAGAAGACAAAGAATCTCACCACTGGACCAATTGGCAGCATCAGGACGGATGGTGAAGAGATTGAGATTGTTAACAACTTTAGTCTTCTTGGCTCCACAGTCAACACTCTTGGCACCAGTAGCCAGGGAATAAAAAAAAAAACACAAAACATACTGCGATGGGAAAGTCTGCTGTTAGGGACCTCTCCAGGGTACTGAAGAGCAATGTTGTCACTCTGTAGGCTAAGGTGTGTCTAATACAGGCTATGGTCTTTGCAATCACTTGTTATGCATCAGAGAGTTGGACAATGACTAGGGAGGACAGAAGGAGAATTGATACCTTTGAGCTGTGGTCCTGGATAAGAGTATTGAATGTACCATGGACTGCCAAGAAAACAAACAGACTCATCCTGGAGAGGGTTAAACCAGGCTGCTCCTTGGAGGCAAGGATTCTGGGGCTTTGTCTGACATACTTTGGACATGTTGTAAGGAGGGACAGGTCCTTGGAGAGGGACATCATGCTTGGGAGGGTGGAAGGATGGCGCAGGAGGGGAAGACCCTCTCTATGAGGTGGATTGCTTCAGTGACTGGGGTAATCGGGATGGGTGTGTCAGAGGCAGTGCGATTGGCACAGGATAGAGCAGGGTTTAGAGTGACTCGATGGCACATAACAACAACAACAACATCTCTTTTTATAAGCCCATGTAAAATCTCAGTATATTCAAGATACTGATTTTTTTCTCTCTCCATTACATTGGTTGAAAGTATTGTTAGTTTTTCTCTGGTAACTTTTTTAGTGTGTGGATGCATTTAATTTTTAACTAGCCAAAAGATATCTGCTTCTATGTGAATAATTTCTGCCAGTTTGACAGTGTTTTCCCTTATACAGAAGAAGATAATATTTAACTATGCTTTTGAAGTAGAATTTTTAACCTAAATTTAACTCTCTGCTTTCTTCGTAATTTATTTTGGAGTGTTCTTCACAGTTATTTGTGATGCATCAGAAAGCTGGACAGTGACTAGGTAGGGAAGATAGAAGGAGACTTGATGCCTTTGAGCTGTGGTGCTGGAGAAGAGTTTTGAATATACCATGGACTGCTAGGAGAACAAACAGGTTCCTGCTGGAGAGGGTGAACCAGGCTGCTCCTTGGAGGCAAGGATTCTGAAGCTCCCTTTGACATGCTTTGGACATGTTGCAAGGGATGACCAGACCTTAGAGAGGTACATTATGCATGGGAGGGTGGAGGGACAGCACAAGAGAAGACCCTGGATGAGATGGATTGACTCAGTGACAGGTAATAAGGGTAGGTGTGTCAGAGACAGTAAGGTTGTCTCAGCATTGAGCAGGGTTCAGAGCTATTGTACATAGGGTCACTGTGAGCCACAAGGGATTTGATGGCACATAACAATAAACAATAACATAATTAGAGATTATAAGAATCTCATCACATAGATAATCAGTTGAACCAATAATTCATCATTGACTAAACCATTGCATCCCTAAAGACTTTCATTCTCACTTCACCATGTAGTAATATCTTACACATCTCAGGATGTGTTTCTATGTATTTGTTTTTTATTGATCTATTTCCTATTTGCCCCAGGAGCAGACTTTTAAATTATTTCAGATTTGTGTTTTATTATGTGAGAGATTACATGTTTCTATCTTATAATTATTGTTCAAAGCTTAGCTATTTTAAACTTTTAAAAATATTTCTCTATATGCCAAATAGTTCGATTGGCACAGGACAGAGTGGAGTTTAGGGCTGTTGTACATAGGGTCGCTATGAGTCGCAGGTGACTCGACGGCACATAACAACAACAACAACATATGCCAAATATTTCTTTATTTTACCAAGTTTCTTAGACTCCCTGTCCTGTCCTTATCTCTCCTGTCCTGTCCATCACTCTAAGGCCTACCAAAACGAAAAAAAAAAAAACCTAAACAAAGTAAAAACCAAAATGCAACAACAAATGGTCTAGGATTTCTATTGGAACTGAACTCCTTAGTAATTTCTATTTAGAAAGCCATTTTCATTTTGAACAGAATCTTCTTAATTATCTTTGTTTTGCTTTGTTAAGACTTTTTTCCCCCTCTAGAGATGACCATTTATCCATACCTGTTTGAACTTGGAATGTATTTTAAGGATGGGGTGGTCAGAGTCCTGTTGGCTGAATGTAGCCTATGACTTGTTTTCTTACTTCCTTTGAGTGAAGACTAAGATTTAGAAGAAATGGTTGAGGATCTTCTTCTGAAAATGAACCAATGAAAATCTTCTGTGTCACAACAGAGGCTTAAATTGTATTCTGGAAATGAGCTGGAAGGTGAGCCCCGGGGGATGGAAGGCCCCCAGAATACACAGTGGTCACATTAATGGACTTGAACATGCCAACAGTCATGAAGATGTTGCAAGAATGGGAAACTTCTCATTCTGCTGTACATGGGTGGCTGTGAATCAGAATGGACTTGATGACAACTAACAACACAAAATAATTAGTGGAAACATGAATCTCCAAGCCTCACAGAAGGAGAATCTTACGAGAGATGAGCCAGGAAATGACTGATTCTGTTCCTTCTCCATGTTTTTCCACTGTTGCTAAATATTCCGGACAGGAGCAAGTGAGACCTGGTTCCCTGACAAAGCAGCCGAAGGCTCACGTCACAGGGTGGTTTGAACGTTAATGCATTTCTTTGGAGTTATTCCCCTGTGTCCTGGAGAATGAGGTTGTTCAGGCACTAGATTTAGCGTTTTGGATCTTCTGAAAGGAATAACAAACCAAATCAAAGTTTACATCTTTGGCACATAAACCTACTCTTTGAAATTGCCAGAGATTTCATACTCCCTCCCTCACCACCTCCCCCCCCCCATGTAAAATTATTCAAGAGTAGTATAAGGTCCTGCAGAGTTTGGTTAATAGAATTTATATCAGAAAAGTCAGGCAGAGAGCAAATTTCATGGAAAAACTTCTAAAGCGAGGTTGTTGGAAATTTAAATTAGATTTGAGTGTGACTGATCGACTACTGAGAAATGCTATATAGTGCCTCACTGTTAAATTCTACAAGAATCTGCCTAGAATGAATATTGTTGTTTTTCTAATGCAGCGAGGCACTGATTTCTAGCTTGGTGTCCACGGGTATATATTTTCCAGATGTAATTATTTTGTTCAAGTAAATGAAAATATGTCTGATTCGGAGACTCAAAGCTCTTTCATTACGCTGAGAAGGATGTAGGAGCAGTTTGACATCCAGGCAAGAGTATTTCAGCAGATAAACTGCAAGGGATAGATACATTGAGAATTTCTTGTACTAAAAAAAAAAAA
>NW_006399945.1:512068-565419 GCF_000299155.1 Elephantulus edwardii | reverse complement strand
AAATTTAAATTAAAAAAATTAATTAAGTTAGAGTAAGGATGGCAATGGAATTATAATTGCTCAAGTTAATAACACTACATCGTGGCATGGAGGAGGAATAGTGGAAATATATCCACATTTACAACATTCCTCTTACTAAAACCATTTATGGAAAATAGGAACTGCATTGGAACATGTATCTCTGGATTGGAAATGATGATATTGTTAACATTTTTTACTTTTAAAGAATTGTTAGTCATTTTCTTTATATATGCAAACATTTATATATAGAAGTGCTGTTTTTTGATGACATGAACTGTCAAAACGATGTGTGATGTGATATGTTAATCGTATCAAGCTTTTGACTCAATAAAATATCCTAGAAGTGGCAGACTTTCCACAGTGCTGCTTTCTTCCTTACACTCAGGTGTGTTGAACATTGGAAGCTTCCAGCAGTTGGTAGAAGGGCTCAGTGAGTTTTATCATGGGAAGGCAGAGGCCCTGAGGGCTTCTGAGATGGATCCTATAAACCTCCAATCCTTGCCAGTGAACATGTCATTCCTCCAAGAACTAGAATTTAATCAGATGCCTCTCTGAAGTACTTAAGCACATGCTTTCAGAAATGGCTAGCTAGACAATGTTTAAAGATGTCGGGTATTTCTTGGAATGGGACTATTACTATTCAGGTCCTAGGGTGATGCTTTGAACCTTGTAGGTGCAAATAAGTATTTGTTACTATAGAAAATGGTCTATCAAGGAAATGTTCTGAGATTATGATCCTAACTTCTACATTTGGCCACTGTATGATTTTATTAATGGAGACTGGCACCTATGGACTGATGACTATAGATGGTTGCTGTATCAAGAACTTCTTTTAAAACTTCATTTGATCTTCATAACCATCCACAAGAGTTGCACCATGCCGTGAGGACTTTGTTAGTCAGGGTAGCTGTGTTATGCTGTGGTCACAGATCGTACAGTTTCAGTGGCTTAATTTGTCAGAGCAAAGTTCACTGCAGTCTGGCTAGTTGAATTAAGAAATGACTCAGTGATTCACATGACCCTGCCATCTCAGTCCGGAGGCTGTTAAGAGAAAGACTGGGACACTGTGCATGGACTTCTCTTTGCTCAAACCTGCTCTGCATGTTCTATGTATGTGTCACATTTCATTAGTCAGAACTACTGACTACTATGTTTTCAAACTAAATGAGGACAGAAAGGTAGTCTTCTGCATGTTGGGATGGGGAGAAAAATGAAGAATTGGTGAAGAACAATAATGGTTATCATAGGTGAGGTCTACATTTTTAATCTTTATTTTACAAATAAGACAACTGATGGCCCAAGGGAATAAGCTTATTTAAAGTTCCACAGAGGATATGTGGTAGAAATGGTTGTGGAACTTGAATTTGTCAGATTTAAAATCTTACATTTATAATGACATACAGTACTTCTTTTCTTAATGGAATTAATTTTTTCTCTTCTTTCAGAAACTTGTATTTCAGAAACTTACATACAATGGAGGTAGAATAATAAAATACTAGAATAAGAATTTGAAAACTTGATTTATAGGACTGATGCCATTATTGACTTCTTTATTATATAGCTAAGGTACCATTTATTTCCACTAATTACTATGAGGGAAATAGAAATTAATGCAAATAATAACCCCTTGAGAGTCATGAAATACTGTATAAAGATAATGGCCCATTGCCATCAATTTGGAACTGGTGGGCTTTTAGAGGCTGCAAATCGAAGGGATGAAATTGTCTGTCTTTCTCCAGTGGTACAGCCAGTAGATTTGAACTGCGTACCTTTGGGTTAGCAGCACAACTGCTTAACCACTAGGCCACTGTAGAATATATTTCTGATACCTGCTTTCTGAATAGTCTTGTATAGTTGTTTCCATATGTGGCATAAGCCAGCATTCTTAAAAGATAATTTCTTCTCTTGAAACAAGTAAATTTGCTAAATTATCTTGGTACATTTTGTTATTTTTCTTCCCATAAATATGCTTTAAGTGACGCTATAAAGCTCAATTTTATTGATATCCTCTTTTTGATGTTTTTAGATCAAAATGATGTTAAGTTTTGGCTAATTTGTTAATTTTAGCCATAATTTTCCCTGTCCCTCTTAGTTTCTTATCCTGAATTTTTTGAAACGGGGTGTGTGTGTGTATTTCTAGAGAATGCAAAAGAATACTTCTAGATAATGCAAATGAACTTAAATGCAGGATATTCTCTGATGTTTTACCATCAATTCATGGTGACACAGCGTGGTTCAAAGCAATTGCCTATCATCTTTGGCCAAATTAAGAAGTAATTTCTGGGAGTAGAGGAAGAAAAGGGAAACTTTTTTATCAAATCCATTAAATTGCCTTCTCTAACTTCCTGTCTCCCAAAGCTTGGTGAGGTGCTGTAGTTATCAACATGTGACTTTTTATATTTGAGGATTTCCTGAGTTCTGCATACTCGTTATACAGTTAGATATGTCTCTGTTCCCTCATCCTTTCTGGCAGTGCTCAATCATGCTAGAACATGCCGCCCACTGGGGGTTACTCTGTTTCTATGTCAGTCCTGCCCCACATTGCTTCAGATGTGATGTAATAGACTTTAACAGTTCTTTGACTTCCTGGCAGTGGTTAACTGTGCAATGAATAAAAAAGTTAGGAAAAGAAAAAAAGGTTTATGTGGATGTTTGGGAGTAAAATTCCCATTCATGAAAAAAAAAAGCACCACAACTCAGCATATTTTTCTCAGACCCCATCTTATGCACATACTATTCCTCATTGTTTAAGTATAACCCTTCTTAACCAAGGGCAATCATGCTCTGCCCTTCTCCCCCTCTCCTTTTCAACATAAAGCCTGTTATTGTTGATTGTTCTGTGGTTGGGTCACTTGAAAATGAGATACCATTTAAGTAGAACATTTTCATTACAGGATAACGGACAGCTTACATTTTTTTTTTCTTTTAAAGGGGCTAGGAAAACATTTCCATTCACTCCCAGATTCCCGTTTCAGAGTCTTGCAGTGGTGGGATGGAGTCTCACTGAGAAAAAAGTATGAAGGCACACCTCTTTATTTGTTGGCCAAAATAGATTAGAAAAAAGGCCGCAAAAACTAGGCATTTATTGCATTAAAAACATTATGAATGTGGTGGTTTTCAACTGAGGTTGGACATTATATAAATCTTGATACGTATTTTTTATTATATTAAAATGTAGTCTCTAAAATGCTGATAATCTTTTGAATTTACAAAATCCCTTCCCAGAGACCCATTTCAGCTCCTTTTCATTTTTATTGTTGTTTTTTTTTTTGTTTGTTTTTTAAATCAAAGCGATTAAACAGCTTCTTTTAGGTGTGCAGTGAACTTGGGCAAGTGACCACACAGGGACATCTCCTTTTTTATTCCTGTTCTTTTCAGTTCACTGACATAATCACTTTTTGCAAAGATCTCATAAAACCCTGAATTACAGATAGGTCAGTCTGCACATTTAGATTCCATTTGTGTATAATGCTTTCAAGCACCCCTTTCTTCTTTATTATCCTTTTTTGTCTATTGTTCCTTTTTCAATTCTTCCAGTTTCATTTACCTTACTTTAAGATAATAATTTCAACCGTGCTGAGAGCCATAATTAATTAGAACAATGAGCCAAGTGAGATTAAAACTTTTATAGGGCAGGATAAAGAAGCGTCCACCTGAGTTAGACTGCATGGAAGACAATGAGACTTGGATATGGGTTGCTGCCTTTTGGCCATGGTCCAGGAGGTCCTTAGCTTCACAGGCATTTCTTTCCTTAGCGTTGTCCTTGTCTGACATTCTTCCTCTGCTCAGGGCCTTTTGTATCTGTAGGAGGAGTGGGGGGTTAGGGACTGGTCAAAATAGGCATCCCTTAGGAGTTAACATTTGGAGCTGTTGTGAGAGGCTGGGAGGGGAATTTCAGATACAGAGACTGCTTCAGAATAAACTCAGCTGAAAGTTAGAAACAGATTTTATTTAGACAATCTTTGTTATCAAATAACTGACAGCTTAGCCTGATTGTCAAGAGTTCTTTTATATCTCCATCCAAAGCTTCTTGCTACCAGTGAACAAACTGCTGCAACTAAGCTTGATCCACTGCCACTGCCTGATGCCACATGCCGCTGGCTGTAGTTTAACCTGTGAACCAGTTGTCTGCTTCAACCTACTGGATGACTGGAATGCAGCTGTGGAATGTGTTTTTTTTGTGCCAGGTTTGGTTAATGTCAGCACTCAGCTCCCAGTTCTGTTATATTCATTAAGTAGCAGGCAAAAATAAAACCACAAACAAAAAGTCAAGAAACTGTCTAGGCTAATTTGGGATAGTCTCTCCTAAGATGAATATAATTCTTAGGTTGTAATTTCCTTGCACATGAGGCCACTGTAAGTTGGAGCCCATTGGAGGGAACTTAACAGCAACAATAATTTCCCTTTTTTAATGCAAATGGAATTCAGCAGTCATGGGGGGGGGGGATTTGACTGTTAGTTCTTTACCTTCTCCCTTATGTACAAACTTTTGAAAACTCTTGCTTTTGTTTTACTATTAGATCTGCCCTGAAGGGAAGCTGTTTGTTAGATGTGCTGTATTAGGCTTAATTTGCATAGGATAATATTAACAATATCTGTTGGCTTATTTTTCCATAAATGCATATGACCACATAATTGGTTTGCTAACATTAAGTTTTAAGTGCTTTTATTTTAAATATCAGCCTTTGGCGGGAATAATCAAGACCTAACAGAAGGAAAAATTAAACTTGTAACATTATCATGCAAAAAAAGAAAACATTATCATAAGCTGGAAGGGAAAACAGTAAAATAAAAATCTTGTCGACTATATGTGGTAAAAAAAGAATGATTACTGCTGTCACTCAATACTAAAATTACCAGATCTTACTTGGGAAAATAAAAGTTTTTTCCTCAAAAATGAGCAGGTGGTTTGATGACACCACATAAGTCACTGCTTTTCTTAATGAATAAAAATGAAACAATTGGCTTAAGGATTCTGTTTATGCCTTGAAATCATCCACATTCTCTTGGTGTAAAATGATGCATTTTCATAAGGTGAAAGCCACCAATGATGAAAATTGCGGGCTGTTTACATTGAATCGAGAGTTCTAGCAGGAGGTTACAAAGCTCTTTCTGAACTTAGGAAAAAGCAATGTTGGCTGCGTGTTGGAGTTTTGAGTGGTGCAAACTGTTGAAAGACTTAGCTCCTGACTGACAAGTTGAAGGATGAAGGTTTACGTCCTCACAGAAGCGTAAGGGATCACCATAAGTAAAAGTTGACAAATGGTGATTATTTGACCCTAACTATTGTAACAATAATCTTAGTCAGAAAGGTTGTATTGTCCAAGTCCATAAAATGATAACTCAGTTGTGTCTTTGTGATAGTATTTTTCAGGGGTATATTAAACATGCATATAAAGATGTCAGTCTTTCTCTGTTAAGTGATTCCCTATACTGTAAAAATAGTGTGACTTTCAGAGATACTGTTCTCTCTGGGTTTCTGAAATATGGTTCCTGGGGAAACTATGATGAAGTTTGAAAAATGGTATAAAAAGCGTTTTAAAAATCTTGAAAGAGACAGAGTGAAAAGATGAAGAGAATGGAAAGTCTTTCTACAAGTCTCACTCTGGATGCCTCTCTTCTGTCTTCCTTCTCATGCCTTAGTCGTGAAGTAACCCCAGGATTCCGAGAAAGGGTGCTGATTTCAGACATGAATGGGAGCAGGGTTGGAGGGCGGACAAGGAAGGAGAGGAGGAACAGTCACATCTGCTGATGGTGTAGACAGGGTAAGCACCAGGAAGCTGAGCAGAGAAGCAACCTAGGTGAACCCCAAACCCCTGACACCAACAGGCAGATGGAGAATCCAGGGAGGAGCTTGGACGAGGTTTCCAGAGCTGCATTCTTTCACCGGGCTCTGGAGTTGAGGATTGATGATTTCCCTAGAAACCCACAAGAAGTTTGAGAAATTGTGTTACATTTTTGTAAGATGTTGATAGTTGCTAGTTTGAAAGATTCCCCCCCACCCCCCCTTAAGATAGAGCACCATGGGAAAAACTGGACACTGGAACTCATCTGTCTGATGGGATGGGAGAAATATGAGGCAACAGATCAGGTGGAAATACTGAAGGGAAATCCCATTAGATAAGTCGGAAGGACTTGGCATCTGAAGTGGAGCAGCAGAGAATAGGGCAGGATGTGTAGCCAGAGTGTGCATCAGGGAAGTCGGGCAGAGCAGTGCTTGACTAGTCCAAGCCTCTGACTCTGACAGGCCCAGGATCTTGCACAGAGTGCCAGGCACGTGCACAGCAAGTGACAATGTTTGCTTGAAAAGAGGAGAGCCAGCTCTTACTCCTCCTGTTTTGCATTTTAGAAACTTTTTTTTTAGGGTAATTAATTACTCCTCTGGTTTTGCATTTTAGAAACTTTTTTTGGGGGGGGAAGTTTACAAATTATACTAACTTTTCACACATTCATATACATTTTATTTTGTAATATTAATTACAGTTGATTAATGATGTTAGTGTTAGGTGCTATTGAGGATAGTATGACTCATAGTGACCCTGTGAACAGTATACCTGTACCTTGTCCTATCCTGTGCCATCCACATCGTTTCTGATAGAAGGAGTGCACAGAGTCACTGTGCCAAAAAGAATTGGTTGACACTGAAAAATTTCAGGAAATACCATAGGAACAAGACCCAGTGGTAATGAAGGAAGAGATTTAAGCTGTATTGAAGGCATTGGCAAAAAAAAAAAAAAATAAGACCCCAGGAATTGATGGAATATCAATTTACATGTGTCAACAGATGTAACCCCGGACACACTTACCAGTATATGCCAGGAAATTTGGAAGATGGCCACCATGTTCGTTCCCATTCCCAAGAAAGATGACCCGACAGAATGTCAAAATTATTGAACAATATTGCTAATATCACCTGCAAGCAAAATACTGCTGAAAATCATCCAAAAACAGCTAGAACAGTGCTTAGATAGGGAACTGCCAGAAGTTCAAGCAGGGTTTAGAAGTGGCCATGGCAACAAGCATATTATTGCTGAAATGAGATGGATCCTGGCTGAAAGCAGAGAATATCACAGTATCAATCTATGTTTTATTGACTATGCAGAGGCATTTGCCTGTGTGGATCATAACAAACTATGGCTAACATTGAAAAGAATGGGAATCCCAGAACACTTAATTATGCTCATATAAAATCTGTAGCAAGACCAAATAGATGTTTTCCAAATGGAGCAGGAAACACTGCATAGTTTAAAATCGGGAAGAGTGTACCAGGGCTAGATCCTTTCTCCATACCTATTCAATATGTATGCTCACTGAATCATTGGTGAAGCTGGACAATTTATTAAGGGAATTAATGAAAAAGTATGATTAATTTTTTATTGTATATTGCCCTTTACTAATATTTACTCCTCTCTCCATTCCTTCTTATCCCAGCTAATCCGCCAAGATTGATTCTGTGTATAAACCTTTCCTTGTTGTTGCTATGTGCCATAGAGTTGCTTACGACTCATAATAACCCTATGTCCAGTAGCCCTAAGCCCTGCTCTATCCTGTGCCAACTTCACTGTCTCAGCCACACCCACTCCCATTACCCCTATCACTGAATTGATCCATCTAATCGAGGATTTTCCTCTCCTGCACTGTCACTCCACTCTCCCAAACATGATGTTCTTCTCTGAGGACTGGTCCCTCCTTGTAACATGCCCAGAGTATGTCAGACAAAGCTTCAGAATCCTTGCCTCCAAGGAGCAGTTCGATTTCACCCTCTCCAGGACAAACCTGTTTGTTCTTCTAGCAGTCCATGGTATAGTCGACATTCTTCTCCAGCACCACAGCTCAAAAGCATCAATTCTCTTTCTATCATCCCTAGTCACTGTCTAGCTCTCTGATGCATAGCATGCCGTTGTGAAGACTATGGCCCAAATCAGGTGTAGCTTAGTCTCCAGACTGACATCGTTGTTCTTCAGTACTTTGGAGAGGTCCCTGACAGCTTACTTTCCCAATGCTATTCTTCATATTAATATTCTTATGCTGTAATTACCTTTTTGTTATTGACTTATGTTACTCAGCATAATTTCCTCTAGATTCATTCGTGTTATGTAGTTTTTCATGAGTTCTCTGTCATATTTTAGTGTTACTTCTTTAGGTGTTTGTCCATTTATCGATGCTTGGGTTATTTCCAGAGCTTTACTTTTGTACACAATACTGCAGTGAACATAGGTATGTGTATGCAAGTTTATATCAAAGCTCTTAATTCTTTGGGATGTATACCTAACTGTGGGTTTGCTAGATCAAGTGGTATTTCTGTTTCCGACTTTCTAAGGAACTGCCAAAATGCCTTCTTCCATAGTGATTGTACCATTTTACATCCTCACCAGCAGAATCTGGTCTGGTGAGAGTCAATGGGAATGTTTGACTATGAAGGAATATGGAATGAAGGAGCTCATGGAGTTTAAACCATGCCTTGGTTTTTAAATTTGGTTGGGCCCTTGGGCCACAGGCCCTCGGGCCTTGTTTTGTTATATTTTGGAGGAACACACTTCTAAATCATACAGCACTCTATGTCAGTTTGCTGTACTGAGGTAATCTGGGTTTGCTGTAATACTGAGCTTTGTACCATTCGGGTATCAAAGGCCATAATGGCTGCTCATGGTGGACAATGTTTGTTGGAGCTCCCAGTTTAAGACAGGTTTGGAGGCAGGAGTGGCATCCACTTCCTAAATCACATGCCCATGGAAACTCTATGAACTTGAAAAAAATCACGATAGGTATAGAAAGACTTCTTTTGTTCATAGGGTCGCTATGAGTCATCATCAACTCGATGGCAGTCAACAATAACAACAACCAGCAGTATATAAGAGTTTCAGTTTGTCTAGACCTTCACAAGCATTTATTTTTTATTATTGAAGTTTGCTGTTTTTGCGAGTATGTGATAGACTCTCAATATTTATTTATTTAATTTGCATTTCTCTAATAACTTATGTCAAGGATGCATCCTGTCTCCATACTTTTTCAATCTATATGCAGAATAGATATTTCAGGAGGCTGGACTTTATGAAGAGGAATGTGGCATTAGAATTGGGGGAAGACTCATTAACAACCTACATTATGCTGATGACACACCTTGATGCAGAAACTGAAGATGACCTGAAATGTTTGCTACAGAAAGTCAAAGACTGCAGTCTTCAGTAGAGATTGAAGTTCAACATCAAGAAGACAAAGATTTTTCACCACAGGGCCAATTGTAAGGCACCAGAATTCAAGTCTTTTGTTCATAGGGTCGCTATGAGTCGTGTTTGACTTGATGGTGCTTAACTACTGCTAAGTGAGACTATTGTTGATATGCTTTGGAGTAACATTCTTCTACTTTGTACATACATAACTCTTGTCAATGTCCTGTATGAAGTAATCTGGGTTTGTTGTGATGCTGAACCTTGTGCTATTGGAGTGTCAAATGCTATAATGGTTTCCCAGTGTGGACAGTGTTTGGTGGAGCTCCCAGTTGTAAAACAGGTTTAGAATCAGGAGTGGCATCCACTTCCTAAACCACATGCCTATGGAAACTCTATGAGCTTGGAGAAATGATAATATAGTTATATTAGGTCTTTTGTTCATAGAGTCGCAATCAGTTGTGCTCAACTTGATGATAATCAACAACAACAACGATAGATGGAGAAGAGATTGAAGTTGTTAATAATTTCACCTTGCTTGGCTCCACAATCAATACCTCAGCAGAAAAGAAATCAAAAGATGAACTGCTCTAGGGAAAGCTGCTGTCAGGGATCTCTCAAAAGGACTAAGGAGCAACAATGTCAATCTGGAGACTAAGGTGTGCCTGATTCAGGCCATAGTCTTTGCAATTACATGCTGTGCATCAGAGAGCTGGACAATAACCAAAAATGACAGAAGAAAATTGATGCCTTTGAGTTGTGGTGCTGGAGAAGAGTATTAAACACACCATGGACTGTCAAGAGAACAAACAGGATTTTGAAGATCCATATCTCTTACTTGGGCATGTGGCCAGGAAAGACCACTCCCTGGAGAAAGACATCATACTTGGAAGGTGGGACAGCACAGGAGAGGAAGACCCAGGATAAGAATGATTGACACAGTAACTGGGATAATGGGTGTAAGTATGTTAGAGACAGACTGGCTCAGGATGGAGCAGAGTTCAGAGCTATTGTACACAGGATTTCTATGAGTTGCAGTGATTCCATGGCACATAACACCACTAAACAGCAATAGCTGATGAGGGAGCTTTGGTAGCTTAGCTACCATATGAGCTATCTGGTAAGGTGTTGCCCTGCCTACCCAAATACACTTAGTTCCATTAACTACTTTGCAGGAGAAAGATAGGCAGTTTCCTTTGTGATTTA
This sequence comes from Elephantulus edwardii, assembly GCF_000299155.1. NCBI lineage: Eukaryota > Metazoa > Chordata > Mammalia > Macroscelidea > Macroscelididae > Elephantulus > Elephantulus edwardii. The sequence continues at coordinate 555,025 of NW_006399945.1, read as the reverse complement.
CCATGTCTGAAAACCTGCTGGAGGGTGAGCTATGAGTTGGTTCTGATTCAGCAGTATGTAACAACAACTATAGCTAGGGAGCTCTGATGGCTTAGAGGTAGGGAATTGTGCTGCCAGTGTAAAGACAAGTGGTTCAAGTCCTCCAGCCAGCTGTTCTGCAAGAGAAAAATGGACAATCTTCTGTGTTATTTATTGTTTCTGAAAACCCATTGAACAATCAGCTGTGACTTGGTTCTGACTCTAGTATAAAACAACAACAACAACAACAACAACGGTAGCTGATGATCTTCCTCTTATCTTCATGTGGTTGTTGACCATCTGTATGTCTTGTTTGGGGACGTATCTTTATGTGCCTCTGCCCAGTTTGTAATTGGATTCTCTTTTTCTTTCTTGAGTGTTGGAATTTTCTATACATTTTAAAGATTAGTCCCTCATCAGAGAAATTATTGCCAACTATTTTTCCCAGTCAGAAGGTTCTTATTTTACTCTTTGGAATAAACTTTGGATGCCATGATTTAATTTTCAGGATGTATCCCCGTCTGATTGTATATTTTCAGTTATATTGGAAATAGTATTAGGCCATAGACTAAGGCTCCTAAATTTACCCCATTATTTTTCTTTGATGAACATTTTAGTTTTAGATTTTAATCCTACTTTCTCAGCTCATCTTGAATTTGATTTTTTATGTAGTGTGAGGTATGGATCTTGTTTCAATTTTCTGTAAATAGATACCCAGTTTTAGCAGTACTGGATTATCTTGGCTGAAGAGGGTTTCCTGTTACTTAATGGATGTTTTTTCATCAAAGATTAGCTGCATATAGATAGATGGAGTTACTTCTAGATTCTCAATTATATTCTCTTGATTTATCTTCCTGTCCTTGTACCAGACACCCAGTTTTGATTACTCTGTGTGGTAGGTTTTGAGATCAAGATGTGTAAGTCCTTTTATTTTTGTTTTAAGAGTCAACCTCAAGGCACAAGACAGTACAGTGAAACATGAAATAAGTAGATTCTACTTATTATTGAAAACAAAGGAGCACAGTGACTTACAGCCCCTAAAATTACTAATAAGGACCTTCTGACCTAGATAATACCTGATTATCACTCTTGAATTTAAGGTGTTTTCATCATTTATTAAACTGTGTTTTCATTTATACATGCTATCTATTAAGACAAAACTGTTTTAGAAGCACAAACAGTAGTAAAACATACTTTTCAGATTCATAAGTATGGCATAAAATATCCCAGGTACATTATAATTTTAAAATGCAGCTATAAATTTTTCTGCTTGCTTTGTTTATTAAAAGTACTGAAAAAAAAAGCAAACTCATAAATCCCTAGGTGTCCTCCTTTGTACCTTTGAGCTGTACCCCAATGACTGACTGCCTCTCTGTCTAGGGAATTGTTGAACATGTTCATGGAAAGAGAGGTTGATCTTTGAGGTGGGGCAAGGTGAGAGCCTAGCCCCAAAGGGGCCATGAACTCTGTAAGAGCTTACCTACACGGCCAGGTTTGAACCCCTGTCTGAATCCATAGGGGAGGGCTTTCAGAAAAGATGCAAGAACTTGATACATCTGGTGTGCCTCTAAGGTAGGAAATGAAAAGAATGCTTAACATGGATCATGGAAATCCTTCAACTGATTGTTCACGGATCCCTGGCAAGTGCAAATGGTTAACCCACATGACTACTAACTGAGGGGATGTAGATTTGAGTCTGTTCAGAGGCAACTAGAAGAAAGGGTTGCCACTTTGAAAACACTTGCCATTGAAAATCCTGTGGAGCCATTGAAAAGCCTGAGGAGACATTGGAAACCCTGTGGAGCCACTGGAAACCTTGTGGAGCCATTGGAAACCCTGTGGAATCATTGAAAAGCCTTTGGAGCCATTGGAAACACTATGGGGCCATTGGAAACCCTGTGGAGCCATTGAAAACCCTGTGGAGACATTGGAAACCCTGTGGAGACATTGGAAACCCTGTGGAGACATTGGAAACCCTGTGGAGACGTTAGGAACCTTGTGGAGACATTGAAAATCCTGTGGAGCCACTGGAAATCCTCTGTAGCCATTGAAAACACTATAAGCTATTGGAAACCCTATCGAGCCATTAGAAACCCGATGGAGCCACTGGAAATCCTCTCAGTAGAGCAAATCCTACTCTGACACTTGAGGTTTTTCAGTCCAAACTGAGTCAATAGCATTTTAGAAAAGCCATTAAGATTATATGCAACTCTTCTTGAAACTCTACAATAAAATTAGTTAAGTCAGGAGATGTGGGTGAACTGTAGACTCCTTTAATACAGCAATAATAATCAAGTATCCTCTAGACTTGAAGTTCTTCCTTGGAAAATTTTTTAAAGTTATGCTTTTACTTTTATCATCCTGCAAACTGCCTTTAAAAAGGGCCCTTGGCAGATTACATAGTCACTTTGCTTAGGCTGGCCTGCAAAATAATGGGGAGAATTTCCTTAGTTCTTCTACAGAAATATTTTACTTCTAAGTCATTGATGTTTTGGCTTTTCATTTGAAATTCCTTACACTAGAGGATGTTGTCATATGAAAGATAAGGTTGAGTAGTATCGATTCCTGTAGGTGATGGAAGTAATTGTGCTTTCTAAAATGCCATGATAAAGGCACAAAGAAAAGGTATTCTGAATGTTACACTTTTTTCTGTCAACAGCTTTTCTGAGACTTCCCTTAAATCTTTTGCCATTTGGTTTGGAAAAGTTATCAGGCATTTTTGCCACCTAATTATAGATATTTTATAAGGCTTTTGAGGAGCTGCCATAACCAGCAGATACATAGTTGAGGGGGAAAAAACCACTTATTTCATCTTTTTGAAAAGTATGTTTTATTTTGTTTTAGGTGAAAGTTTACATAGCATATTAGTTTCTCATTAACAATTTTTATACAGCTTATTCCAGGATAATCATTGTTTACATTTTTCACAATGTGCCACCATTCTCACTATTTCCATTCTTTTTGTTCTGTTTCCATTAGTCTAACATCTCTGCATCTCCTTAGCTTGTTATTTTTGCTGTAGCATAAATGTTGCTTGTTTGGTCTCATGTAGTTGATTAGTTACGGGAGCTCAGTGTTTATTCACAGCTGATGTGGTTTTGTTTATAAGCCAACCTATTATCTGGATGAGAAGTGAGGAGCAAACGTAGCTTTAGTTCCAAATTGAAAGGATAATTTAGGGTAATGACCTTTGATACCTCTAGTCTGTATTGGTCCTGTGTGTCTGGCCTTCTTTTTATTTTAAGAAAGTTTTGAATTTTGTTCCACATTTTTTTCCTGTCACCTATACAAGCTCTTTTGTTCTGTCCTAACAATGGTACGAAGACTGATAGTGATAGCTGAGCACCTATTTCTTCTAGTTTCAGGCTAGGTGAGATTCATTGAGCTGTTGGTCTTATAGACTGGTTTCTTCTGAGTCCTTTTTCCCTTCTATCCCTTTTGTTCCACTTGAGAAGACAATGTCTTGCACACTTCTAAGACCTGAGATGATAATCACCAAACTAGAATGTAGACTATTATCTTTGTAAACTATGTTATGTCCATTTCTTCTAGGTTTTCAGATTTTTCGAAGTACAGTTTTGCATAATATGCTATTATGATCCTTTTCGTCCTGTTGCTGTTAAATGCCACCGACTCGAGTATGACTCATAGCAATCCTATGAAGAGTGGATTTGAACCCCTTCCTACCCTGTGCCATCTTCACACTTCATGGCACAGTGGAGCCCATTGTGGCAGTCACTGTGTCAGTCCACCTGGTTGAGGGTTTTCCTCTCTTTCTCTAACCTCCACCCTTCCAAGCATCATGTCCTTCTCCAAGGAATAGCCCCTCCTGGCAACGTGCTTCAAGTATGTGAAGGCAAAGACTCATCAGCCTTGCCTCCAAACAACACTCTGGCTGCACCTTCTCCAAGAAATATTTATTTGTTCTTTTGGCAGTCCATGATATGTTCAGTGCTCTTCTTCAACAGCACAACTCAAGGCATCAATTCTTTTTTGATCCCTACTCATTGTCCAGCTCTGTGATGCATAGCAAGTGATTGGAAAGACCATGGCCTGAATGAGACACACCTTAATCCTCAAACTGACATTATTACTCCTCAGTAGAGGTCCATAACTTCAGACTTTCCCAGTGTAGTACATTTCCTGGTTTCCTGACTTGTGGAAACAAGGGTGTTAATTGTGAACCCAATTAATTCTCTAGCCATCATGATGTTGCTGGTCAGTCCAATAGTAAGAACCTTTGTTTTCTTGACATTGAGATACAATCCATATTGAAGGCTATATTCCTTGATCTTCTGCAACAAGTGCTTCAAGTCCTCCTCACTTTCAACAGACAAGGTTGTCTCATGTGTGTTAATGCAGATTGTTGATTAGTCTCCCTCCAATCCTGATGCCGCATTCTTCTAAATAGAATCCAGCTCAGCATACGGATTGAATAGGTATGGAGAGAGAATACAACCCAGGCATACTCCTTCCTAATTTTATTTTATTTTTAGTTGAGATTTTATTGTAAGTTTATAAAGAACTTGGATTTCCACTCATTCATTTTTGCACATTTTCCTCTTCCCCCCTCACCCCCAAGTTCACTTTTTTCTTTGAAAAAAAAAAGTTATTTTATTGTTATACAGTCCCCCATCTGCCGAGACCACTTTACTATGCAGCTCTTATTCTGGACTCTTGTCACACCAGTAATGCCTAATCATATATTCCTTTTATACCTTTAAGTTCTCTTCCTCATCTGTTTCAATGCCATGTACATTATTTATCTCCTCTTTTTTTTTTTTAGTTTCCCTCCAACCCCTCTGTCAGTCCTGTTTTTTTAAATTATTATTAAATTTTATTAGTTTTAATGAACATTTACAGAGATTTTGGGTTTTCATTCATTCATTGTTGCACTGTTTTCTCTACCTCCCTCCCCAGTTCATTATTCTTCCCCCCCCACCGAATGTCTGTTTTAATTGTCCAGTTAGCCACAGTGCTTGTCCAAACCAGTTCTGATTAATCTCCTTTGTCAGCATGTCCTTTGCCATTCCCTATCACTCCTCCCTGAGAGAGACTTCACCCTGAGTCATAAGGAAAAGGGGATGGCATATTCTCTTAGCTACTTCCTGCTGAAAAGGGACACTGTGGGTTTCAGGGTGAAGATCTTCTCTCACTACTCTAAAGGGCCCCTTTGGCAGTAGGAAACACATAGACTATTATGGAGATTGATTTTGGAATTTAAATTCCTTCCTAATTTTAAACCATGCAGTGTTTCCATGTTCTGTTTGCATAGTAGCCTCCTGGTCCAGGTCCAGTTTTCACATGTGCTCAGTGTCAGCCACAACTTGTTATGATCCACACAGTCAAATACCTTTAGATAGTCAATAAAACACAAATAGACATTCTTCTGGTATTCTCTACTTTTAGCCAAGATCCATCTACCATCATTAATGATATCCCTGGTGCCATACCCTCTTCTAAATCCTGCTTGAATTTCTGTCAGTTCATAATCTTCAGCAGTATTTTGCTTGCATGTGATATTAATGATATTGTTTGATATCCACATTCATTTGTATCACCTTTCTTGGGAATGTGAACAAATATAGACCTCTTCCAATCTGTTGGCCAGACAGCTGTCCTCCGAATTTCCTGGCATAGACCGGCGAGTGTATCCACTGCTGCATCTGTTAATTAAAACAAGTCAGTTGGTATCCCTTCGATTCCTGGGGCCTTATTTTTCCCCAGTGCCTTCAATGCAGCCCCCACTTCCTCCTTCATTATCATTGGATTCTGCTCATGAGGTAATTCCTGAAATTTTTCAGTCTCAGTCAGTTTTTGATACAGTGATTCTATGTATTCCCATCTTCTTTTGATGCTTTCTAGGTCATTTCAATATATTGCTTCTAGCATCTTTCAGTATTGCAACTCGAGGTTTAAATTTGTTTTTCCGTTCTCTCAGCTTGAGAAATACAGAACGAGTTTTTCCCCTTTTTATTCTCCCCTTTCTATTCTCTAGTTCCAGCTCACTGCACATTCCATTGTAATACTTTGTCAGCTTGAGCTGCCTTGAAATCTTCTGTTTAGCTCTTTTATTTCAGCATATTTTCTCTTTGTTAGCTTCTCAATGCTCTAGTGCATTTTTTAGAGTTTCTTCTGACATCCATTTAAATATTTTTCCCTCCTCTGTCTTTGTAATGACCTTTTGCTCACTTCATGAATGATATATTCTTGATATCACCACACAACTTATCCAATCTTTGCTCATTGATGTTCAATGCCTCAAACCTATTCCTAAGATGATCTTGAAATTTAGATGGAATACAGTCAAGATCCCATCTTGGTTCTTGTGGACTTATTTTAATATTCTTTGGCCTCAATTTGAACTTGCATATGAGTAATTGATGGTCAGATGGGTAACCTGCTCCTGGCCTAGTTTTGACTGCTTCTCCAATGCTCTCTCCCACCCCCCTCTGCCCCCCCTGTTTGGTGCCTATTGCTTGTTTTTGTTTTTTTTAAAATTTATTATTAATTTCAATTAAATTTTATAGAGACTTTGGATTTCCATTCATTCATTGTTGCACTATTCCCCAATGATTTCCTCCACAGACATAGATTTGTCCTAAGTTCTTCTATTGTAATGTCACCATCTTTTTCAAAAATTTATTTTATATTGGTTTTCTTACAAAGTTCATATACATTGTGTTTAACACTATTTTTCATTCACATTGTGTTTTCATACATTTGCATTCACTATATTTTATAAAATTAATCACCATTGGACTATGCCCACCATTACCCTGTCTTTTAAAGTCCCTACCAGATCTTTCCCATTTCCTTTACCTCTCCCTTAGCCCATCAAATTATGTCATCCTGTGATTTCACCTCTACCCATCTTCACCCCTCTGCTCTCACCTTTTCCCTTCTTGGATCCCTATATATATTTTACCAGTTATCTTCCTATTTTTACAATAATGGTCTTATGTAGTATTTGTCCTTATAAGACCAAGTTAGTTCACTCAGTATAATGCTCTGCTCTCCAGTCTCTCTCAAGTTATGTAATATTTTTCAAAATTGTTGCTCCTGAGTAATGCCGAGTATCCCATTGTGTGAATGTACCACAATTTATCAGTTCATTCAGTTGTGGTTGGACATTTGGGCTATTTCCATGTTATTATGATGGTGAATAACACTGCTGTGAACTTTGGTGTACAAATCTCCATTTGTGCTTAGTTCTAATTTCCTTAGGGTATATTCTTAATGGTGAAATAGCTGGATCATTTAGAGAGTCTATGTTCAGCTTTTGGAGGAAATGACAAACAGAGTGGTTGTACCATTTTACAATTTCATTAACAGTGTATGAGAGATCTTATTTTAGTTATTTGCATTTGCATTTGCTCATTTTTTCCATTGTCAATTTGGCCAGTGATATGTCAATTTTGATGATTTTATAAAAGAACCAATTTGGAATCTTGTTAATTCTTTGTGTTATTTTTCTATTTTCTGTCATGATATTTGTAATTTTCTCTTTTTTCCTAGTGACTATGGACTTCTCTTACTGTTTCTTTTCTATTTGTTCATGTAATTGGTTTAAGCTATTGATTTTGGTCTTTTCTTCTTTTTTATGTATCATTGCCATAAATTAGCCTCTCACTGTTTTTGCTATGTCCTGAGATTTATATATGTTGTGTTTTCATTCCTTCTAGACTGTAAGACTTTTAAAAGATCTGTTTGTAATTTTTTTATTACCGTATAAGTAGTTGCTACTCATTTTGCATGCATTTCATCTTTCCTTGTTAATTCTGTTACTGATTTCTCTACTAGTTTTAGAGTGTCATGGCCAGAGAAGATGATATGTATTATTTTAATGTTTTAAAATTTATTGTGGTTTTCTTGGTCTGTTCTGGAGAATGCTTCATGTGCATTGAAGAAGAATGTACACTGTATGAGTATAGTCTTGTCATGTGAAAAGTGGTAAGGAAAGGCTTCCTGCTATTAATGTATAAGTGTCTACTTCTCTTTTCAATTCTGCAACAGTATGTTTTATGAGTCTGTCATTGGATGTATAAATATTTATTATGATTATGTCCTCTTGGTGGATTGATCCTTTAATTATTAGGTAACACCCTTCCTTGTACTTGACAATCCATTTTGACTTATATAGGGTTTGAGCTTGCTTGTTAAGAATGAGATTATTAGATGAGACAGCTAAAATTTTAAAATTCTTCCCAATACTTAGTGAAGTGCGATGTGACTCTTGTGTTATTTTATGATCACAGAGTCTTAATTATAGAAAGTTCATGTATTTGCAAAAATATATTGGATGACTGGTTCTTTCAAGACTTCTATTTTTGTACTTTATTGTTTGAGTCTTTGGAGACTTAATGAGCATCAAAGCCATTATATAAGCATACAGGTGTGAAGAGCTGCTTTGAAACAAATACAGTAAGATCTCTTTTAACTATGAAAATTTGAGCCATAGCAGCTGTAATAATATACAGCAAAAAACTTTCTTCCCCTTATTTAGTTGCTATAGTCTGAATAAAAAATGTTAAAGAACATCTGGATAAGCTTTAGAAGAAGGAGGGGGGAAACATAGACACCTTCTTGCTCTACAATTTTTAGTGTCTTAGAAACAAAGCAATTTATGACTGCACAATGCTTGATTAAATATGAGAACTTTATAAAACAAAGTCAAAGTCACTCTTTGACAACAATGTCAAAGAAAATGCCTATGTGTCGATAGAAGAGAATTTTATCTCTGCACTTCAGAGAGTCTCCTGTGCTTGTATAGTGATCTCAGTATGCTGGGGATGAGGAAAGGAGAAGCTTTGCTTTGGCTTTTCTCAAGCTCAGTATATTAATGTACAAATTATAACCAGCATTGCCTTTAGCAACAGAAATTAGCTCTACTGAAAGATTTTCTTCTGTCAACAGATACTTCTTGTTAGAGTCAACAGAATTTCTGAGAATGCTGCTGGATTGAATCTTGGTGGTTTATTAGAACATCAATTCATCTTATATAGGGTCTTCCTCTCTTGTGCCGTCCCTTCATCCTCCCAAGCATGACATCCCTCTCCAGGGACTGGTCCCCTTCTGCAACATGTCCAAAATATGTCAGATGCAGCTTCAGAATCCTTGCCTCCAAGGAGCAGACTCTCTAGGACAAACTTGTTTTCTCCTAGCAGTCCGTGGCATATTCAATACTCTTCTCCAGCACCAAAGCTCGAAGACATAAATTCTCTTTTTATTATCCTGGTCATTGTCCAGTTTTCTGATTCATAACAAGTAATTGCAAAGATCATGGCCTGAATCAGGAGCACCTTAGTCTCCAGACTGACGTCGTTACTCTTCAGTACTTTGGAGAGCTCTCTGACAGCAGACTTTCCCAATGCAACTGCCGGTACCAAGAGTGTTGATTGTGGAGCCAAGGAAACGAAAGCTGTTAGTAATCCACTCAAACAATTTTGATTCTATGTCTAACTTACTGGGAAGCTCCAACAGTTTCCATCTCTAAAATGAGAATCATTGGGCTCCCTTGTTCTCTTTGTTCTAGTTCAATTTTTCACTTATTCCACAGGAAAGCTATAAGAAGAATAATACATCTGAGGCATTGTTTACCTTTCAAGACGAGATTTAATTCCTAAAGGTAGAGCTTGATAAAGATGGATAAAGATGAAGTTGATGGAAAATCAAGTGAAGTAGAATTTGATCCATAGCTATTGTAAAAATAGCTACAAAGAACTGTAATTGATTATTTGATCCAAATGTATACGAGTAGGCAGAGGCCTCGTCAAATCTTTCTATCAAGTCTAACTTTGACTCACAAAAAAGCTGGGCCCCCCAGCAGGTTTTCTGAGGCTGTAAATCACACCAGAGGAGATTGTCCCTCTTCCTTTCTTGGACCAGTTGGTAGAGGAACTTTGGGTTCACATCACAACTCCCTGCAGAGTGGTTTGTGTGTAATCTGGTGGGAAGATCTGAACTGTGAAGGCAGATGGCCCTGCCTTTGAATGTTATATTTCCTCCACTGAGCAACTGCAATGGATGGTGGTGAGGGTGGTGGGGTGTATGTGCGTCTTAGGCAGGGTTTTTGTTTCTCTGAAGCTTGGTTTGCTTATCTGCGAAACAAGAAATTCGGTCACATTTGATTTCTTTTCAGCTTTGAAGATGAAAAGAGGTAACATGTAGTGGGAGATGTCACAAGCAGGATGCACTCTGCGCAGGTTTAATTTTGAATCTAATGAATTGCCAATTCTCCCTCCACCTCTATTTTCTCCTCTGAATAGATAAGCAGTGGAAATTCATACTGTACAAAGTTGTGTGTCCTAATTTCTTTTTGAATGGCATTTTGTAAGAGAAGGGCAGACATGAGAACAGAGTGAAACACACCAGGGGAAGATGGCATGTGAAGATTTGCCTGCAAAGCAAAGATCATCATTAAGAAATGCCTGGGTATGTGGATGCCAAGGATCTAGAAAATTTCTCTTCCCCTAGAACCAACACAGAGAGCTTAGACACAATGACAGAAAGAATTCACACTTCTGCTCTCCAGAATTGTGAGGAACAGAAATCTCTGTTCTTTAAAATCTCACATTTTGTGGTATTCTCTTAGAGTAGCCCTATGAAATTAAGATACTAATGTACTCTCACCTTGTGAACTAAAATAACTATTTAGCCCTTAATAAAGATATATACCATTTAGAAAGAAACATCTGTAGAATGATGTAGAGCCGAGGTAGAGTAGATATCATCACAATTTTCATGGGATATGTCAAAAGACCATTTGTCTTGGAGGTGGAAGGGCACTGCAAGTCTGGCTTAGTCCCTCTGCAAACATCTTCTGTAAGAAACACAGATGCCATCTATACACATAAACTTCACCTGATGGACTTCATAAGAATCCGATTGCCTTCATCTGTGGAAAGAATCTCTGGAGAAGCTCATTATCAGCAGTCAAAACCAGTGGCCCAGCTAGTAAAGTGGATTTTCTAAATCTAGATGTGACTGACAATTAAGAGAAGTGGCTCTCTGCCCAGCCCCACAGTACACCAAGAACCTCAACTTAGAGCAAGCATCTCTCTAGAGTCACCAGACTGTCCTTTATACTGGCATCGAAAGTCTTTGGTGACCCAGGAGCTCTTCACCTGTGTAGACTGACAAGTCTCTCTTAAGACCTGAGCTCAAGCTTAATAGCTCTGTCCCCAAGACTGATGTCATGTCATGAAGCTGCTCGAAGAACAAGCCTTCCTAGCTACTCCATCTCCACCTTCACTGGAAGAACACTAGATTCAAGGACAGAGGCTCAGCCTGCCTCTCATACATAGCACCTCCCAGCTTGTTAGCAGCCTCAGTGCAGTTGAGGATGGAGACTGACATCTGGTAACTGCCTGTTGCCAGGAGGATTCTGAGCTCATCTTCTCTCTTCGCCTTCACTCAGCTTTGGTACTCCTAAAGTTGAATTGTGCTCCATAGTTTACTACTGAAATTTCCATAAAGGCAGAAGGACTGATTTTCATTTGCTCGGAATGATTTCAAGTCAACCTCTACTAAAGTAAATATAGCCAAATACTTGAGAATATGAGAACACAACTTTTAAAAAAAAACAAAAACACAAAAACACAACCAAAACCAACTAGCCCACCTCAAACTCATTGCTGTCAAGTTGAAACTTACTCATAGCTGACCCTCCAGAGGACCTCACAGAGGAGAAGAAAGTCCATATTTCTCCTGTGGAGCTTCTGGTGGATTCGAACTGCTGGAGAGGTTAACAGTGCAGCTCCCTACACACTATGCCACCAGAGTCTCCCGAGGACACAAGGAGAACCAAATCTGCATTAAAAATTATTAAGATTATATTTTCATTGTGAAATACAACACTTGTAAGTAAGTTTAATATATAGTTGTAAAGCAAACAGTGTGACCACACCTGAGGCCAGAAATGGAATATTCCAAGTTATAAGAAACTACTTCTCTCTTCAGCCCTTCCAACCTCATTTTCTTTCTTTCTGTTGTAGTTTTACCAGCTATGCATGTATTGCTGAACATCTTAATAAAGTTTCCAGAAAGAAAAATAGACCATTGTCTTACAGATTTTTATTTTTAAATGATATGTATCTTTATTAAGTTCTGTTGTTTTATTTCACCAGGTGAAAGTACATTGGTGTTGAGGTTGTTAACAATTTTTTCCTTGGTTCCATGATCAACACTCTTCGCACCAGCAGTCAGGAAACCAAAAAACAAATTAGACTGGGAAAAGCTGCCATCAAGGACCTCCCAGAGTGCTGAAGTGCAAAGATATAAGTCTAAGGGTACACCTGATCCAGGCCATAGTCTTTGCAATTACTTGCTATGCATCAGAGAGCTGGACAATGACTAAGGATGACCAAAGAAGAATCTATGCCTTTGAGTTGTGGTGTTGGAGGAGAGTATTGTACATACCATGGACTGCCAAGAAAACAAATAGATTTGTCTTGGAGAGGATAAAACAAAGTTTCTCCTTGGCTAGGATTTTGAGTCTCTGTCTCACATACTTTGGGCACATCACCAGGAGAAACCAGTCCTTGGAAATGTGGAGGGATAGTGCAGGAGAGGAAGACCTCAGATGAGATGGATTGACACAATAACTGGGATAATGGGTAGGTGTGTGGGAGTCGTAAGACTGGCTCAGGACAGAACAGGCTTCAGAGCTGTTGTACATAGGGTTGCTATGAGTTGTAGGTGACTTTGGCACACAACAACAACAACAAAAACAACAACAATAATCACCATCTCCTCAATGATGTGCTGACCTAAGATAATTTTTTTTCAAATGTGTCAGATGTTTAACCTTCATTTATGGAAGAAATTATACTGGATTCTAGGCCTAGTAGGTAATTTAAGACAAATCGTTAAATATCATAGATTTGGGCCACTAAGGTTCCTGATCCACAGGTATAAATAGAGGGAGTATAGTACATATTGGGGGGATATAGTGAAATCTATTATACTGCTACATAAGCAGAAAGAAAACTTGTGAAATAAATGCCATAGCATATTTCTATAAAGATATAAAAACTTAGAGATATTTAACAATTAAAGAAATTGTCAGGAATTGAACTCAAGTCTATCTGAACCCAAAACTCTTGTGTCTTCCTTTCTAATCCCAGGTTTCTCCAAGAGTGACTCAGAGCCTACATGCAGTAGAATCCTTTGAGGTGTCTGTTAAAATTGCAGTTTTATGAACTACTAGACACACTTACTAAGAATTTCCAGGGATAGAGTTTAGGAAACTGTACCTTTAACAAATTTCCAGCTCTTTATTGCACTATATGATGTTCTCTCTAGAATACAAGAATTCTAATATAGCTTTTAAATGAACTAGGAAAATGTATGGAAAACAGATATTAAGTAGAATATTCAGTAGGTTTGAGAGAGGAGATCTTCTGGGAAATGAAAAGTCTCTTAAATGAGGAGTCAGAGGCTGTGTATTCTGGTCTCAAACCAAATAACCTCTTGAATGAACTTGGGCAAGTTACTTACACAGAATCTGCTCTACACACACACACACACACACAAAGATAACTTTTCTACTTTAAAGTAGTGCACATCCAACTTTCATATGTGAGATGAAGGAAACTTTCACTGAGGTGGCTTGGCATACTTGCTATAACAGAGGACTTGAGCAAAGGGACCGTGAAGATGGCGCAGGCCTGAGCACTGATTCGTTCTGTGATATGCAAGGCCTCTAGGAGTCAGAGCCACTTGATGATCCAGAATCTGCAATGGGCTTGATCACAGCAGAGGTTGTGAGGATGTTACAAGATCGGGAAAGATTTTAATCTGTTACACGTCGAGTTGCTATGAGTTGATATCAACTCAGTGCCCCTTAACAGCAACAATAGTAGGAACATATTTCATTTAAGAGAAATTGAGATCCTCCAACTTAAACCTCCTCTTCCATCTTACCCTTTTGACTCTGTATTACAGGATGATTGCATTTCCTTGTTATTACATATTTTCTAAAGCTTGACTTTTACTATTGGTAGGTGCTATTGAGTCTAATATGACTCACAGCAACCCTGTGCACCACTGATCTGAGCCCCGTCCTAGCCTGTGCCGTCCTCACCATCTCTGGCACACTTGAGCCCATTGCAGCAGTCAGTATGTCTTCATAGTGTGTTTGCCGTTCTCCTTTTGCACTCTAGGAGGTATGGGATCCCTTTTGCAGTAAATGGTTTCATCCTGGTTCTGAGACTTGAGGCCAGTGCATACTTGAGGCCAGTGAGTGAGTGAGGGCTCACCTGATCAAGGGGATCCCCGGGGTCTCTGTGTCTAAGACTCAGGAAGCCTGTGATGTGGCTCAAACACCTTGGAAGATGGAGGTTTACTGGAGCCTCCTGGTTTAGGAAATGTGAACATCACTCCTAGAGGTGGGATGAGCATGTCCCACGTGGGTGAAGAATTTCTGTGCTGAAGGTTTTTACCCTCCCCCAAAACCTAGACTTTGTCTCAAGGTAGAGACGACGGTCTGGGAGATAAGAATTTGGAAGATTTATCTGAAGGCGCTGGCACCAAAAGCAGTAGAAATCCTAGACCTCGAAGAAGGAAGAGCCAGGAGAAAACAACCACAGACTCCAAGAGAAGCGGAGCCTGGTGTCTGCTGATCAGAGAAGTGTTAGCGGAACTGTCTGAGAGGAGAGGGCTGAGATTGTCACATGCTTGGGCTGCAGCAGCACCACAGATCATGAGCAAAACTGGGGTCAGCAGAAAATCGTACTGAGCATGAGAGCCCAGAGGTGACACAAGGGGATTTTTCAGGTATGAGAGAGACTGCCTGCTGAGTTTGAGTGTCTGTGAGACTCTAGTCGAAGGCTGTCGTCCCTAGACTGCTAGTTGAGAGCATGTTGTTGTTGTTATGTGCTGTCGAGTTGCTTGTGACTCATAGCGACCCTATGTACAACAGCCCTAAACCCTGCTCTATCCTGTGCCAATCGCATTGCCCCTGACACACCCATCCCGATTACCCCAGTCACTGAATCAGTCCACCTCATAGAGGGTCTTCCTCTCCTGCGCTGTCCCTCTACTCTACCCAGCATGATGTCCCTCTCCAAAGACCTATCTCTCCTTGCAACATGTCCAAAGTATGTCAGACGAAGCCCCAGAATCTTTGCCTCCAAGGAGTAGCCTGCTTTGACCCTCTCTAGGATGAATCTGTTTGTTTTCTTGGCAGTTCATGGAACATTCAACACTCTTCTCCAGCACCACAGCTCAAAGGCGTCAACTCTCCTTCTGTCCTCCCTAGTCATTGTCCAGCTCTCTGATGCATAACAAGTGATTGCAAAGACCATGGCCTGTATCAGGCGCACCTTCGTCTCCAAAGAGACACCGTTGCTCTTGAGTACTTTAGAGAGGTCCCTAACAGTGGACTTTCCCATCGCAATACATTTTTTTATTTCCTGGCTGCTGGTGCCAAGACTGTTGACCGTGGAACCGAGCAAACTGAAGCTGTGAACAATCTCAATCTCTTCGCCATCCATCCTGATGCTACCAATTGGTCCAGTGATGAGAATCTTTGTCTTCTTGACATTGAGCCTCAGTCCATACTGAAGGCTGCAGTTCTTGGCCCTCTGCAGTAAGTGCATGAGGTCCTCCTCAGTTTCAGCGAGCAAGGTTGTGTCATCTGCATAACACAGATTGTTGATAGATCTTCCACCAATCCTAACGCCACGCGCCTCCTCATAGAGCCCAACCTCTCAGATAATCTGCTCTATATATATATTATTTTTTTTATAAAAGGGACTGGAACACATAATCTCTGAAATTAACATCTATTTGCATGATTTTTGTATCAGGCAGTATAAAAATTGAGAAACACAAAATCAGTATATGTTGGGGGGAAGTTAAAAAAAAGAAACTAGTTAATATCCATGCTTATGAGGCAGGACAACGATGAATTCACAGGAAGTAGATAATGATGACTCTGAGTTCCCAGAACCTTGTGCGCATTACTTGACATCTTGAAACTCGTGCACTATCCTCACAAAAATGAAGTTTGTAATATCAACTTTATGGAGCAATCAGGGTTATTGAACGAGTTATAGGCATGTAAAGCATCTGACATGTGTAGTAGGTGATCAATAAATGATTTTAAAAGAAGCTACAGTAAAAGTATTAAGCAGATATTTGACAGATGCAAAAAGAATGAAAAGGTTTTACATTGTTCTTTTGACCATTGAAGAGAAGCCAGTGCTGTGAAATTGATTCTGACTCATGAGTTTCACAGTAGAGTTGTGTTCAATAGGGTTTTTAATGATCATGATCTTTTTAAACTCTGTAGGTAGATTTGAACCACCAACCTTTCATTTAATAGCTAAGAACTTCTTAACTGCTTATACCACCTAGGAATTCCTTAGAAAGCCCAGTATTAAAGAGTGTATTGAGAAGGTATGGACTCTTATTTTGCTGGTGACATTGCAAATATGGCACATCTTATTTGGAGAGTTACCCAGTAATTTACAATAAAAATCATCAAATTTTAAACTTTTAACTTTTCAGATTATAGCCTAAATATATTGAGTAGAAAGGCAAATAAATAAATTGCATTTATTTAAAAATACTTGACTGGATTATAATAACGTGTGAAATAATTTGGTTGACATATGGTTAAATAAGCTTCATGTTGCAATACTGTAGAATAATGCTTTATTTAAAATGCTAGATATATGGAATAAATATATGAAGTCAAGTGAAAGAAATAAAAGATAGTTGGAATTTAGAGAATGTCATTGTAATCATGCAATTATAGAGGCTAGAGCTTTAAAATCTCTGGTTTTATACAGAAGAAGTATATATTGATTCATTCATTGTAGTATAATATAATGACTGCTATATAAGACAATAAACAGAGAGTAAATATATTAATGGTATGTTCTAAGAGAGACCAAAATGCCTATGAAAGTAGAATGTGTAAGGCATAAAATAAAAAATGTAAAGCATATTTTTAGATAGTTATAAAAAATAGGTATACTCCTTGTAATTTTGAGGAGTTTGCTTCACTAACACATTGTAAAAGTAACTATTACACTTAAGAATGCTTTTCCCAGAATAATTTTCAATTTCACTAAAATCCCAAAATATGGAGATGAAAATTCATGAGCAAAGTTGTTCTTGAAGTTAGCAACTTCCCTGCCAGCTGCATTTCCCCCCGTAGCTGCTTTTTTCTCTCATTTGTGATAAAGGAGAAGGCTTTCTAGATGCTGGATAGTTTACAATTGCCTTATTTAGTTGCTCTTATTTTTTATGTCTCCCCAGAGGGTCACAAAATTCATTTATTTAAAAAGAAAAAAATGATGTGTTTTTAGTGCAAAGAGAGAATTTTGTTGTTGTTGTTGTTATTGTTGTTGTTGTTATGTGTGGTGGAGTCGCTTGTGACTCATAGCCACCCTATGGACAATAGCCCTGAACCTTGTGCTGTTCTGTGCCAACTTCACTGTCTCTGACACACCTAGCCTGATTACCCCAGTCACTGAATCAATTCATCTCATGGAGGGTCTCCCTCTACCCTTTCAAACATCGTGTCCCTCTCCAAGGACTGGTCCCTCCTTGCAACATGCCCAAAGTATTTTTAAACGAAGCCTCAGAATCCTTGCCTCCAAGGAGCTGCCTGGTTTCACCCTCTCCAGGATGAACCTGTTTGTTCTCCTGGAAGTCCATGGTATTCTCAATTCTCTTCTCCAGCACCACAGCTCAAAGGCATCACTTCTCTTTCTATCATCCCTAGTTATTATCCAGCTCTCTGACACATAGCAAGCAATAAAAAACCAACAGGAATGGGAATAAATGGAATCTTGCAACTACTGCCACAGCATACAAAGACGTTTTGATGATCTCAGGGAAAATGGGCAGGGAAAATGGCATGAGCATGAGCTTCTGAGTCTGGGCTGCCTCCTTTCCACCATTTGGGGTTTTTTTTTGTTTTTTTTTCTATAATTATATTTTATTAATTTTCATAAACATTTACAGAGATTTTGGGTTTCCATTCATTCATTGTTGCACTATTCTCTCTACCCTCCTCCCAGTTTGTTCTTGTCCAAATGCCACAGTGCTTGTCAAAGCCAGTTCTGATTAATCTTGTTTGTCGGTGTGTCCTTTGCCATTCCCTATCACTCCTTCCTGAGAGAGACTTCACGTTGAGTCATAAGGAAAAGGGGATGGCGTATTCTCTTAGCTACTTCCTGCTGAAAAGGGACGCTGTGGGTTTCAGGGTGAAGATCTTCTCTCACTACTCTAAAGGGCCCCTTTGGCAGTAGGAAACACATAGACTATTATGGAGATTGATTTTGGAATTTAGATGCACTCTTATTGATTGTGCTTGGCCGTACATGTTCATATCCTTGAAGATGTATCATGGGGGTGTTGCAACCTAGAAGACACAAATTTGACTAACAAGTTATAAGTACATGAGTCCAAAAATTATGGAAAAGTAAAAGAAAAGATTCTTTCATTGTTTTACAAACCCTCCCCCAGGTCCCCTCCACCATGTAGCCCTCGCTCTAGTCTCCTGTGATGACAGAAATACCTAGTTATATATCTCTTTTAAACAGTTTTCTCCCTCCTCTGTTTCAGTGCAGTATACATTATTGAACCCATCTTACTCAGTCTCTCCCCAACCCCAAGGACAGTCCCATTCTACAACAGTGGCATCATGTAATATTTGTCCTTTTGTGACTGGGATATTTCACTCAGCATAATGTTCTCCAGAGTCAACCATTTTGAATAATATTGCATGAGTTCCTTGTTTTTTAATGCAGCATAGTATTCCATTGTGCGAATATACCACAGCTTCTCTAGCCATTCGTTTGTTGATGGGCACTTAGGTTGTTTCCAACTCCTTGCTATTGTGAACAAAGCTGCAATAAACATGGGTGTGCGTATATCTGCTTGGATGTCAGCTATGGTCTCTTCAGGGTATATTCCCAGTAGTGGAATTGCTGGGTCAAATGGTATCTCTATTTGCAACTTTTTGAGAAAGTGCCATACTGCTTTCCACAGGGGTTGCACCATTTTACACTCCCACCAACAGTGAATCAGGGTTCCAGTTTCTCCACAACCTCACCAGCATTTGTTGCTTGCTGTTCTGTTAAATTTTGCTATTTTGACTGGGGTGAAATGATATCTCATAGTTGTTTTAATTTGCATCTCTCTTAGGGCTAGGGATTTTGAGCATTTCTTCATGTGTTTGTTAGCCATCTGAATGTCGTCTTCGGTGAAGTGCCTGTTCATATCCTGTGCCCATTTTTCTATTGGATTATTTACCTTTATCTTGTTGTGGTGCTCAAGGGACTTTCCACCATTTGAAACCCAAATCAACGTTATAGTGCTTTTGAAGTAAAAAAGATTGCTTTTATGCCACCGGAGACTATGACAGTGCCTGGTTGAGTGAACCCCTCTACCTGAGAGATGTCCCATGTAAATGAGGAGTCCTTGATAGATGTTGAAAGGGCTGAGGGGTTTCTGGGGATTCAGATTATTTTGTATATTAGATGAAATGTTTAGTCTCCTGAAAGATTTTTTTACTTGATTCACAAAATACCGAGTGTTGTCTGTCCCCAGCCTCTTTACCCCTCTTTGAAAAAACCAGCAGAATCACAGTGCTTGGTGGAAGGAGTCTTAGAAGTAAATTAGTCCAAACTCTTAAATGTAGAAAAGAGGAAAAAAAGAAAACCCTAGTGGGAAAATGACTTACCTAAATTTATCGTCTGGCTTCTTTAACTAACTGCACATCATTATCATCCAATAATGTTTTTCTTTACCTTTGTTCTGCTTAACTGCATAGTAAAGAATGAAAACACTTTAATGATTTTAAGATTGATTGAATATCTTATTTTTCATCCCATTGTTATCCAGTATACGTAGTAAATGGATTTTCCTGAGACAAACATAAGTTAATGTACATATTTCGTAAATAACTTTTATAAATAATATTACTATTTACTTAAATCTTTTGATTAACATTTCTCTTGTCACCCTGGTGCTTCATTCCATTGGCTTAGTCCAGTGGATAGTCTGAATAAATGCAATTATGTAAATGTTTATATAAAGTTTTCATTTTAATGGTGAAACCTTTATTTTGTTAATGTTAAAGCCCTTTTATTTTTAATGTATGGACAATATGGTCTCAATTCCCTTGCAGTTAGAGTGTACCATGATGTAAACAACGAAACAACAACAAAATGATACAGCAACAGTAATACATTTACAAGATAATGAGAGATACTTTGGGAGGCAGTTTTGCAGTGATTTTTATTTTTTTTTGCTATCATTGTAACACCTGTGAAATACTGATATTTATGCATTTGGGAAGGAAGAAGATAAAAGTTACCAACTCTCATTCGGGTTTAGTGAAAGGTTTAATTTCTCCATTTATCAATGTGTCAACCCCTCTAACTGCTGAAGACTAAGGTCTAGTGCCAGAGGTGAGAAGGGTTGGCAGGGTGGAGGGTAGAACGTAGCCAGAAGACATCACCGAGACACTGGGGGAACACGCTTTACACACTGTACATTAGAAACCTGCACTCGGAGCAGTCAACTGAATGCTTCCTGTGTCTTAGAAGCCTGGAGATATGTTTAAAAACCAAATATGTATGTAATGACCTTAAAGATGCTAACAGGATCCAAGTTGCAAATCAAATTTTATGTAGAGAATTAAAAAAATAAGTACAGTTTTTTAAAATGGAACGTAAATGAGAGAGTATCTGGTCTAAATAGGTAATTTGCTTATGGTCACATGACTGCTTACAGAGACTAGATTTGGGGTATCTGAACCTAGAGTATGCGCCCATTGCATGCTGCTAGTTTTGCTCTTTTTAAGGGCTTAGATGTTAAATTTATTTTTTTTCAGATGTGTCTAAGCATATGCCGTGGGTTAAATACTGTCTAAAGATTGAAAGTGTCAAAGGCTTAATCTTAATTGACGCACATCAATACACTTGATACCAGCAGTCAGGATCAGGAGGTGTATTGCACAAAAAAAGTCTGCAGTCAGGGGCCTCTCCAAATTATTGAAGACTAATGATGTCAGACCGAGTGTGGAAATTATCCACCAATATCACGAGTATCACAGCCAGCAAAAACCTTAAAGATTATCCAAAAATGACTGAAACAATATATTGACAGATAACTACTAGAAATACAAGCTTGGTTTAGAAGAAGAGGTCATGGCACTAGAGACATTATTGCCAGTGTTAGATGGATCTTGGAAGAAAGCAAAAAAGGTACCAGAAGAATGTCTATTTATGTTTCATTGAGTATGCAAAGGCACAAAAAATTGTGGCTAACCTTGAGGAAAATGGGAATCCCAGAACATTTGATTTTGCTTATGCGAAATCTATACTTGGACCAGGAAGCAGTGAACAGAACAGAGCAAGGAAATGACATAGTTCAAAATCAGGAAAGGTATGTGTCAGGGATGCATCCTGTTTCTATACCTTTTCAATCTATATACAGACCAGATCATTCAGGAGGCAGCACTCTATGAGGAGGAATGTGGCATCAGAATTGGAGGAAGACTCATCAACAACTTATGTTATGCAGATGATACAACCTTGCTTGCTAAAAGTGAGGAGGACCTGAAGCATTTGCTGCAGACGATCAATTACTGTAGTCTTCAATATGGATTGAAACTCAACATCAAGAAAACAAAGATTCTCGCCACTAGGCCAATTGGCAGCATCATGATAGATGGAGAAGAGATTGAGATTGTTAACAGTTTTTGTTTGCTTGGCTTCACAATCAGCACTCTTGGTACCAGCAAGCCAGGAAATCAAAAGATGAATTGCATTGGGAAAATCTGCTGTCAGGGACCTCTCCAGAGTGCTGAAATGCAATGATGTCAGTCTAGAGATTAAGAGAGGGCGTGTGTTAAAATCCAGGTCTTTCCAGTTTTAACTTGCTGTGCATCAGAGAGCTAGACAATGACTAAGGATGACAGAAGAAGCATCAATGTTTTCAAATTGTGATGCTAGATAAGAGTCTTGAAGATACCATGGAGTGTCAAGAAAACAAATAGTTCTGTCTTGGAGATGGTGAAACCAGGTTTCTCCTTGGAGAAGCTCTGTCTCACATACCTTAGGCATGTGACCAGTAGGTACCGATCCTTTGAGAAGGACATCATGCTTGAAAAGGTGAAGGGATAAAAAGATTCCGGATGAGATGTATTGATACAATAACTGGAGCAATGGGGGTTGGTGTGTCAGAATCAGTGAGACTGGCTGAGGACAGAGCAGGGTTGCTGTACATAGGGTCTCTAATGGGTCTGATGGTACATAACAACATAAAAAAAACCAGTGATGTCAGTTTGAGGATTAAGGTGCACCTGATTCAGGCCAAGGTCTTTTCAGTCAGTGAAATTCATTTGAGAGCTGGACAGTTAATAAGGATGACAGAAGAAGAATTGATGCCTAGAACTGTGGTGTTGGGGAATAGTGCTGAATGGACTGTCAAAAGAACAGACATATTGGAGAAGTTGCAACCAGAGTGCTTCTTGGAGACAAAGGTGATAAATCCTCATCTCACATACTATGGTTATGTTGCTAGAGAGGCTGTTTCTTGGTGAGGGAAATTATACTTGGAAAGGTGGGAGGATCAGTGAAAGAAGGGAAGATCCTCAAGCAGAGGAACTGACAATCTGACAATGAGCTCAAGTGTGTCAGAGATGGTGAAGATGGCACAGGACAGAACAGGGTTCAGATCTATTGTTCATAGAGTCGCTATGAATTGTACCCAGCGTGACAGTACCTTACAATATAACAGCAAAAATTACTTCAGAAATTCTTGGTTGAGGACTGTGTTTTATAACTTTTGGGCACAATCTTACTGTTTCTTGGGACAAGGCATCTTGATGAGTTGTTTTTCTTGATCATTTATTGAATGGAGGATTGTTTGTGTCTAACTCTGCTGGCCAGAGTGTGCTATGGAACAGGCCACAAAGAAAAGTGATCTTTGTTTCTAGACAAACTTGTGAGATTTTGTTTACCTTTTAATTGTGATTTATGCAATATAAATAATAAATCACAATGAAAATTTTTAACAAAAAGACATTATACTAGGAAAGGTACAGGGTCCACAAAAGAAGAATTCAACAAGATGGGTTGACTCAGCGACTGCAGTAGTGGCTTGAGCATCGTGGAGATCATGAGGATGGCAGTTATTATTGCTATTGTTAGGTGCTGTTGAGTAAGCATGCCTCATAGCATCCCTGTACACAACGGATCTGAACCCTGTCCTGTCCTGGGCCCCCTTCACAGTCCCTGACACACTCGAGTCCATTGCTGCAGACACTGTGTCAGTCCACCTGCTTGAGGGTCCTCCTCTTCTTTGCCACATATTGCATGAGGATGGCACAGGATAAGGCACAGTTTTGATCTCTGATTAATAAATTGTAATCTGCTGTTCATGAATGTGGTCAGTTTGATGTCACTTGATAACACCAGCACTGTGATTGGAGTGAAGGTCTGCAAAAGAAAGTAGTTCTTCATTCAAGAGTTGATGCCCATTTTGTTTCCTGCCCTTATTCATCACAATCTCCATGATGTAGTGTTACTCACCCCACTTTATCCTTGTGTTTCCTGTGTCCATTCCTTTCTTATCCCTTCCTGCCTTCTGACATTTGTCCTTTTGATCTCAAGTTGTTGATTGTTCTTTAACTGTCTTCCTCCCCTCGTATTGTTATTTACCCTGTAGTTCTGTCCATGATTTGGCTGAAAATTGAGCCACAAGGAATGACTGTGGTTCTAGATCGGGAAAGAACCTTAGTCTTTGAGATTCCATCTGTTTTCTGCTTGGCCAGTTAATATATGTGATTGTTTTCATAATTTTGAATTTTGCTGTACATTTCCCCCTGATTCCATCCTGGACTTTCTCATGTGGTACCTTTCAGCATGGCCAGTAATTGTAGTTGGGTGCTATCTAGTTCTGATCTCAAGGTCCTTGACACTGGGGTTCATGTGGCCCATTGGACTATTAGACTAATTATTTCTATGTGTCTTTGATTCCCCAACACCCTTCCTTGCTTTGGATAGGGAGTTGCACCTTCAATAGCTACTCACAAATCTAAGACCCAGACATTGTTCATAAAAGTATAATGAAGAACACTTTCTTTGTGAACTATTGATCATGGTGTCTCCTCAGGCTACTATGGTCTCAAGCCTCTGTCTTCCCTGCAAGGCCCATCAGGTAATTCCTTCAAGGTATTTAGATATGACAAAGTTTTTATGACTGCCCCTTCTAGAGAGCTCTGCTGGCCTAGTGGGTAAGGTGAAGTGGATCCACCAGCTGCGCCATTGGAGACAGATAGCCAGTCATCTCCCATGGGATTTACAGCCTTTGAAAACCTGCTAGAAGATCAGCTATGAACGAGTCAATTTCAGACTCAATGGCAAAGTGCTTGCGTGCTCTCTTCACTCGCTCGCGCATGCTCTTTCTCTCTCTGTCGCTCTCTCTCTCTCCCCCTCTCCCTTGTGCTCTTCTGTTAATATACAAACCTGTGGTTTTATTTGCTTGTTTAATTACTCTTTATCAACTGATCTGGAAAAACTTGCTTACTCGTCAAGACCATTGTTTTAGATGTGTCTGATAGGTGGTGTACTTTTCTTAGCTACACTTCGCTCGTCTTAACATTGAAGCCTAGATTCTGCCCTGCATCTTCACCCCTGTTTCTCACCTGTGACATGTCTTTTTAGAGGCTGTCAACCTCAGCAGGGGCTTGGAAGGCAGCAGGCAAGAGCCCCCTCCCTCCTTCCTGAGAATCTCTGACATTGTACAACCTCTATATTTTATAGATAGAGAAATGGACACTGACAGAAGTCAGAGATCTGTCTGAAGTCACATAGTAACTAACTTAAGACAAAACCCCAAATCTCTTGTTCTGGGCAGAATTAAGTGTCGCAGATCCCCTTTAGACACTCTTTATGCCTCCTTAGCATCTGTGATGGTAACTAGCATCACTGGGTAGCCAAAATATCTAATAAAGACAAGGCTGGCTGGAAGGATTTATTGGGAGAGTTTAGCTAACAAAACAATGTTGGGGTGTGTGTATAGGTGTGGCACTGCAGTGGGCTGGGAAACAGCTGGCTTTTATGAAGGTGCAGCAGCCATCAGCCTTCACTGATTTTAGATGAAGATTGTGCCACTAGTCTCACAACAAATAATGAACAGAACAAGCTATTGTCTTTCCAAGAGCCTAGTTGTAAATGATCCTCTCTAACATGAATTGTTCAACTTTTCTTTATACTGTGACAACGAATTACTTGTATTGCTCTTTAGCAGTGGAGTAATTTTCTTTTCTGTCATTCTAGTATCTTACATGTCAGATGCAGGCAATGTGCAGACGGATCAAGCAGGGAGCACACCAGTTCCTCTTGCCTAACATGAGAGGCACTTGATAAATTTTTAGAGCATAAACAAGATATCATTTGACACTTTGAAGGCAACAAGAGCCATGCGTATTTCCAAGTAGATGCCAAATAATTTAGCAAGATAATTTTGTTCTTAGTCTTGATAGCAGTTGAAGTTTCTGCCTAGTTGAGTCTGGCTCCTAGTGATCCTCTGTGTGATGGAATAGAACTGTGTGCTACATAGGGTTTTAAATTATTGATTTTTCTAAAGTAGATAACTAGGTTTTTCAGCTGAGCTACTACTTGTTTTTGTTACGTACCTGCAACCCACAATGACCCTATGTACAACAGACTTAAACCCTGCTCTATCCCTTGCCAATCTTATTGTCTCCGACATCCCTATCCCTGTTACCCCAGTGACTGAATCAATCCATCTCATCGAGAGGCTTCCTCTTCTGTGCTGTCCCTCCACCCTCTCAAGCATAACATTCTTCTCCAAGGACTGATCCCGCCTTACCACATGTTCAAAGTATGTCAGATGGAGCTTCAGAATCCTTGCCTCCAGGGAGCAGCACAGCTTCACCCTCTCCAGGATGAACTTGTTTGTTCTCCTAGCAGTCCATGGTATATTCAATACTTTTATCCAGCACCAAAGCTCAAAGACATCAACTCTTCTATCATCCTTAGTCATTGTCTAGTTCTCTGATGCATAGCAAGTAATTCAAAGACCATGGTGTGTACCAGGCACACCTTAGTCTCCAAACGGACATCGTTGCTCCTCAGTACCTTGGAGAGGTCTCTGACAGTAGAATTTTCCAATGCAATTAGTCTTTTAATTTCCTGGCTGCTGGCACCAAGAGTGTTGATTGTAGAGCCAAGCAAACAGAAGCTGTCAACAGTCTCAAACTCTTCATCATCCATCATGATGCTGCCACTTGGGCCAGTGGTGAGAATCTTTGTTTTCCTGATGTTGAGCTTCAATCCATCTTGAAGGCTGCAGTCCTTGACTCTCTGCAGCAAGCGCTTCAGGTCTTCCTCAGTTTCAGCAAGCAGCATGGTGTCATCTGCTTCTGCAGGTTGTTGATGAGTCTTCCTCCAATCCTGATGCCACACTTCTCCTCATAGAGCCCAGCCTCCTGGATAACCTATTCTGCATATAGATTAAAAAGATATGGATATAGGACACATCCTGATGCATATCCTTCCCAATTTTGAACCATGCAGTGTTTTCTTGCTCTGTTCTAATGACTGCCTCCTGGTCCAGGTATAAATTTTGCATAAGCAGAATCAAGTGTTCTGGAATTCCCATTGTTCTCAGAGTCAGCCACAGTTTGTTGTGCTCCACACAGTCAAGTGCCTTTGTACAGTCAATGAAACACAGATATTCCTCTCGTACTCTCTGCTTTTAGCTAATATCCATCTGACATTAGCTATAATAGCCCTTGTGCCATAGCCTCTTCTAAATCCAGCCTGTGCTTCAGGCAGTTTTCTGTTGATGTGATGTTCCAGTCATTTTTGGATAATCTTTACCAAAATCTTGCTTGCATGTGATATCAGTGATACTGTTTGATAATTTCCACACTCTGTTGGATCACCTTTCTTTAGAATGGGAACAAATAAAGGTACTGCTAGAGGTATTGAAATGGCAGACTTTCAGTTCAGTAGCAAAACATGTTAACTATTTATCCCAAAGACAATAGTTTTGCTAATCTTTCTAATAGTATTTAAAATTATCTCAGTTTATCAGAAGGAGAAATGGAAATCAATAAAATGATGAGTGCTGGTTGTTGAGTGGTAACTAATTGTGCTGTTAACCAAAAGACACACAATTCAAATCCACCAGCTGTTCTGAGGAAAAAAGGTGTGCTGTCACCTGCAGTGTGATTCCCAGCCTCTGAAAACCTGCTGGAGGGTCATTATGAGATGGTTCCAACTCGATGGTACTCAGTTACACATGTTGTTGTTGTTGTTATGTACTCTCGAGTCGCCTGCAACTTATAGCAACCTTATGCACAACAGCCCTGAACTCTGCTTTATCCTGAGCCAGTCTTATTGACTCTGATTCACTTACCTCCCATTATTACAGTTACTGTGTCAATCCATCTCATCGGGGGTCTTCCTCTCCTGCACTGTCCCTCCAGCTTTACAAGCATGATACCCTTCTCCAAGCACTGGTCCCTCCTGGCCATGTGCCCAAAGTATGTGAGATGGGACTTCAAATTCCTTGCCTTCAAGGAGCAGCCTGGTCTCACCCTCTCCAGGATAAACCTGTTTGTTCTCTTGGTGGTCTGTAGCATGTTAATACTCTTTTCCAGCACCACAATTCAAAGACATCATTCTTCTACAGTCATATTTGGTCGTTGTTCAGCTCTCTGAAGCACAGCAAGTAATTAAGAAGACCAAACCTGAAAAAAAAAAAAAATAAAAAGAAAACCAAGCCTGAATCAGGTGTACCTGACATTGCTATTCTTCAGCACTTTTGAGCTCTGTCAGAAGCCTTCCCCAGAGCAGTTCATGTTTTGATTTCTTGACTGCAGGTACCAAGAGTGTTGATTATGGAGCCAAGCAAGCTGGAATTGTTAACAGTCTCAGTCTCTTATAATGGTTCTCCAATTGGCCCAGTGATGAGAATCTTTGTCTACTTGATATTTAGCATCAATTTTTACAGAAGACTGTGGTCCTTTACCTTCTGGAGCAAATAGTTCAGGTCCTCCTCAGTTTCAGCCAGCAAGGTTGTGTCATTTGCATAACGTAGACTGTTGATTGAGTCTTCCTCCCATCATGATGCCACATTTTTCCTCCTAAAGCCCTGCTTCACGAATAATTTATTCTGCACATAAATTGAAAAGCTATGGTGATATTATGTATCCATGACACACTTTTTTCATGATCTTGAAGCATGCAGTATTTCCTTGCTCTGTTCTGACAGTTGCTTCCTGGTTCAAGTATAGGTTTTGCATAAGCACAATTAAGTGTTCTGGAATTCTCATTCTTCTCAGAGTCAGCCACAATTTGTTGTAATCCACACAATCAAATGCCTTTGCATAGTCAACGAAACACAGACAGACATTCCTCTGTTGCTTTCTGCTTTCAGCCAAGATATAATCAGACATTGCTGATAATGTCTCTGGTGCCACATAAGGACAGCAAACTTCAGTGTACAGATTAGGGAGGAAAAAATATCTTCTCAAATTAGCTCACTTCTGTATACATAGACCAGGACACAGACATTTTCTTCTTCACGTTACAGAACAATCTTTCTACTTTGGGGAAGGAACTCATGATTTTTAAAGTCAGTTGCATCCCGATACATCCCATTGTCCATTAAATTATTAAATGTACCAGAAATGTGGTTAAGGCTTTAGTAATGTGAAGTTTGTAATATATAATGTGCAAGGACTTTTTCCTATTTGGAAACATTCTTTAGAACGATGATAATTTTATGCATTCGCTGCATAATTCCTGACTCTATTTCTGCTCTGCCTTCCACCAACATAGTATCAAATACAACAGACCATAAACGTTTAAAAAACACATGATATTAAGAACATGTCACAGGGTAGCCCTAGTTGGCTCACACAGATTCATTCTTCTGGTGGTTTTTATTTTTATTCTAGGCATGCTGATGGTGAAGAGATTTTCAGTCCTCTCTCATTCTTCACATGTCACGAATCAATGTGTCTGACAGCCATATGGTTTAGATGGACTAAAGAGAGACACTTTTAGATTTATGTGAGTGAGGAAGCTTTGGAACTTAAGGCAGCTGGGTGGTATTGTCACAACGTTTGGCCTACTGTGCTTTTGAGAACCTTCAGAATTAAAACACTCAGAACTTTCACTTACTAAATGAACACTGGATACAATAGGCAGCTTCTGAAACTGGTAAAATATTTTTGGTCTCAGCACATTCATTTCCAACATTTTGATCTTTTCAGTAAACAATTTTGGTAGTCTGCTTTTAATACAATTAATAGCAGACTGGTTTATATTTTTATTTGTTGTTGTTGCTGTTAAGTACCATTAAGTTGAACATAACTCATAGCGACCCTGTGAACCAAAGAACTGAACCCTGTTCTAGAACTATCATCATTTCTCTAAGTTCATAGAGTTTCCAGAGGCGTGTTGTTTAGGAAGTGGATGCCATTCCTACTTCCAAGCCTGTATTAATCTGGGAGCTCCACGAAACACTGTCCACCATGAGTAACTAGTATGGCATTTGACACACCAATGGCACAGTGTTCAACATCACAGCAAATTGACAGACCAGTGCTGTACCACTTAGAAGAATGTTAGTCCCAAACACTATTAACAACTGATTTTTTTTTCTATTTTTCTTACCCCTCTCTGTTCATTGAGTGACAGGTGCCACCACTACAAACAGTCCCAGGGCAAAGATGCAACCAAGACTTTTCTTTCAGCACCAGCTGCCAAATCCTGGCCCCACGGCCTGGGGAACAACCACTTTTAAATACCAAGGCCCTCTTCCAGGTCCTATTGACTAAACAGAGGCTTCTCCCCATCCGCCCCCAGCTCATTGTTAGCTAAATCCAGCAAATCCAATCAGTTCGCACACAATTGTGAATGAAATAAAAACCAACCAAACAGTCCACACCCAGCCCTCAACCAACACAAACATCTCACTCTCCAGAATCCATCCTTAAGTACAATAGAAAAAAGCACTGCCAGTCCTGTGTCACCCTCACAATCTGGGCTTATGTTTAAGCCCATTGTTTTGGCTAGTATGTCAGTTTATCCTGAGGAGGGTGTTCCTCTTTGTTGCTGTCTGCTTTTCCAAGCATGATTTCCTTCTCCTGGGACTGACTCTTTGTGATAACATGCACAAAGTATGTGAGGTCTTGTCGTTTTTACTATAAGCACGTTTTGGTGGTACAGTGTCCAATTGGAACAGACTCACAGTCGACCCTCCAGTGGGTTTGTGTAGTTTCTAAATCGCATGGGAAGAGATTGCCTTTCTTCCTTGGAGTGGCTGGTGGATTCCACCTGCCAGAGAGGCTTGGCGTTTGGATCAGCAGCGTAGCTTCCTATGGATCAGGGCACCAAAGTGCCCTTATTTATGGAATACTGCTACTTAATGGATGACAAACTCTGTTACTGGAGGACTGGAAATGGCACAGACTTTCAACCTTTTTCTGTGTCTATTCTCCCAGTAATCTTAGCCACTTACTGCACATCCTGTCTTCTCTCGTCCACCTCTTCCCATAACTAAGACTCACAAATCCACATGG
Source organism: Elephantulus edwardii (assembly GCF_000299155.1). Classification (NCBI taxonomy): domain Eukaryota; kingdom Metazoa; phylum Chordata; class Mammalia; order Macroscelidea; family Macroscelididae; genus Elephantulus; species Elephantulus edwardii. The sequence continues at coordinate 524,409 of NW_006399945.1, read as the reverse complement.
ACTCCTCCGTAGTCCTAGCTTCCTATTTAAAAACCTACCACTGTAACGCAGCTAAGCTACACGCATAGAAGTCCTGTTTACTGTTAAAGACACACACCTGGGACTAGTACTTGCAGGTGAGGCAGTGCTGTTTTGAGGACAGGATAAAATACTTCTTTCCATTTTATTTTTAGAGCTTGTGTTTGAAAGTAGGGAAAGTCCTGGCTTTACAATATGTTAGCAGGGCAGTTTTCTTAAGCTCTTTGAGTTTTATTTGCTCCAGTTATAAAGTGAGGGAACATCATGATAGATAGGTTGAAGTTGTCAGGGATACTTTACTTGGATCCATGGTAGCAGCTGTCAAGAAATCTGAAGATGTATTTCATTGGGCAAATCTGCTGTGAAGGACCTCTTTAAAGTGCTGCCACACACAGATTTAAGCCTCATGGCTAGAGCACAGCTGACCCAAGCCATGATATTTTTCACTTGCTGTGTCCGTGTGTGAAAGGTGAACAATGTGTAAGGGAGACTGAAGTGCAATTGAGGCTTTTGACTTGTGAGGTTAGTGAAAATAATTGAACATCCACTGAACTAACAAAAGAGCTAACAAATCTGCCTTGAAGTGCAGTTGAGATGTTTCCTGGAGGCAAGGGTGGTGAAGCTTCATCTCATACTTTGGGAATGTTATCAGGAGAGGTTCAGTTTTTGGAAAAAGGCATCGTGCCAGGAATAGTAGGTCTGTGAAAAAGAGGAAAACCCTCAGGAGGTGGGTTGACACAGCAGTTGCAACAATCAGGCTTGTGCATGGTAGAGATGGTAAGAATGATGCAGTAGCAGGCATGATTCTGAACTGTTGTTCATGTTTAATAGCAATAAACTCAAAGGCAACTAACAGCAATAGCAACGGAAGTGACGGTATTAACGCAGATGTCCACATCATTGTTGTGGCCGTTAAATGAGCTTATAGGTAACAGCGTTGGAGGGCGCCTTGTGGGTGTGGACTAGTAGGGATGTGGACTCGTAGGGGTGTGTCCACCTGAGAAGGCCTACTTTCCTTAACGTACCTGCAGGTCACCTTCAGTACTTTTCTATGATGCCTACCTTTCTGCCTCATCTCTTTGGGAGTCTACTGAGTGGTTCCACTTTCCTGTTTCTTTCATTTTCGTTTATTAGCTTGGAACTGCGTAGGAAACATGCTTCCCAAGCTCAGCAGAATAATTCTAATAAGTTCTTTTACTAGAGAAAGAGGGAGGAGATGAGCCCTCTGTGTCTGTTAACCTGCAGTTTGGCAATGCCAGTACCTGTGATTTAGGAGCTGGATGAGAGTGGAAAACTCTTTGTGGATGTGCTGTGTGTTGATGGAAAACAGAACCCAAAACAGCAAAAATACTGTGAATGTTACTCTTCAAGTTAGTGGAGGGAGGAGAATAGATTAGATTAATAATGATCGTATAGAGATATGAGATGATCGTTTTTGGTTTCACTGTGAAAGCCAGCATGATCTGGGAGGATAGGAATTATTCCCTACTTTTTTTACTTGGATGGGAAAGAATATTTAAAGATATCAATATGGACCATGCCAGTGATTCAGCTCCCAAGCTGCCCACTCCATGCTAAAAGAGAAAAGAAAATGTAAGTGGTTGAGAATGTGAGCTTGGAAGCCAAATTATAAACTCATTTCAACTCTTGGCCCGCAGGCTCTGAAGTAACATTATTTGTTGTCAAGGATGGAAAATAACTCAGAGTTGAGTCCAAGTGATTATTCCACTTTGGCACTGCTGCCTTTCTGCCAACTGCAATTCCATTTAGACATAGATTAATTAGCCAAGCAGAGCCGGAAGTGAATTGTGAGAGCAAAGCCAAAGCAGGCATCTCTGCAGACCCTGTGCTTAGTAGCTAATGCCATCCTAGGGCCCGGAAGAATGAGAATTCACTGTGAGGGCAGCCCACTTTACCATTTTGGTTCTTGCCAGATACTGCGGAGTAGAATCCACAGTGTCCCCAGGCGACAGAGTAAAACTGCCCATGGGGGGCCCAGGCTGAATGACACTTTATTGATTACCCTTGCTCATGAAGATCAAAGACTACAGTCTTCAGTATGGATTACACCTCAGCATAACATTAAAAAACTGTTCACAAATAAACAAATGAAGGAACATAATGAGAGGAGGAAAAATTGAAGTTGCCAGGGGTTTCGTTTTGCTTAGAGCTCTAATCAATGCCCATGGAAGCAAACAAGATTTAATGACATGTTGCATTGAGTGAATCTGCTACAGAAAGACTTCTTTAAAGTGTTAGGAAACAGAGATGGCATTTTGAAGACTTATGTGCTCTTGACACAATACATGTTATTTTCCTTACCTAGGTCAAGAAGCTGTTGTTTAAACAGAGCAAGGTGACACTGCGGTTTAAAATCAGGAGGGTTGTGCTTCAGGCATACCTACTCAGTCTGTATGCTGAGCAAATAATTCTTGAAGCTAGAATCTGTGAAGAAAAATGTGTTATCAGAATCAGAAGAAGACTCATCAACAACCTGTGTTAGGCAGATGACACAACCTTGCTTGCTATAAGTAAGGAAGACTTGAAATGCTTGCTGCAGAAGGTCAAAGACCACAATGTGTGGATTACATTTCAACATCAAGAAAACAAAGGTCATCATCACTGGGCTAGTAGGCAACATCATGATAGATCAAGAAAAGATTGATGTTTTCAATGATTTCCTTTTACTTGGATCAACGGTCAACACCCTTGGTACCAGTAGTCAAGAGATCAAGAGACGTATTGCATTTGGCAAGTCTGATGTTAGAGATCTCTCCAAAATGCTCTAGAGTAATGATGTTCATTTGAAGACAAAAGTGAGCTTGATTTCAGCCATCATCTTTTCAGTCCCTTGCTGTGCATCTGAGAGCTGGACAGTGAATAATGATGACAGAAGAGGAATTGATGCCTTTGAACTCTAGTATTGGAGAATAGTACTGAATATCTCATGGACTACCAAAAGGACAAATATCTTGGAGAAGGTGCAGTCAGGCTGCTCCTTAGAGGCAAAGATGGTGAAGCTTCATCTTTCATACTTTGGGGATGTTGCTTGGAGAGATTACTAAGGAATAACCTTTCATTGGGAAAGGGACATCATGCTTAGAAAGGTGGAGGGTTAAGAAAAAAGTGAAGACCCCCCCAACAAGATGGATTGACACAGTGACTATAGCAATGAACTCTAGTGTATCGGAGATGATGAAGATGGTGCAGTAGAGGACAAGGTTCAGGTCTGTTGTTCTTAGGGTCATTGTTAGTCATACTCGACAGCATCTAACAACCATAGCATCGTATGCCTGTGATAGCTGGACAGTGAATAAAGAAGACTGAAGTGTTGGTGCCTTTGAATTACATTGTTGGTGAAGAACACTGTTCCATGGACTGCCAGAATGCACTAATCTGTGTTGGAAGAAGCAAAACCAGAATGTTCCATGGAAGCAGAGATGAAAAGACATTGGATATGTTATCCTGAGGGACCTATCTCCCATATAGTGAACATATTATCATAAGGTACAAATCCCTAGAGAAGGATAGAATTACTATTTGGATCAGGAAAAAACCCTGAAGAGCCTTGTGAAACAGATCAACAGTGGCTGCAACTTTAGGCTCGAATTATTGTGAAGATGTTGCAGGATCGATCAGACAGTATTTCTTCCTTCTTTTCTACATGGTGCCACCATGAGGCAGAATCAACTCAATGATACCTAACGACAATGATCATCCTTATTGGAACAGATTGCTAGATCTTTCTCCTGAAAACCTCTGGGTGTGTTCAAACCACCTACCTTTTTCAGTTAGCAACCCAACACTTACACCTGTACCCTGGTGCTAGAAGGAATGTATCATTTTTGTTGTTGTTGTGTACTGACAAGTCGGAACCCACCGGGTAGCTGACCCTACAGCTGGTTTATAGAGGCAGTTAATGGCATGGGGGGAGATTACCCATTCTCCTCCCACTGAGCTGCTGATGGATTTGAACCATTTGCCTTTGGGTTTGCGGCAGAGTTTCTTACTGCTGGGCTATCCTCTATCCGTGTTGTTGTGTTGTATACCATAGAGTCAGAATGGTCTCATAGCTGCCCCTCTGGCAGATTTCAGAGGCAGTTAATAGCGTAGGAGGATATTGCCCATCATTCCACAGAGCAGCCGGTGACCTCAAACCAATGCCTTCAGGATTGCCAGCTCCTTGCCCCTAGGCCATCCATCTTTACATCTGTTTAAATCCACATTAAACTAGGGGTAAGAGTGGATATGTAAAATATCCTATACTTTTATTATATCTTAACAATTCTACTAGTTTTACCAATGTACTAGTGCATTAGAGGAAACCTTCAGACTTAGGTGAAGCGGATTAAAAATATGACAGTATTTAGTTACCAAAGGGCAGTTTTCACGGAGAGAAGAGAGTTAGGGGCCCCCCAGTCTGCAGAACTAGGCAGCTTGTTTAGTAGTCCTGATTTGGCCCTCCATAACCATTCAGTGTCTTTTTTGTTTTTATGTATTTATTAGTGCAGTTACTTGAATGACAAAGATAGACTAAAAATCGTTAAGTGCTTGGGAAAGAGAACACTACAATGATAAATTTAAGAGCATGTTAACACTTCTTTAGCGGAAGGCGTAACTTTACAGAATGTTTCCCACTCACCTTTGATAGTAAAGCACAGCACTTCTACTTCTTTTCCTTTCTGCTTTTATCCTCCTTGAAGCACCTATTTCCTCTGTTAAATTCTCAAAGGCAGAGATGGTGTGGGGCCTATTGTTAAGCTCACTCTCCATGGTGCCTAGCTTGGCGCCTCGCTGAAGAATGTGACAGCCTGAGTTGGTCATCTGGGGAAGGGGCCAGACACTGGGTGTTTCCTGCCCCTGGTGTAATGTAGCTGAGGTGATACCCGCCAGGAACCCCCCCTCCCTCGGTTTCCTTCACTGTATTCCCCGATGATACGGTGATAAAGCTGTAAGCTGCCAACCCATAGCTGCTCTGCTGCAGAAGGGATGAGGCAGTCAGCTTCTGTAAACATGCACAACCTTGAAAACCCGAGGCGCAGTTTTACTCCGCGCTATAGGATTGCTGTGAGTGGAAACTGGATGGCTGTGAGTTTGTTTCTTGAGTAGCGTCCCTGCTCAAGGAGCACGTCGCGCGCACAGCTCCTGGAACGGCCCCCTGGGTCCCCGAAGCTGCCCTGCTGCTGCCCAAGAGGAGCGGGCTGGGCTCCAGCCGTCCCCGCGCGGGCACTGCGAGCAGATTGAAATGCTGTCCTCGGCCGGGCCACGCGTCTCAACAACTCCGCGCACTGTTCCCTCTGCACAGTGGGGTCTTTGATGATGCACCAGAAAGAACTGGGCTTTCTTGGCTGCCGCAAACCCTTTCGAAGCTTGTGGATTCTTTCTGTCCCTCGGGGAAAACTTATATGAGGATTTTCTATTTTTTAACAGTTCATTCAGTGGATTTTTTTTTTTTTTTTTTTAAAGTGGTGGCACTGAACGCGGTCCTTTCAGAGGATAGCGGCAGTTTAACTCCTGCTCCAAACCTGGAAGCCCAAATGTGACTTAGGCATTGAAGTGCTGTACTGGAAGCGAATGTCAGGAAGGCTGCCGGCGGTGGTGCACTTTCTCCCAGGCTAGGTTGGCTTTCTGTTTGCTCTTCCTCATGGGGAAGTGACTTGACTTTGCTTTTACAGATTTTATTTCTTTTTAACTCTGGCTATGTTGCTACAAACACTTTGCATTTTAGTTATTAAAATAGGGAGGGGAGGGGAAGACCATCCTCCTTCTCAGGGTAATCCAGCAGTCAAGTCGTATTTTATATCCTAATTGAGCTACACTTGGACCATTTTATGGTAACACCTAAATTTAAGTCATGGAAATTTACAGAGGTTACATCCCTATTTTAATTTTCTTTTTTTTTTTATGTTCTAGAGTCCTTTCATTTTCAAAGAGAGAAGCCACAGTCCTTTTTACCCAGCAGAGCCGTGATGTAGCTTTATCCTCACTCTCTTGTCTTGTTTTTCCAGGTAAGTGGAATTCCAGTTTGTGTGGGAATGAACCTTTTACATAGTTTTACGTGTATTTAACATTTTGGGAATGTGTGTTTCAAATGTGTAGAAGTTCGTTTTACTTTAACTAGTTTGATTGGTAGCAAATTATTCTTTCAAAATATAAATACTGCTCCATAGAAATATACTTCCTTCACTGTCTTGAAACTTTTTATTGGCCTTTTAAAGTCTGAAATCTCCATCATACTTGACTAGGTTTTTCAGTTTATCTCTTCTACAAGTGAAAAATGACTTAAAACAATAGAGTACCTGAAAAAAAAAAAAAACCCTATACACTTTAAAAAAATGGGTTAGAAGGCACATTCATTCTTTACTGGAAGTTGTGAGAAAATATTAAGCTTTCTGAAATATTGAGCTGGTAATGACTTGACTACTTTGTTTCTGACCATGCTTTAAAGAAATTATTTAAATGATACGTTGAAAATTTTGAAAAGACATTTCTTTATGCATTCTTTTTTCTTTGTTAAAACTGATAACTTTTTAAAAAAATACAATCTTTTATTAACCTTGTGTTTCATACAAACATGAATATACATTGTATTTCATATAATTTTATTTCATATAATTGATTACCATTGATCAATGCCTATTATGACCCTGTGTTCTGGAGTCTCTTTGAATCTTTTTTATTCCTGCCCATCCTCCCACCAAACTCTGCTATTGTAGTGATTTCCACCCCTCCCATCTTCCTGCCCCCTTCCCGTTTCCCCTTTGAACATTAATACATATCCTGTTATTTTTCTACTTTTAAAAAATTTTCATTTTATATTGGTTTCCTTGTGAAATTCGTATACATTGTAAAATTCATAACATTTTAAGGCTCTGCTTGCTGGAACTCTTTGAGAGCTGCATCTTAATGGACTATATGGTTCATTTTAGTCTGAGGACAAATGTAAATCTCTGAGATGTTATCTTGGTTCCACAGTTGTAACCAGTAATTTTGATTTTTTTTTCCTCTGCAAGAAGATATTTTATTTCATCTGATTAAACTTTTTTTAAAAAAGTAAAAGAAAAATACCCTCAAAACCAAAAACCTTAGGCACATCGTCAATGTCGAAATGCACAAGGATGAAATGGGGAAGTTGTATTTATGATTTGTATCTTTAGCAGACCAAACCTTTTTTAGACATAGATTCAATAGGCATAGTAATGAAAACAAACATGCTGTCTTCAATATTTGCCAATCTTCATGTAACTTCCTCTACTCTTTCTCTTTAACAGTTACATGTTGAGGTTTTGTTCCTGATTTTAATTACTTATCTGCTTTTGTTCTACTGATTGAGTGTAAGTCAAAGCATTTCATTTGATTTTGCAGTAATGCAACTTTACATTAAAAGTGTGTGTAGCATTTAAAAGGAATTGCATCTGAGTTAATAATAATAGAAAATGAAAAAAATCCTCCTGGAAAGTTTGTAACAAAATCATACAACTGAAGAATAATCCCTCCCAGATTCCCTTCTGAGCGGGGGTAAGTAAAGTGACTGAGAGGCCTAGTGATTCAGGGCGAATTGAGGGACATGTGAAGTTACCTTGTCTTGAGTCTTGTGAACTTCAATGTTTTTGAGAATCACTTGGATGATGCATAAGAAAATGATGTCAGTAGAACACTTTGTAGACCATTAATTATTCAACCTTGAGATAATATTAGGAGAGTCAAAGTAAACTTCATATAAATAGAGAAGCAATCTAAAGCTAATTAAGGTTTACTTGGGCAAATGCAAAATTAGAGGAAGGTTATGGTCTAAAATCCAGCTATTACAGTACCTGATGGGGGATGCATGGGTGGCTGAAGAGCAGAGCTGTTTAATACGAGGTGAATTTTCATGGTAATGATTGTGCTGTTTGTTGAACTCATGTGCAGAGATGGGAGTAAGGCCAGGGAAGTTTAGAGCACCCTCCTTCCAGGGGCCTGTTAGCTTAGAAAAGTAGTCCAGATCCTACTACTTGCCTTTATAGGCTCAGAGGCTTGAAAAATCGTCGACCGTGGACTTTTCCTGATTTATGTATTGCAAAGAGAGCAATTTAGGTTTTTTTGTCACCCCTAAACTAAACCCACTACCATCCAGTAGATTCTGATTCCTAGAGACCCTATAGCCTTGTAGAGTTTCTGAATCTATGTCTGTGAGAGCTGACGGCCTGATCCTGATCTTTCTCTTGCAGAATGGCTGTTGGACAGACAGCCTAACACTTAAGTCACTGTACCACAAGGCACATTCTATTTTTACTCTGGTACACAAATGCACCAATGCAGCATGGTAATCATGGAATTCATGCAACATGTGTTAATTGATTGAAATATTGAATAGCAGTTGACTGTGAAAACTTTGCAGTGAGGTTGTACTATGTCTTAAGAACCCCTTCATTGGACTCATTCACTCACTATTCCTGTTCAGGGAAATTGTTGCTCTTATTTTTTCCACCCTTCTCCATACCCTGTCCCACCTCATTTAATGCCTCTTTCTACCCTAAAATGTCACATTTGTACACATCCTTCCCTCTTGTGGAAATAAAGAGCCAAATTAAAATTGAAGGCTCATTTCCCATGACCTCTGCTTTTGGATCTGTGCTCTGCTGGTTTTCTTCCGTCCACTCTATCCCTGATCTCCCAGAAGATCTGAAGCTTCCAAGTCTCTTTCTGTTGGTGTCCACATGGTGTTTTGCCCGAAATATTTCACTCCTTACTAACTCAAGGGTCTATTCATCCTTCAAAATTCACCTCAAAAGCAGTCACGACTATGAAGTATTACCGCATTGATGTCTTTGTTGCTGGTAGGTGCTAGTGGGTTGATTATGGACTCTTAGTGACCCCAGAGACAATGGATCTGAACCTCGCCTTGTCCTGTGCCATCTTCATCATCTCTAATATACTTGAGTCCAATGTTACAATCATTGTGACAGTTCGTCTTACTGAGGCTCTTTCTTTCTTTCATGGACTCTATCGTTCCCAGCATGATATCTATTTCCAAAGACCCATTCCTCCTCACAACAGACCCAAAGTCCTACCATTTTTGCCTCTAAGGAGCAAACTGATTGCACTTTCTCCAAGACATATTTGTTGGCTTTTCAGGCAGTCTGTGAGATATTCCGTACTCTTTGCCAACATTACAATTGATTCTTCTTCTGTCATTCTTAGTCATTGTCCAACTTTCAGATGCATAGTAAGTAATTTAAAAGATCCTGGCTTGAGTCAGGTCCACCTTAGTCTTTAAATAGACATGTTGCACCTTAACACTTGAGAGAAGCCCGTGGAAGCAGATTTTCCCAGTGCAACATATCTTTTGGTTTCTTAACTGCTGGTACCAATAATGTTGATTGTGGATCCAATAAAGATAAAATTATTGATATAAATCTTTTTTTCCATCTGTTATCATGCTGCCTCTTGGCTAAGTGGTGAAGATTTTTACTTTCTTGATATTAAGATATAATCCATATTGAAGGCTTTGATCTTCTCCAGCAAGCATTTGAAGTCTTCCTCACTTTCAACAAGCAAGGTCATCTGCATAATGAAGATTGTTGATGAGTCTTCCTCAAATCCTGATGCCACATTCTTTTTCATAAAGTCCAGCTATCCAAATTACTTGCTGAACTTACAAATTGAATAGATTTGGAGAAAGAATACAGCCCTGACACACATCTTTCTTGGTTTGAAATCATGAAATGTTTCTTTATTCTGTTCACCTGTTTCTTGGTCTAGGTACAGGTTTTGCATGAGTGCAATAAGTGTTCTGGAATTCCCATTCTTCTCAATATTAGCCATAATCTGTCATGCTCCACATAATAACATGCCTTTGTATAGTCAATAGAACACCAACAAACATCCTTCTGATATTCTCTGCTTTCTACCAAGATCTGGTTGGCATCAGCACTGATATCTCTGGTGCCATGGCCTCTTCTAAATCCAGCTTGAACTTTTGGCAGTTCTCTGTCAAAGTATTGTTTTATCTGTTTTTGGATAATCTTCAGCAAGATTTCACTTGTAAGTGATATTAATGATATTTTTTAATAATTCCCATAGTCATCTTTTGGGGGAATGGGAACAAATATGGATCTCTTCCAGTCAATTTTCCAGGTTAACTGTCTTCCAAATTTCTTGGAACAGGTTGGTGAACATATAGGGCTGCATCTATTTGTTGAAACAAGCCAGTTGCTATCCCATAAATTCCTCTGGCCTTTATATTTTGCCAAGTGCAGCTTGAACTTACTTCATTACCATTGGTTTTTCATTATATGCTACTTTCTGAAATGGTTCTCTTTCATCCAATTCTATTTGGTATAGTGACTTTGTGTATTCCCTCTATCTTCTTTTAATGCTTGCTGGATCATTCACGATCTTGGCCCTAGCATCTTTTAGTATTATAACTCAAGGCTTGAATTTCTTTTCTGTTCTTTTAGCTCGAGAAATGCTGAGTGAGTTATTCCCTTTTTATTTTCTAACTCCAGCTCTTTGCATTGTCTTTGCTTTGTTTTCTCAAGTTGCCCTTTGAAATCTTCTGTTCATTTTTACTTTGGTGTTTCTTCCCTTTGTTCTAATGCAATTTTCTGAGTTTCTTCTTACATCCCTTTCATAGTGATCTTTTGCTTTCTTCATGAGTAATCTGATGTCATTTTATAACTCATCCGGTCTTCTGTCATTAGTGTTCAATGCCTCAAACTTATACTTGAGATGGTTTTTAAATTCAAGTGGGGTATACTCAAGGACATATATGGTCCTTGTGCAGTTGTTTTTATTTTCTTGAACTTTAATTTAAAAATTTACTTGAGTAATTGATGGCCTGTTCTACAGTAAGCACTTGACCTTGTTTTGACTACTGATATTGAGCTTCTTCAGTCAAATTCTTGTGCAGTCCATCAAGTGAGGTCCAGTTGTATAGTTACTATTTGAGTTGTTGTTTGTTTGTTTGTTTGTTTTTAATTCATTGGCCTTTGGAATGTGTAAATGATTGATTTACAAAATTCAGTCATTTGATCTTTAGCGTTTTATTTTGTAACCAAGCCCATAATTTTTAATGGCTTGTTTTTCTTTTCTTTGTTAAGTTTCCCAGTGGTTTGTCTATTATACTGACCCTTTCAAAAAACCAGCCCCTGGTCTTGTTATGATTTCAGTTGCTTTCCTGTTCTCTATGTCATTGATTTCTGCTCTAGTCCTTATAATTTCCTTTCTCCTAGAGGCTTAAATTGTTGTTCTTTTTCTGTTTGATTGAGGAATTAATTCCTGAATTTTGTTTCTTTTGTCCTTTTTAATATGTTTGCCTGTTGCTATGAACTGCCGCCTGAGGACTGCCTTAGCTGTATCCCAGAGGTTTTGGTATATTGTATTTTCATTGACATTTGTTTCAAGGACATTTTTTTACTTAATTTTTTTATTTCTTCTATAAACTAATTGTGTTCTATTGAGTGTTACTTAGCTTCTATGGGGGTGATTTTCTAAGCTTTATCCTCTTGTCATTCATTTCTAGTTTTATGGCTTTGTGATCTGAATGAATACAGTATTAATTCAGATTTCAGTGCTTATAAATTTATTGAGGCTTGCCTTGTGTCCTAATATGTTATCAATTCTGGAAGAATGTACTGTGTGTACTTGAGAAGAAAGTAAATTGACTTTTAGTTGGGCACAGTAAACTGAATATATCTACAAGGTCGAATTGGCCATTTTTATTGTTTAAATCCTCTGCATCTTTGTTAAGTTTCTTTCGAGTTGATCTATTCTTTGGTCAAAGTATATTATATCAAAGTCTCCTACCACTGATGCTATCTATTTCTTTTCTCAAGTCTGTTAACTATTGTTTTATGTACTTTGCCAGTCTGTAACTTGGTGCATGCAAGTCTATAATTTTTTATTACCAATACTTAGTTTCCAAGTTTTGCATTTCAATCACCAATTATTATTAATGTATCTTGATTAGATGTTCAATAATTGGATTAATTGGATGGCAATAGATGATATAAATCCTCAATTTCTTCTCTTTCAGCTTTAGTTGTTGGTGCATGTATTTGAATAGTAGTTTGTATTAACAGACTGTCCAAATATGCATATGGATATATTCTATCATTCACAACATTATACTACAGGCTGGATCTTGAAATGATCTTTTTGACCATGAGTGCAGCACCCTTCTTCCTCAAGCTTTCATTTCCAGTATAATAGATCATGTGTCTGATTCAAAGAGACCAATGCCAATCCATCTCAGCTCTAATGTCTAGATAGATGTCAGTCTGATCTTTATGTGTTTCAATTAAATTTTTTTTCTTCTATAATTATATTTTATTAATTTT
>NW_006399945.1:508565-511362 GCF_000299155.1 Elephantulus edwardii | reverse complement strand
TGACTGGGATATTTCACTCAGCATAATGTTCTCCAGAGTCAACCATTTTGAATAATATTGCATGAGTTCCTTGTTTTTTAATGCAGCATAGTATTCCATTTTGAGAACTTTTAATTTCCCTAATTTTTATTTTGTACATTTAATGTTCTGATTATTAATGGATGTTTGCAGCTATTTTGTTGTTATGTTGTTAGGTGCTGTTGAGTCAAGTACAATTCACGGTGATCCTATGAACAGCAGTTCTGAATCCTATCTGATCCTGTGCCGTCTTCACACTTCCTGACACACTAGAGCCCATTGTGATAGTCACTGTGTCAGTCCACCTGATTGAGGATCCACTTCTTTTTCACCCTTCCCAGCATCATGTACCTCTCTAAGGAATAGCTCCTCTTAGCTACATGCCCAAAGTATGTGAGGCGAAGCCTAATCATCCTTGCCTCCAGAGAGCACTCTAGCTGTAACTTCTCCAAGACATATTTATTTGTTCTTTTGTCAGGCCATGGAATGTTCAGTGTTCCTCTCCAACACCAGAGAACAAAGGCATCAATTCTTCTTCTGTCATCCCTGTTCTTTGTCTAGCTCTTAGATGCATAGCAAGTGATTGAAAAACCATGGCCTGATTCAGACGCACCTTAGTACTCAAACTGTTACATCATTACTCCTTAATAATTTGGCGAGGTTCCTAAGTGCAGCTGTATTGCAGATACAGTATGTCTCCTTATTTTCTGACTGCTCCTACCAAGGCTACTAATTGTGGATCCAAGTAAGAGGAAGTTGTTGACAGGTTGACAGTTTCATTCTCTTCTCCCTCCACCATGATGTTGCCTATTGGTCCAGTGACAGCTATTTAGAATTTTGAAAAAGACCAATTCTTGTGACGCTGAATACTAATTCGTTGAATGGGATGAATAAGTGTATAAGTATCAGTGAAAAAGTGAATAAAGAGCTGTGTGATACCTGGAAGCTGCCCCTTCTTATTTCTGTAGCATCTTTCAGGTGCCTCTGTTCTGGCCTCTTGTCTTACAGCTGTTATTTACAGGCTGTCTGCTGAGCTCATTCCTCTCTCATTTTGGTGATGCAGCTTCTAGTGTAGTGTATGCTGTTGTTGTATGCTGTTGCATTCTTTCTGCCTCTTAGTGACCTTGTAGGACAGAGATGACCCCATAAGGTATCACAGGCTGTAGTGTTTGTGGGAACAAATAATCTCTTTTCTCCCATAAAAGTGCTGGTAGGTTCAAACTACTGACCTTTTGATTAGAAGCTTAACTAGTATCTCACCAGGGCTTCCTATGCTGTGTGTAGGGGACAGCAGTTCCGGTTGTAGGTACCTAGCCTTGTTGCTCTGTTTTCGTTCTACAAGCCCATAAAGTATGCCTTGCAAATAGCATAGAATGAAAATAGATTGAATTTTTTTTTCTTGGTACTGAGCCAAGTATTATAAATAAATAATAATGTAAAATTATATAATGTAGTAACTTGGCAAGTAGCTTGAATATGAAAATTTGTAGAGACTCAAGTAGAGCTGTTTTTACTTTATGCAAAGTTGGCTTCTTTTACACAACTTTTAGACTTTTAATATTTTCGTTTAATGAAATGAGACATAAAGTCTGTAAGCTTTTAATGAGTACCAGCTTTTACCTACTTTTACATTTTAATTTATACTCCTGAGCTGTAATTTGTTTTCAGCAGGCTGAGGCAACTCCAGGCAGGGGCAGGAAGGCGCACACTGGCACCAGAATGCGTGTCCAGCGATGGGTGCCTTCCTGAGGGCTTTCAGTCCTTCCTCTTGGTTGATGCTTTATTAGAAGTTATGGAGTGTTTTTTTTCCTATTATGTTTCCAACCTCTGCTTATTGGATTTTGTTTTCATTGAGTTAGTGTCTTGATTCCAAGCTTCACCTATTGCTTCTCACCCCTGTGTCTTATACCCTGTCTTCAGCACCTTTTCCTTGTTCTTTGTTCTCCTGATTCTTTCTTGTTATTTCTCTGAAACTCACCTGCAGAAGCCCTTCTTCACCCTCAATCTGGCGTGTAGTTGAGACTTTGTGCATCTCTGTCTTGTCTTACTTCCTCATTGTTTGTAATTATTTGTCTGTTCTGTGTTGGTGCTTAATCTGTCATTACTCTCAGAGGAGATGCTGCTTCTGCATTTTCAGCATCAAGCATATGTTCACATTCATATTCCTAAGTACATGTTAGCATGCATTTCTGGTATAGAAAACCTTGATCAGAACTCGACATTGCTGACATTTTTATTCTCTGAACATTTGATGGCATCAGACCTACTTTCCCCTGGCTTCCTTTCTGTTTTAACTTTTATGTTTTCTGGACATGAGGACTCTAAACCCAGGCAGTTTGATTCCAGTTGCTGTTGTAGAAATTTTTAAAATATAAGTAAAATTTTTTGCTTTAGAAAGAATAATGACACAGACACACACACACACACACACACACCCATGTACATATATGTTGTTGTTGTGAACCATCGAGATGGAGCCAACTCATAGCTGACCCTCCAGTGGGTTTTGAGAGGCAGTAATCGCACAGGAGGAGATTGTCCACTCTTCTCCTGCGGAACAGCTGGCAGAATTGAATGGTGTGCCTTTGTACATATGTTGTTGTTTGATGCCGTCGAGTCGTAGATGACTCATAGCGACCCTATGAATGAACAGCCTGAGCACTGTTCGTACATAGTTTCTGGAGGCAAGCCATTTCGGAAGTGGATGCCGCTCCTGCTTCCAGGCTTGATTTAGTCGGGAAGCTCCAGCCAACACTGTCCACCATGGGTGCCCATTACC
>NW_006399945.1:458905-508465 GCF_000299155.1 Elephantulus edwardii | reverse complement strand
GAGTTACCTCTGTACAGCAACGCACAGACCAGTGCTATTTTGTACATATACAGACATTAAAAACCCTCATTTGCCATTTCAAAATTCTTCACCTGTATAATGTCGTGACACTTGTGATCATTATATTATGTAGGCATCATTGCATCATAGAATAGTTATTGGTTTTTCATTGCAAAATATATACAATGGTTAGGGTTAGGGTTAGGGGCCTCTCTGCATGAAGCCTTTTCCAATTCATCCCCACCTCACCCCCAAATCAGCTGCACTCACAAGCGTTCACGTGTCTGGCTTAGTGACATCAATTTTGTCATCATGTTCCACAACTATCATCATGACTTGTTGCCATATTTTCCATTGGCCGGAGAAAACCTCAATGCTTTCTAAAGAATTATTTCCCTTTTCCCTTGTTCCTGGCCTTTTTAACTGCTAATAAACTTGGTTGTCTATGAAACTGTGTTTTCTAGAGATTTCATATGCTGTATCATGCAGTATTCGTTATCTTGTTATTGATTTACTTTAGTCAGCTTAATGTTTCCAAGGTTCATTCATGTTGTCGTGTTTCTTAGAGCTTTCATTTCTCTTTGGGCCTGGTAATTCTCCATTGTATCACATTTCTTTTGTCCATCTGTCTTTCAGTGGATATGCAGGTTAACTGTTTCTACCATTTGGCCATTGTGAAGAGTGATGAAATGAACATTGGTGTACATGTGTTTATTTTAATTACTGCTTTCGGATTTCTTGGGTATACGTAGGAGTGAAATTGATGGGTCGTATCTTTAACTTTTTGAAAAGTCCTCTAAATATTTTGCATAGTGACTGTAGCATTTTACATTTCCACCAGAAAAATATTCCAATTTCTCCACATCTTCCTCAATGAATATTTTTAATCTTGACCATTCTAGTGAAGTAAGATTCTCATTGTCATTTTAACTTGTATTTCTCTAATGGCTAATGATATTGAGCATCTTTTTAATGTACCTTTTGGCCATTTTTTTTCTTTTTTGGTGAAATTCTACTCATATCCTTGGTTGGTGAAATGTCTATTTAAACGATTTTTAAATTGGGCCTTTTATTGTTGATTTTTAAATGGTAAGATTTATTTATATATTTCAGCTATTAAATCCATATTGAATATATAGCTCCAAAGTTTTTCTTCCTGCTTGTGGATTATTGCTTTACTTTTTCATTAAAAATCCCTATGGAGAAGGTTTTTTATTTTTATGAAGTCTAATTAATGTGCCTTATACATTATTGTTATTCTTTGGTGTGATATATAAGAATCTATTATTAAAAACGAGATCAAACAGGATGATTAGAAAACCAACTAACTTGGAAAAAACATTTGTCAATACCATCTCTGGCAGTGATCGCATAACACAAGTTTATAGAATTCTACAGGACTTCCACAAGAAAAAGACTGAAAGAGACATAAAAAGACTTTTCACAGAGGAAAATAATTTGGTCTATGGCCTGAATCAGGCGCACCTTAGTCTCCAGACTAAAATAGTTGTTCTTCAGTACTCTGGAGAGGTTCCTGACAGCCGACTTTCCCAGTGCAATTTGTCTCTTGATTTCCTGGCTGCTGGTACCAAGGGTGTTGATTGTGGAGCCAAGCAAACTAAAGCTGTTAATAATCTCAATCTCTTCACCATCCATCCTGATGCTGCCAATTGACCCAGTGGTGAGAATCTTTGTTTTCTTGATGTTGAGCTTCAGTCCATATAGGAGGCTGCAGTCCTTGGTCTTCTGCAGCAAGCGCTTCAGGTCCTCCTCAGTTTTAGCAAGCAGGGTTGTGTCATCTGCATAACACAGGTTGTTGATGAATCTTCCTCCAGTCCTGATGCCACATTCCTCTTTATGCAGTCCAGCACCCCAAATGATCTCTTCTACATACAGATTGAAAAGGTATGGGGACAGAATACATCGCCGAACAATGTTGAATTTTTGACTGCTAAGTAACAGAAAAGTTCATGGTTCAGACTCACCTAGTGATGTTTCAGTCCACTTCCATGATTATAGTAAAATAACTTCCTACTGTGTCATATGAGATCTTTATGAGTCAAAATCAACGTGATGTCATTCAGCAGCAAGAACAAGATATCTTGCCTATATTTGCAGTTAAAATCTGATTTCACAGTTAACCAACTTCCTCACCTTTTTTTTTTCTCTTTAGAAAGTATCTTAGTAGTTTATTTCTTCCAGAAATACTTGTATGACAATTAAAAATTAGTTTTATGATTAAGAGCAGAAATGTTTGTTCTGTCCCTGGCAGAGGGCGTGACACACTCTAGGGTTTGACATGCTTGCTCATTCAGTCTTTTATTTTCCCTCTCCTTTCTTTTCCATCATACGATTGGACCTTTCATGTGGAATCTCATGATTCTAAAGCAATAAACAACACTTGGGTGTCTGAAAGAACAGAATTTCACAATATTCAGCCGACACATACAGTTCTTTTTACTTAGAGGTGCTGACCTATTATGTCATCTTTCCTAAAGAATCCGTAACTAAGTTTGAATCATCCTAGAGGCATGCTAATTGAGAAGGGAAGGGAAAACTCTGATGGAATTATGTATAAACAGTTTTAGATGAGGAAAGGCGTGACATTTAGTGAGTGAGTGTAGGATAAAGAAAAGATTATAACCTGATATGTGGTGGTTGTTATGTGTAGTCGATTTAGAACTAACTCGTAGCTGACTTTCCTCTGGGTTTTTAGAGGTTGTCAGTTGCACAGGAGGAGATTACCCATCTTTATCCCGTGGAATAGCTGATGGATTTGAATTGCCCATCTTACAGTTGGCAGAGTAACTCCTTATACACTAGTGAGTAAAGCTTATTATGGTAGGAAAATCCAAGCGGAAGCCATTATTAGCACTACATCTACTTGGGAAAAGAATAAACCAAAATCAATACCACATTCCTGGAGGGAATGAAGAGAATAGTGCCACCATCAAGGCCTTACGGGATGCAAGGATGGTGATTCACCATATCCACATTGTCTGAAAATCTACTGGAGGATCAGCTATGAGTCATTATCTGATTCAATTGTGATTAATTTAAAAATTTTTTATTATTTATTTTATTGGTTATTTTAATGAGAATTTACAGAAAATTTGGATTTTATTTCATTCATTGTCGCACATTTTCCTTCCTACCCCCCCAAGTTCTCTTTTCTGTTTAAAAAAATTCTTTCAGAGTTGTACAGTTTCCTCCCTCCCCCACCCTCCAGTCCAATTTGCTATGCACCTCTTTAACTCAACTGTTGTCATGCAAGTAATACCTAATCATATATTTCTTCTAGACAGTTCTTATCATAGCACCCCAATAACAATAGCAAACTTCAACAGAGTAGCACACAAGAAATGCTGGTGAGGTTGTAGAGAAATTAGAACCCTTATTCACTGGTAGGTGGAAGTGTAAAATGGTACAATCACTCTGGAAGGCAGTATGACACTTTCTCAAAACGTTGGGAAATAGAAATACCATTTGACCCAGCAATTCCACTACTGGAAATATACCCCAAAGAGACCATAACTGCCACCCAAGCAGATATATTCACACCCATGTTTATTGCTGTGTTCACAATAGCAAAGAGATGGAAACAACCCAAGTGCCCATAAGAAAATTAATGGATAGAGAAACTGTGGTATATTCACACAATGGAATACTACGCTACATTGAAAAACAAGGAACTCATAAAATATTATATGTTATGTTAAGTGAAATGTCTCAGTCACAAAAGGACAAGTACTGCATAATGTCACTGTTATAAAATAGGACTGAAGTGGGTGTTGGGGATAAACTAAGAAAAGAGGAGATAAATAATGACCACTACAAAGATTCTCGCCACTGGACCAATTGGCAGCGTCAGGATGGATGACGAAGAGATTGAGAATGTTCACAGCTTCACTTTGCTCGGCTCCACAGTCAACACTCTTGGTACTAGCAGTCAGGAAATCAAAAAGCGTATCGCGATGGGAATGTCTGCCGTTAGGGACCTCTCAAAGGTACTCAGGAGCAACAGTGTCTCTCTGGAGACTAAGGTGCGCCTAATACAGGTCATGGTATTTGCAATCGCTTGTTATGCATCAGAGAGTTGGACAATGACTAGGGAGGACAGAAGGAGAGTGGATGCTTTTGAGCTGTGGTTCTGGAGAAGGGTACTGAATGTACTATGGACTGCCAGGAAAACAAACAGATTCATCTTGGAGAGGATTAAACCAAGCTGCTCCTTGGAGGCAAGGATTCTGGGGCTTCGTCTGACATACTTTGGACATGTTGCCAGGAGGGGCGGGTCCTTGGAGAGGGACATCATGCTTGGGAGGGTGGAGGGACAGCGCAGGAGGGGAAGACCCTCTATGAGATGGATTGATTCGGTGACTGGGGTAATCGGGATGGGTGTGTCAGAGGTGGCGCAGTTGGCGCAGGATAGAGCAGGGTTTAGAGCTGTTGTGCATAGGGTCGCTATGAGTCGGAAACGACTCGATGGCACATAACAACAACAACAACAACAACAACAACATTTAAATAGAAGAAGGAAAAAGTTTTTTAAATTTTTTAGTTAGCCTGTACAAAAAAAATGAGAGCATGTTGGAGAATGCCAATTGATTTCATAAACTTAACCTGGTAGTTAAACTCCCAGTTGCAGTTACAGTTCCAGTTGTGGTTTCTTTGAACAAATGAATACATCTTTTGGTGCCTGGTATGCAGTTATGATTTGGCTAGTGTGTGCTTCTCTGTACCTGTTTTGAAAGAACCTCAGAAGCAATTTGGCTTCAACTGACTATACCAGCAATAGACTTTCATCAGGCTGCTTCTTGGAGGCAAGGATTTTGAAGCTCTGTCTCTTATTCTTGGGGCCTTGTTGCCAGGAGGAATCAGTCCATGGAGATGGACATCATGATTGTAAGAGTAGATGGTCAGCAAGGAAAGGAAGACCCTGAATGAGAAAGTGACAGAGTGACAAGCCATGGGGTCAGGTGTGTCAGATATGGTAAGGTTGACTCAGGATAGAGCTAGGTTCAGAGCTATTTTTCATAGGGTCACTATGAGTAATAGTTTACTGGATGGCACATAACAACAGCAAAACAGCATCCTCTTTATATTAACTCTCCAGACCTCTATCATAGTTTAGTCTGCAGGGATCTTGGTCACTTTTCCTTTCCATGCTGGTCCATTGCAATGGTGACACTAGGCTGATTCAACCTAGTAAGTAAAACGTATTAGTAAGTCTGGGCTTATTGGTAAGGCATTTGTGTGCTAGAGAAGAAGGACTACTTCCAAGAGAGAAGAGCTGGAGTATTGTGTGTCCTTTGGACCAGGATCCTTGCACTGAGAAACTCCTAGACTCAGGAAGATTGTTGCTAAGACATATGGAGACCTCCAAGGACCCAGAGATGCTGAAAGGAGATGAGAACTGTTCATGGAGCTGGTGCCCTTGATTTGTACTTCTAGATTCTGAACTGTGAGAAAAGAAATGAAATTCATGTTTGTTAGAGCCATTTGCTTGTGGTATTTCTTTTGTAGCAACAGCACTATGTAATTAAAACAGAATTTGGTTATTGTAGAAATGATATAAATGTGTTATATCAATATTATATTTATTGATGCTGATAGTTGTTATATAAGAAAATAGCTTTGTTCTTAGGAAATATACACTTAACTACATAAGGTTAAAAGAACTGGATTTATGAGCTTGTTTCCAAATAGATCAGAAAGTGTGTGTGTGTGTGTGTGTGTGTGTGTGTGTGTGTGTGTGTGTGTGTATACGCACACACAGAAGGGGGAGGAAGAAAATCAAATGCCCGAAATGTTAACAACCAATTAGTTTGGGCAAAGGATTTACAAGTGCTCTTTGTACTAATATTTTTGCAATTTTTCTGTAAGTTCCATATTTTTTTTAAAAAAGAATTCTTTTAAAAAGGCAAGTACCACACCATTTTTTGATTCAAGAAACCAACTGTTTGGTAACTAAATGGAGTATTTCCAGCATAGTAAAATGATTTATGTATCGGAAAGATGGTGTTTTCAGTGTATATAAAAATTGTAATGACACCAAAGCTCGTCTCATGAAAAGAAGTTATGTGTAGCACAAATGGTTAAGTACGCAACTGTTAGCTGATAAGTTGGAAATTTGAATCCACCTAGAGGCACCTCAAAAGACGAAAGGTTTAAAAAGTCACAGCTTTGAAAAGCTTACTTCTTACTGTTAGGTGCCGTCAAGTTGAGTATGACTCATAGCAACCCTATGAACAACAGATCTGAACCTTGTTCTACCCTGTGCCATCTTTTTACTTACTGACACACTAGAGCCCATTGCAGCAATCACCATGCCAGTTCACCTGGTTGAGGGTATTCCTTTCTTTCTCTGACCCTCCATCCTTCCAAGCATCCTTTTCCAAGGAATAGCACCTCCTAGCAACATGCCCATAGCATGTGAGGCAAAGCCTCAGCATTCTTGCCTCTAAAGAGCAACTGGCTGCACCTTCTCCAAGATGAATTGTTCAGTGCTCTTCTCTAACATCACAGCTCAAAGGCATCGCTTCTTCTTCTGTCATCTGTATTCATTGTCCAGCTCTCACATGCATAGCAAATGATTGGAAAGACCATAGGAAAAACCTATGAACACTAAAGGGAAACCTTACTATATGATGTCTCTTTGAGCCATAATTGTCTTAATGGCAATCACCAACAACAGTTTCATTAGCCTGCTGGGAGATGTAGAGTCAGGGCCCGTCAGGAACCGTGAAAAGCCTGAAGATGTCAAGTGAAGAATAAGGTTACTGCAGCCCTGATTACTGAGACTTGCCACATGGAAGTGAAGTCAGCATTGTTCTGTGATACTCCATGTTTGGGACAATGGACCCTTCCAAGAGATTGTTCCATTGTGGAGCGTCAGGATCTGGATTCTCCTCCTCCACTAGGGCCCTAAATTCTTTGCTGCACATAGCCCAAGGACCATGATGGACTACAAGTTTAGGTTGGTTTTTCCCACACTGGGAACTTCCACCTCCATCAGGACCAAATTAAAATGATATTGACTTGTTTTATTATTGTTGTTATTAGGTGCTGTTGAGTTGATTACGAGTCATAACAACTCTGTGAACAACAGATCTGAAACTCGCCCAATCTTGCACCGTCCTCATTACCTCTGTCATACTACAGTCCATTGTTTTAGTCACTATGTTGATTTATCTCATTAAGGATTCTTGAGATGGGGAAAGGATTTTTATTTGATTTCCAGTTTGATTACTTAGTATGTAAGTCCTGCACCATCAATGACACTTGTAAATTTGTGCAAAAGAATTTTATCTTTCCTGGAAAAAGAATTTTAAAATTCATCACACCTTTCTCCCTCACCTTTAGTGTCTGATAAATTATTTTAACAAATATCCAGTTATCAGGAGAAAGAAATAATTTTTTTTCTCAGAAAATAAACACATTAAGTTGCTGGTTCCTACTGGGGGAAAGTATGTTAGTAATTGTGCAATGAGAAAACACTTCCATATGCATTGCTGAGAAAATCCTTGGAGTTAAGATGTTAGTATATATAGATGGGTGATTGTAACTCTATTGCCATGAAAAGATATCATGTTTTTTTTTTAAAAAAAAGGATCTTTCTCTCTTTCACTGACCTACCTTGCCTGGCATGGTCTCTCTCCAAAGACTGATTTCCTTTGAAAATATGCCCAGAATAAGTGGGACATAGTTTCACTATCCCTGCCTCTAAGAAGCACTCTGGTTGCATTTCCTTCAGGGCAGATCTGTTTGTTCTTTTGGTAGTCCATGGGATAATCTTCACTAAAGCCCAATTCAAAGGCACTGATTCTTCTTCCGTCTTCTTTATGCATTGTCCAACTTTCAGATGCATATGAAGCAATTGACAATGGATTTTTTTTGCATTATCTGAAATTTTTCTTATAATGTGTGAAACACTTCTAGGATGATGGGTTGAATTTAAATTAAATGAGCTGAAACACCAGTATGGTGAACATGGAATATGAGAATGTTATCTTCTGAGTCCACCTAAGTGACTTCCTACACATCTTCGGAATTGAGCTCCAATTTCACTTTTGGGGACTGCATTCTTTGCTCCAAGACATCTCTTCCTACTTCTCAACATCCAGGTTCATCTCATGGCCCTTGCAAACTTTGTGCAGTCTATAATTGAGGTGCCCACCTCTTTACTTTATGGTAAGTCTCAGCTGGACAAATTAGATATTGATAAATAGAAAAACTGGAAGGGGACTAAGGGGACTAAAGTAGCTATCATTGATTTTTTTCTTTTTTTAAAAAAATAATTTTAATGAATGTTTACAGAGACTTAGGGTTTCCATTCATTCACAGTTGCACTTTTCTCCCTGCCCACCCCTTTCTCCCCAGTTCACTCTTCTCCTTGAAAAGTAAAAGAAAAACTCATTGTTATTAAAAAGTTACATCTCAAAGGGATGGATCTCCCTCTTTGAAAGGAAATTATGGAAGAGAAACCTCATTGATTTTTTAAATGTCAGATATTTACTTTAGTATCCTGGTGAATTATTTTGAAATGCCCAGACTCCTAAGTGCACGAGAAAAATTCCTATCTGGTGACAATATAAAAATAGCTCCTTAGCTTTTAGGCTGTAATTACATACTTTAGCTACTGTACCCTCCTGTCAGGGAGCTATGGTGGCCTAGTCAGTAGGGAGTTGTGATCCTAACCCAAGGACTGGGCCTCGTTGGTGGTTCAAATCTCCCAGTGACTCCGTTAGAGAAAGATAAGCAATCTCCCCCGTGTGGCTTACAGCCTCCAAAAACCTGCTGGAGGATCAGCTATGAGTCGGTTTTGACTCATTGGCATTGAGACAAAGACCCTACCACGTTTGAACTCTTCAGAAACAAAAGAAACAATGGCCATGCTAGGTTAGGAGTTCATGATTGAGTCATCTGGACCCGCCTACAGGGCCAGAGCCGCTGTGACTGAGGCTGTGCAGGATGAGGAGGTAATGAAGGAGTTGCTCTATCTCTCCAAAGAACTTCTTTTCACAAAGTAAACCTTTCTTTTCCTTGCTCTATTTTGGAGATTTACCAGCAGTTTTAGATTAGAGGGCCTTAAACATCTTGACTGGAAGGAGGAGTGGCATCCACTTCCGTAATAGCTTGCCTCCGGAAACCCTGTGAACCTGGAGAGAGGACGAGAGACACCCAAGCGTTGAGGACTCTCCTTCATGCGCTCGGTATGAGTCGCCTGCGACTCCATGGCACTTAACAACAACAACAACAATCTTGAATGATGACACTGTTAACCAGTGGCTGGCAGGTTGATCCAGCCCGTGGTGACCTCATATGTGTGACATCACAACTATGCATCCCAAGGCTTTCAGTGGTTGATTACTTTTTTTGAAGGGTACTTTCTTCAAGGGCACCTCTGTGTGAACTTTAACCTCCAGTCTTCTGTTTGGGAACCCAGCACATTTTAGATATTTATTCTACCCAGGGCCTCCATGGCCCCTTTACCAAATAAAACCAAACCCACTGCCGTAAGTTGATCCTGTCTCATAGAATACTGAAGGACAGTGTTGAAACATAGGGTTTCCGAGGATATAAATCATAATTTAATGGCTGTTTGTGGGAAAAAAAGTCATACATGTAAATGAAGCAATGTTTTAATTTAATTTTCACTAAGCATGGCTCTTTATATTATAGGTTATGTCCATTTATTTGGTCCTGCACAAGTTCTTGGACACTGGGATCATATTCATTTCCACAGCCCTCTGTGTAGCTCTATTTAGCTCCAAAAGTAAAAGGATACTTGTATTTAATATAATAAAATACCTATGAATCTTGTTGTTGTTGTTAGTTGCCATTGAGTTAATTATCACTCATAGTGATGCTATGAACAACAGATTTGACTCCTGTCCTATCCTGTGTCATCTGCACCATCTGTGATTGAATGGAAAATCAGCTCTGAAAACTTTCACTCAAATAACAATTAAGTAAAAAGTTTAAATGAATAACAATATAGTGGCTTAGTGGTAAGGAATTGTATTGTCACCCTAAAGGCAGGAGTTTTGAATCCACCAGCTGTTGCATAGGAGAAAGATAGACAGTCTTGTGCATTTTACTGCTTCTGAGAACCCATTGGAGTATAGGTTATGAGTTGATGATTCTGACTTGAGGGTTGTTGTTGTTAAGTACTGTTGAGTCGTAGACGACTCATAGAGACCCTATGAATGAAAGACCTGAACACCTGTGTAGCTTTCATCGTTTCTCCAAGTTCATGGAGTTCCCAGGGGCAAGCTGTTTCAGAAGTGGATGCCGCTCCTGCTTCCAAGCTTGTTTTAATGGGGAAGTTCCACCAAACACTGTCCACCGTGGGTAACCATGATCACATATGACACATCAGC
The DNA here is from genome assembly GCF_000299155.1 of Elephantulus edwardii. Lineage (NCBI taxonomy): Eukaryota > Metazoa > Chordata > Mammalia > Macroscelidea > Macroscelididae > Elephantulus > Elephantulus edwardii. The sequence goes on along the minus strand of NW_006399945.1, from coordinate 498,080 downwards.
GTCACAGTTTTTAGCGTCACAACAACCACGATTTACCTCTGTACAGCAAATGGACAGGCCGGTGCTGTACCACTTAGAAGAATGTTTGACCAAAAACAATTAAAACCAGGCCAGAGGGTTGCTGATTCAAGTCATTCACCTTTGACTTGGTAGCATCACTTTCTATCCACTAGGCCAACAGAGCTCTCTCCATGTTGTTGTTAAGTGCCGTTGAGTGATAGATGACTCATAGCAACCCTATGAACGAAAGACCTGAACCCTTGTATAAATTTCATCATTTCTCTCTGAGGAATATTTTGTAATCTTTATATAGCCTTCAGTTACCCAAACATGTGCTTTAAGAAAAGACTAGGGCTTAATTACAAGGAGAAAAATTACATTTGCTGGGAGTAGGGCAGAGCGGCAGTGACAACAGAGTGGCATTTCAACCTAACTGGCTTAGGGTGAATATTCCTCTTTATATTAGTCCGTGTCTCCTCCCAAGATGCCCCCTTTGAACCTCATGCATAGTATTGCACTACATCTTGCTCACAGTAAATAATAGAATATCCCTTTAATGTTTGTTTATTTGAGAAGCTTTTTCTTACTTAACCTTATCCTTTTGGTTTGGCTCACATATTATTCTTCACACAAGCTGGCTTTTTCCTATGAATTAATGATTTGTTTCTGAAATATTTTAGCATTATCCACTTCAGGGTTTTGATGAAAGCCAAGGTTGTGATAAGGTTTATTTCTGTGTGTAACAACATGAGGAGTCCGTGGGTGATGCAAATGGTTTCGTGCTAGGCAGCTACCCAAGAGGATGGCGTTCGAGTCTATCCATAGTTTCCTTGAAGTTAGGCTTGATGATCTCCTTCTCATAGTCTCTTATGATCAGAAATATTTGTGATCAGTGTTCATATTTTGGTGATCAGTATTCTATTAGGATATGAGTGCCTGGATTCTTACCGAGTAAAATTTGCTTAGGTGAAGCTTATTTAATAAATAATGTAGAATAAAGCATCAGGGCACTGAAAGGATAACACTATCTGAGATGCATTCTTTTTGCTGTCTTGACTATGAGAGTGACAGGAGGGTGATGATATTAACAATTTTGTAATCATCAGCTGAATATCCTGCTTGTGGGTGTTTTGTTGTTGCACATTTGTGATGCTGGTTACAAAGGGAGAATAGGTATGAAACCAGTCACAACTGGAAGCCTATAGCTTTATCTGAGAATTTTAATTTCTGGTAGTCTATCGGGAGCTGCTAACACTAAGACCAACCCTTGCTGATGGTTTATGTCCATCAACTGCTCTGGGAGAGGAAGAAGGGCATTCTCTTCCAGCCTCCCAAATAATCACTGGAGGGTCAGCTTTGAGTCAGTTCCTACTTGGTGGCAGTGAAGTCTGGTGGTGAGACGTGGAAGGGAGAAAAGCAAAGAGAAGGCCTTGCCCTTGGTATCTGTGGTATCATCTGACTCCTCGGTTGGAAGGTGCGTCCCTTTAAATGATCATCTCCAAAGTGCTAAAGAGCAGTGATGTCATTTTAAAGACTAAGATGCATCTGATTCAAGTCATGGTCTTTCCAGTTACTTCCTATGGCTTTGAAAGGTAGACAATGAGTAAGGATGACAGAGGAAAAATTGATACCTTTGAATCATGCTGTTGGAGAAGAGTACTGAATATTCCATGGACTTCCAAGAGAACAAACAAGTCTGTCTTGGAGAAAGTACAGCTATACTGCTCCTTAAATGCAATTGTGGTGATCCTTCGATGCAGGAGTGGTGAATCTTTGTTCCATATACTTTAGGCCTGCTGTCAGGCACGGCCAGTCTTTGGAAAGGGATATCATGCTAGGAAAGGTGAAGCATCAGAGAAAGAGAGGCATCCCCTTGACAGGATGGACTGACACTGTGATTTTAACAATGGCTTGAGCGTATCAGCGATCGTGAGAATGGCACAGGGTAGACTGAGGTTCAGATCTGTTCGTAGGATGTCTCTGAGCTGCATCGACATGATGGCACCTAACAGCAGTAACACATTATAATGCAGGAGTGTTGGTGGCTTGCCACTACTAGGATGACTGCTGCATCGTCTTTATGTGAAGCAGAACCTAAAAGATTTGTAACATTGCTAACTGTGTGGCTGTTCTCTGGCATCTTTATTCCAAGAAACTCAGTGATATGTGCACAGTTGCACTGTAATTCTCAACTTGGCACTTACTGCCCATGTATTACTTCAGTTTGTATCTATTATGTCCTAAAGGGTTGGGTGGTTTAGAGTTGCATCCCACACGGGAAGATGTGCCCAACAGGAACCTCTTCACCTGATTTGAAGCTGGGCTCTAAGTGAGTCGTGTTTCAGTGATTACTATTCCTTGTCATCTGGCTCCAGGCTGTAGTCCACAAAACCATGAAGTAAAAAAAGTCATCACATTTTTAAATGGACTTTCCCCCCCACTGCTTCTCATACTTCGAGGAAACTTGCAGAGATAATTAATAATGGGCACCTGCATTAGATTAGTAATTCCCAAAGTGTTTCCCGGAGATTTCCATTGTTTTGATATATTTCCCAAAAAAAGATGTTTGTGGACAAATCACTTTGGAAGTTATTTTGTCATCTGTTTCTGACAGTGCATATTGTGGCCAGTCACCATTTTGTAACAAGGCACCTTAGTCTGTGAACAGGTCTAGGAGTTCTAAAGTAAAGATAGATGTTTTATTTATCTGAGTGTCCCCTAGCCTTGTCTTTCCTGCACACTTTTCCAGAATGACATTTCCTAACTTCCTACAAAGCAGGTACACACTTGGCTCATTATATTGTGTGTTGACTAGGTTATGGCTTTTCACAAAGTGAAGTGCTATGGAAACCCCACGTGAGCAACTCTGTGGGTACCATTTACCCAACAGCATATGCTCACGTCATGTCTCTGTATCACTTTTCATCAGTATCAAACTATACAATTTTTAAAAAAAATTGTTTTACTATTAATTTTAATGAAAATTTACAGAGACTTTGGATTTCCATTCATTCATTCTTGTACTTTTTTCCTTGTCCCCCCAACCACCAGTTTGCTCTTCTCTTTGAAAAGTAAAAGAAAAATTGTTTCATTGTTATACAATCCTTCCCCCCAAGTCCACTCGTTCTGGACTCCTGTCATGACAATACCTCATTACAGTGATGAGAGAGAGAACTGTTATTTAAAATTTTTTGAAATGCAATTGCACACTTAATAGACAACTTTATAGTGTCTACATAAATTTAATATGCATTGGGAAAACAAACCAAATGACTTGCTTATTGTAATATTGTAGTACTCTGGAATCAATCCTGCAGCATGTCCAGGATTTCCTGTAGGTCAGACTAATGTCCACAGTGCAACCTTGGGAACCCTGATTTTGAGTTTGATTTCTGCCCTTCAACAAGCAGTCATTTGCCAAATCAGTATTTGTCAGTCTTTGGTTGAGAGCATCAAAGAAATTACAGACAATACTGATACCCATGACTGTCCTGAGATTCTGCACATCTGGGATGGTTATCAGTTACCTACATTTTAAATAAACTCCACCCATAGTCTTAGAAGGCAATTGCTGTTCTTGGAAGTGATCTCTTGTTTCTTTCCTATAGTGCTGCAATAGGAGTCTCTGCTGTAAAACTTGCGTTGATGTTAGTTTAGTGTTTAAAGAAAACTGGTGTGATGTGATGGCTCAGAGGTCCTGGCCTCTCTGGAGTTCACCTTGCAGCTGTGCAGGCTGGTTTTGGTATGCTGCTATTGCATGTGTAGATTCGGAGGTTTATCAATCAAACAGACAAGCCACCCCATCCACCCAAAAAAGGAAAAAACCGGAAACAAAGTTGTTTGTGTGTGTGTTTTTTTTAAATACCACCTCAAATGAATAAATAAGGAAAAAGTTGTTGCTGTCACACTGACACTGACTCGTGACAATCCTGTGTGTTAGAGCAGAACTGTGCAGCAGAGGGTTTTCCATGGCTAACTTTGTATTTCTCCTCGAGTAAACATTCTAGTCTTTTCTTCTACAGTCTCTCTGGAGGAGCTCTAACTGCTAATCTTTTGGTTGCTAGCCAACCTGTTGGTTGTTTGCAATTAGACATTTGTCCCATGGAAGGACTTTTCCTTGAAGATCATGAAGAAGTCGTGAAGAGGACGACCATTATTGAGAGTTCTGTTCCCAGTCTCCTCAAAAAGAACTGTGACAGAGACATGCAACCCTGCTTTGTCAGTAAAACAAAGACTTTGGTAAAAACAAAGGCTGACCTGAATCTCTTTGGAGAAATTCGCTTTCTTATGAGTCCATTCTATGCTTAGTAATTGGACATCCTCTAGAATCTCTTTTCCTTGGCATCATGTCATGAGTAGACAGGTTGGAATCAGCTCAATAAGATTAGTGGGTTTTTATAGTTACCACTCAAGTATGAGTCCAGGGATAATAACATGGTGTGGCACAGCCAAAGGCTTCCCTTCTGGTTCTTTCCAAGAAAGGACCTAGGGGAGAGTGCAGACCTCCGGAACCAAGTCAGGGAAATCTACTTTGCTGCAGTCATCTCTCATAGATTGTGGAAATTGGCAACTAGCTAAATATTAATTTGATAGGAGAGTTAAGCTGTGTGTCAATGCACATGCAAGTCAAGCTGTGTGATGATGCATTGTGACGATGCAAATGAGATGTGCGATAAAGACTAATTGTGCCTTTTCTTGTTGAGTCCTGTGTGGTCACTAGCCTGGACACAGAAATTATGCAAATAACTACTATTACTGTTTTTTAAGGACCATCTAGTTGGTTCTGACTCATAGAAACTATATGTACAACAAAGGAAACATTGCCAGTCCTGCAACATATTCATAATCGCTGCTGTGTTTGAGCCCATTAAGGCAGCCCCCTTCTTATTTGTGATTGGAGGAGAGAAACATAACTCACTTTACATTCTTATGGGTCTTGTGAAGTGATCTATCTTGTTGTTGTTATGTGCCATTGAGTTGCTTGCGACTCATAGTGATCCTATATACAACAACTCTGAACCCTGCTCCATTCTGAGTCGATTTCATTTTCTCTGACACACCTACCTCCATTCTCGCATTCACTGAATCAGTCCATCTCATCCAGGGCCTTCCTCCCATGTGCTTTCCCTCCACTCTTCCAAGCATGAAGTCCTTCTCTAAGGACTGGTCCCTCATGACAACATGAGCCGAAAGAGGAGGAAAGCAATTCCAGTATACTTGCCAATGTTTCAAGCACTATTAATTTATTTAAGGATCTGTTTCCCTCATTTGTTCTTTACAACAAGCTTGAGAAGTACTTACCATTTTAGAGAGAAGACATTGAAGCTTAGATATATTAAATGAACTGTCCAAGATTACACAACCAGAGAGTTGTTAGAACTAGAATTAAAATTGAAACTTATTTGGTTCACAAGTCCACTTGGTGTTCAGCTACCTACAGCTGGTATTTATGTCAGTGTTAACATCACCTCTGGGTTCTGAATGCCTTCTTTGCTGTGGAACTGGGTAAGAAACTTTTAATTCTGATAAGAGAGATAGATAGATATAGAAATAGAGAATTAGAAAGAAAAGAGAATGACCGAGACTACAGTGCCTCGGGCAGGTGAGTGCTTTCTGTCACCAGATATTATTCTGGGACAGACACTCTAAGCAAACAATATGCTAGTAACTTGGAAGAGTCATTAATTTATCTCTGATGAGTATATTCTGTTTATACCACTTTAGATTTTATAAGTAAGCAATTGGTTTTTGAATAGGCAGTTAATGTTTTTCACTTAACGTTTTTCATCTCACGTCTAGAATTTAGTGGCATTAGCTGGAATTTAATTATGGCATCAGCAATTTCCTGGAAGAAATGGACTATCACTGTGTGTTATAAAAGGAACATTAGCAAAAATAAATATTAATCCAAGGTTAACTGTTAAACTGAGCTCTCTCTTAATTTACAAGCCAAGCTAAGCTTCATTCAGTCAACAAAATTTAACAACAGAAAGTTATTTGAGCTGTTTGACATGCCAATATGAAAATCACCATAGACTTGCAAAACAGCAGTATGAGTAATATTAACCGGCTTCATAACTTAATTACAGAGTACCAAATAATACTGCCTGGGGAGCCACATGACTATTAACTGCCAGGTTGAAGTATCACAGATTTCTGAGATGTGAACTCTGGGAGGTGAGAAATCACTTCTTTTGACTATTATGTTCTACAGATTAATAAAATCCCAGAAATAAGTGATTTTTGAAAAGTCTCAAGGCTGATGAGTTTTAAATTTTGTCTCTTCACAGTGCTGCCTTTCATGGGCTCATTTTTCGGGCACACGTAAGCCAAGCCTATTCATGTGGCTGTTAGGCTTGGCCCTGTTTATGCTGCTTCTTCCTGTTGTTATTTGATCAAAATCGAACCGTGTGAGCACATACCCTGGAAAGCTGCAGACTGTTGGGTGATGGTTGTCAGTGCTCAGCCTTATTAATCTGAGTCCTCTCAAAACCCAAAATGAGAGCAAGTGGCCAACAGAATTTGGAAACCTCTGAAATATTCATCCAGTTGCTTAGCTACCACAGAGCAATCATTGGCTCTTTGCTGACAGTTTCAGCCAAATGGGGAGGCTGTATGGTTTGTCTCGTGAGAGATGGCAGGGGAGCAGCTAGAGAGCTTAAATAAGCGGAAACTGAATGCCTGCAAATGAGCATGATTCCGAGTAAGGTCTATTATAAAAGTAATTGTGTTTGTAGCAAGTGATCATTTTAGAGGAAATCTAATGCTGCTCACAGCTGTTGTGTGCTGAGTTACACCTGCTAATTATTATCAGAAGAGCCTTGAGAAATTTAATAGTATGGTAAGTTGGCGAAAGGGTCACTTTGAATGGAATAAAAGAAACTTTTAATTTTTTTGTAAGGGACATAAAAATTTATCCATACTCCCTACTTTTGGGTTATGTTCTGCTTAGATTATAACTTTCCTTCCAAATTGTAGCTATCCTTGTCATTGACTTCCATGAGGCATCAAACATGCTCTATTTCAGTCACCAGGACTTACAAGTGAGAAATCATTTCAAGTTTCTCAAACTTTATAGCAAAACCTATAAAAGTGGGTGCCTTTTTCAAGAGTTCATGTGCTGGTTGAGGCCTTTTCTATTGTAAGTGATAGCAAACCAAACAGGAATGTTCTTGTTTATATAAATGTGCAGGGATGGCTTGCTCTGAGTCTCTTATCTCTTGGCTCTGCTCTTTGTGTTAGCTTCATTTGCTGGAAGGGAATGTGGCTAAATCTCAGCCTTCTCAGCCAGCACGTCCTGAGATCGATGCTTATTCACTCTGATTGAGTCCGGTGTACATCGTCAGCTAGTCATGGAAAAACCCAAACCCATTGCTACTGAGTCAATTCTGACTTGCAGCCCTCTTCCATCAGGTCTCTGAGGTTCTAAATCTTTAAAGGAAACAGCGGCTCACCCTTGGAGTAGCTGGTGGATTCGAAGCACCATTTGATGAGAGCAGAGGTTACACACTGTTACCAAGGATCTTCAGCCCATCTCAGTGGGCAAGACAATCAAACTACAACAACAACAACAAAAAGCAGCCCACTACCGACAAGTCTGTTGATTCTAGCCACCTTGTAGGACAGAACGCAATTGCTCCAAAGCTGTAAATCTTGTTTGAAGAAGAACTGTCACATTTTTTTCTCCCACAAAAAAAACAGCTGGTGGATTTGAATCATAATCCTTTGGGTAGCAATGGAATGCTTCATACACTGTGCCATCAGGACAAGGTTGTTTTTTTTTTTAAATTTTCTGCTAGTTTATTTACTTTGAATACATTGTTTTCAAGAACAAATTCTTTCATCCCCCCACCCAACAAATTGTACAACCCCATGATTAATCCCCCCTACCCCTGAGAAGGTATTTCTTAAAAGTGGTCAAACCCCAAACCAAACCCACTGTAATGGCGTCGGTACTGACTCATGGGGACCTTTTATCAGGTTTCCACAGTTTTCACAGGAGGAGTCTGCCTGTCTGCCTTCTGCAGAGCAGCTGCTAGATGTGAGCCGCCAACCTTTCTGTTAGCACTATGCCACCAGAGCTCTTTTACAGAGGACAGGGAAGTGAAATGGCTCATCGGTTTAATTCTAGATTATGCGACTTTCTCCATTTGCCAAGCTATTTTCCTCAACAATGTACTACAAAAATGCTTACATCAGTAGATGTTCTCGGGATCTTTAAATTAAAATGTCAGGATTCTAAAGGGGAATAAGCAACTTAGGTCTTCTTATCCGTGATCTACACACATTACATTGTTCTTAATAGACATAGAGGTTTTCTGGGTCCAGTAGTGATCACTGTTGAAATGGAGGCCTTGGCTTTTTTCCTCCCCGGTAAGTTTATTCCGTTGGTTTCTTTGAATCATCTGTGACATCTCTTATCTCCTTACTCTCCTGTGCTATTATTTACTATGTCGATACCTAAAATACCAATCAATGGGTATATATTGTTACTGATAAGTGCATAGTAACAACTGTGATATTTTTGAGGTGAGGTGTGTGATATGGCAGTTATAGTTTCAAGCCTTACTTTTCTGTCTCAAAGTTTCAAGGAGTCGCGTGGTTAAAGGAATCTTTGCAATAGAGCCTGGGCTGATTCCTTTGTTCTTAGGTGCTGCTAAGTCAACTCTAACTCTTAATGAGCCTGTTAGAATGAAACCCTACCTGAGCCTCCACCACCCTCACAGGCTCTGCTTAGCATCAGTCCACCCATCTCACTGAGGCTCTTCCTCTTTTTCACTGACTCTCTTCTTCATCTGATACAGGCCATGGTCTTTGCAATCACTTGTTATGCATCAGAGAGCTGGACAATGACTAGGGAGAATAGAAGGAGAATTGATGTTTTTGAGCTGTGGTGTTGGAGAAAAGTATTGAGGGTACCATGGACTGCTAGGAAAACAAACAGGTTCATCCTGGAAAGGGCCAAACCAGGCGGCTCCCTGGAGGCAAGGATTCTGAGGTTCCATCTAACATACTTTGGACATGTTGAAGGAAGGACCAGTCCTTGAACAGGGACATCATGCTTGGGAGGTTGGAGGGTCAGCGCAGGAGGGGAAGGCCCTCTATGAGGTGGATTGATTCAGTGACTGGGGTAATTGGGATGGGTGTGTCAGAGACGGTGCGATTGGCACAGGACAGAGCAGAGTTTAGGGCTGTTGTACATAGGGTCGCTATGAGTCACAAGTGACTCGATGGAACATAACAAAAACAACAATAACTCTTCTTTCCCAAGCATAACATGCTTCTCCAGGCATTGGCACCGTCTGGTAACATACCAAAGTGTGTAAGATAAACTCTCACCATTCTTACTTCAAAGGAACACTCTGGCTGGGTTGGTAAATGACTATAATACATATATTTTAAAGTTTTGTGTTTGAATCCTGTTAACTATTCTGTTACTTATATTTTTATAAGTTGTCAGAAGAACCGTAGTAAATTTCTGAATCTCTTAACATTATGATGAGCTCCCCAATCTTAATTAACTACCCAAAGCAGCGTTTGTGTCTACATGTTGAGAGTGATCGAACCATGTTGCTGTTGTTAGGTGCCATCGAGTCGACTACAACTCAATAGTGATCCTCTGAGCGCATAGCAGAACCTTGCTCTGACCTGAACCTCGCACCGTCATCACGACCTCCGCCACGCATGCGCCCACTGCTGCAGCCTCTGTACCTGTCCTTCTTGTTGACAGTCTTCCTCTTTCACTCACCCTCTCCCTTTCTCACCACAATATCTTTTTTCAGAGACTGGTTCGTCCTGATAACATGCCCACAGTACGAGAGATGACGTTTCATTCTCCTTGCTTCTAAGGAGCGCCCTGGTTACACTTCTCCAAAAGTGATTTGTTTGTTCTTTTGAAAGTCTCTGGTACATTCAATACTCTTCTCCAGCACCACAATTCAAAGACATAAATTTTTCTTCAGTCATCTCATCCTTATTCATGATCTAACATTCAGTTACATGCAAAACAGTTGAAAATACCATAGGTTGGATCCCGTGTACTTTAGTTTTTAAAGTGACATTCTTGCCCATTAGCATTTTTTTCTTGATCCTTGGCATCATATTTTCCCAGTACAGCATGTCTTCTGATTCATGATTACTGCTTCTAAGGGTGTTGATTGTGAACTCGAATAAAAGGAAAAAATTAACACCTTCAGTCTTTTCTCTATATATCACGATGATGCCTATTGTTTAGTGGTGAGAATTTTCATTTTCTTCATATTGAGATGTAGTCCTTTTTGAAGGCTGTAATCTTTGATTATTTCAGCTAGAGCTCTCCTTAGAGGTAAGAATCACAAATACTTTGGGCATGTTGTTGGGAAGGGCCTATTATCTGGAAAAGGATGTTGTGCTGGGGAAGATGGAAAGGTCAGGGCAAGAGAGAAAGACCATCAGCCATGGATTGACACAGTGACTGCAGCAGTGGGCTCAAGTATGTCAGAAATGGTGAAGATGGTCCAGGATAGGACATCATTCAGATCTGTTATTCAGAGGGTCACTATGGGTTGTACTCAACTCAGTGACACCTAACAACAACTTGTCTGTGGTGCTCTCTGAATTCTACTTTTTCTTTCCTAAGTGGAAGGAGATTGCCAGAAAATGTGCCTAGCTTCTTAGCAACGCCTTAATCTTTCTTTGCTTGTTCTCTTACACACTCAGTTTTGCATTCTACATATGTCTCAAGTTCCAATGTGCGCTGAATATTGGATTCATTCAGCCTTTTCACTAGGACCTTGTGTCCTCAATTTCTGGCTATACCGGTAGTTCTGAATTCTTCTCTGCCAGCTCCCACTGCCCATCCACTTCCCCAGCCCATTGAGAATGAAGATGAGTGAGAATGTGAAGATGCCATGGGATAGGGCAGTGTTTCATTTTGCCAGGTCATATAAATTGAAATTGACTTTGTAGCATAGATTTTACTTTATGAAAGGGGATTCTTAATGATCTTGTGTTACTGTAATACAAATACCAAAAGTAGATAGCTTCAGAGAATGGAAATACATCTGCTCATAATTCTAGAGGCTAAAAGTCTAAAGCAAGGTCTCAGCCATATTTATTTCTTCCTTGTTGGTGGACCTGGGAGCTCGTTGGCTCTTTGGCTTTTCACCTGTCTTCTCTTGGTGCATGTTTGTCTTTCCTGATTTATTTTTTTAATAATTTCCAAATAACGTAATTTACTAATCCACTTTACATTGGCAAGGCCTTATTAACACAGCAAAGGAAAAGCCCTATTTCTAGATAGGAGTCCATCCACAGGAACAAGACTTATTTTGGGGCTATATAATTCATTCCTTAACAGAAGCAAGATTATTACAATAAATTGTAACTTTAGTGTAATATGATATGCACCATTTGGGTTTATTAATTTACCCCCCCCTCCTCCTTCCTTACTGAACGTAGTAGAAGCTGGAGATATTGCTTGAAAATAGACATAATCTTTGTCTTTGGGGATCTTACAACTTAGTAGTAGAGACAAATGCCTATATTATAACTCTGTCTAAATCTATGTATTTATAAATTGCAATGCTACAAAATAAATAACTATGAGAAACACTTAAGAGGTTAATTTAGACTTCAGCATAGGTTTTAGAGAACTTGAACCTTTGAAAGTGTTAACTGGGACCTACAGACAGAATAGTAATTAACAAGGTAAAGAAGAGAGGACAGAGAATTTTAGAATAAATAGTATGTGTACAGAACCTGATTTCTTTGGAAACTGACAAAATGTCAGTGTGGCTTTGAGGTCCATAGATAGAAGTTATGTGGGGGTGAGGGAGAAGAGAATGGTGTGAGAGATAAAGGGGAGCTTTATCTGGGTCAGATCATGCTGGGGCATTTATACCATGCAAAGGATTTGGGATATTTCCCCCAACTGGTGTAGTAGACCACTGCAGGGTTTTGGATAGGAGAGTTTAATTTACAATGATAATCTAAGGATTGAGTGGATAATGGATTAGAGGTGGCCAGAATGGAAGCAGGGAGACCAGTTTAGAACTTGTTGCAATAGTTCAGGCCAGGATGATAATGGATCGGATCCAGATGATGACAGTAAAGATGGAGCAAGTGGGTAGATGTAATATTTCTTTCAGAATTAGAGTAAATAGAACCCTTTGGTTAGATGAAAAGGTGAATAATAATAGGGCTCCAGAATAATGCCACCTTTGTAAAATGGTACAACCATTCTGCAAGGCAGTTTGGCGTTTCCTCAGAAAGCTGAACATAGAAATTCCATATGACCCAGCTATTCCACTACTTGGAATATACCCTGAGAATATGAGAACTGAGGCACAAACTGATATTTGCACATCACTGTTCATAGCAGCATTATTCAACATCACAAGAACATGGAAACAGTCCAAATGTCCAGCCACAAATGAATGGATTGAGAAATTATTGTACATTTACACAATGGAATACTGTGCAGCTCAAAGGAGCAATAACTTTGCAAATTATTGCCTAACTTGGGAGGGACTAAAGAGCTTATGTTGAGTGAACTAACTCAGTCCCACAAGGATAAGTATTGTATAAGACTGTTATTGTAGAATGAGTATAAGGATCCAGGAGGGGTGGGAGAGGCAGGAAGCAAAGGGATGTGGATGTGCAGGGAGAGGAGGGATTAATCATTGGGTTGTACAGTTTGATGGGAGGGTGAGTGAAACCATCCAAGAGAGAAGGAGAGAGTCTTCAGGAACTCCCAGCATGTAAGAGTCTGGTACAAGAACTGAAGCTGGGAGAGGAGTGAAGAGATCAGTCAGAGAAGTTAAGGTCTACCAGGAGAGGGTGATTATCATGAAAACCAAGAGGGAAAGAGGGAGTGATCAGCATCCATCAGTGTATCTAGTTATTCGAGGGCTAAAAATGCCTTTTGAAATTGGCAAAGAGGAGCCCACCACCTTGAAAAAGAAGTGGCTGAGACGAAAGCATGATGGCTCTACCAGGCCCCGGCCCAGCTACTGGTGGCTCTGGGGAGGTGGATGAGCTGTTCAATATGAAGAATGTCTTCTACATCGGCAGTTGCCAAAAGTGCATCAACGAGTCCAGAGAGGCAGGCGGAGCGGGACATCTTCCTGTACTGAGCATACCTTGTACAGAGAAGTATAGCTTGGTGCTGGAGGAAATCAAGCCCTCCTCTGTCCCAGAGCTGCAGGCTTTGCACACGCTTGCCGAGTGCCTTGTCAGTGAGAGCCAGAGGGACGATATAGTGGCCCACCTGGACCAGGAGATGAACCGCAACATGGATGTGACCAACAGCACCTTCCTGTTGCTGTCCGCCTCCATCTACCTGCACGACGGGAACCCGATGCTGCGCTGCGGGCCCTGCATCAGGGTGACATCATCGAGTGCTCGGCCGTGATGGTGCAGTTCTTGCTGGAGCTGGACTGCTTGGACCAAGCCAGGAAAGAGCTGAAGAAGACGCACGAGCAGGACGAGGCCGCCACACTCACCCAGCTGGTCACTGCCTGGGTCACTCTGGCTGTGTGCGGGTGGTGACAAGTTACAGAATGCATGCTACGTGTTCTAGGAGCTCACCCACATGTGCTTGTCCGCCCTGTCCACCCTGCTGCTGCTCAGTGGTCAGGCTGCCTGCCACATGGCTCAGGTCCGCTGGGAGGACTCTGAGACCTCACTGCAGGAGGCACTGACAAAGACAGTGGCCACCCAGAGACACTGATCAACCTCATTGCCCTGTCACAGCACCTGGACAAATCTCCTGAGGTAACCAACTCCTTCCTGTCACAGCTAAAGGATTTCCATAGGTCCCACCCATTCATCAAGAAGTACCAGGCCAAGGAGAATGACTTTGACCAGCAAGTCCTGTAGCATGCTGTCAGCACATGAGGCTGTCCTGACCCCAACTACATCTGTGCATCCATCCCACCAGCACTCATCACTCCTAAACCAGATCCTGGATGTCTGGTCTGTGCACCCCCGTCTTCCATCAATAAACACACCTGACTGACACACCACACTCAACACCCCCCCAACCCCCTACCCAAAAAGAAATTGGCAAAGAGAAAATCTGGTGCAGCCTTAAGGGAAAAAAGCTTAAGTGTGTGGTAGAGGCAGAATCCAGACTAAGTAATTATAATATAGCAAAATGGTGGTGGCAAAAGTTGACACTGTTTTGAGATATTTGTTATGAAGGACCAGAGGGGGATATGTAGCATGTTTTTTAAAGTCTTTGGGTATATTTGTTCTGTCTCATACAGGTGCACACATTCACTCTGTCATTCACACACAGTGCGAGAGAGAAAGTGAGGATATATTTAAGATCATAATAATACAGAGATAAAAGGACTTCCTGTTGTGTGGGAAAGAATCTTTTAATTTTTCTCACGTATTAGAGTAAGCTACCCCCAAATACAATTACTTAAATAAAAGCTTGTTTCTTTTTCACTTAAAACCCAGCAATGCTTGTTTTTGTTAAGTGCTGTTGAGCTGAGTACAACCCTGTGGACAACGGCTGGACCTTATCCTGTCCTGTATTATCACTATCACCCCTGACACGTATGAGCCCATTGCACAGACATGATTGTATCAATCCATCTCTGAGAGTCTTCCTCTCCTTTGCTGACACTCCACCTTTCCAAGCATGATGTCATCTTCCAAGGAGTAGCCCCTCCTAACAACATGCCTGGAGTATGTGAGACAAAGCTTCTCCATCCTTACCTCTACAGAGCACTCATGTGGAACTTTCTCAAAGACATATCTGTCTCTTCTTTTGGTACTCCACATTTATTCAGCACTCCTTTCCAATACCACAACTCAAATGCATCCATTCTTTTCCTATTATGCTTTTTCACTGTCCAGCTCACAGATACATACCAGTGATTGCAAAGACTGCCTTGAATCAAAGGCATCTTCATCTTTAAACTGACATCACTGCTCTTCAGAGCTTTGGAAAGATACCGGACAGCAGGACTTCCCAATACTCTCTGTCTCCTAATCTTCTAATTGCTGACATGAATGGTGTTTGCTGTGGATCGAAGCAAGGTGAAATCATTGACAATTTCAATCTTTTCTCCATCTATCATGATGTTACCTATTGGTGATGAGGATTTTTGTTTTATTAATGTTGGAATGTAATCCGTGTTTGAGATGGCAGTCCTTGATCCTCTGCAGCAAGCAACTTGGGTCCTCTTCATTTTAAGCAAGCAAGGCTGTGTACTCTGCACCGCAAAAGTTGTTGATGAGTCTTCCTTCATTCTGGATGCCACACTCTTCTCCAAGGAGTTGTTCTCTATATAGATTGAATAGACAAGGAGAAAGGAAACAGACTTGACACACACTTCTGATTTTAAACCATACACTCTTGCTCTGTTTGAACAACAACTTGTTGGTCTGGGTAGAGATTTCACATAGCGTAATTAAGTGTTCGAGAATTCCAGTACTTCTCAATGTTAGCCATTGTTTGTTATGATCCACACCATAAAATAATGTACACTGCATTGAAACAGATGAGGGAGAGAACTGTTTAAAAGGGATATATGATTAGGTATGATTGTCATGACAAGAGTCCAGAATGAAAGCTGCATAGTGGAGTGGACTGGATGGGAGAGAGGTGTATAACAATGAAAGTTTGGTGTTTTTTTTTCTTTTCAAAGAGAGAGGTGATCTGAGAGAAGGGCTCTCTGTAAACATTCATTAAAATCTCAATAAAAAATGTTATATTGCTTTGCACACAAAATTCGTATATATTGTATACCATTCACATACATTACATTTCACACATTCCTTCAGTCACATTGTATTTCAAATAATCACTCATATACTTTGTGCTTTATAAAATTAATGACCATTGATCTATGCCTAGTATTAGCCATCTTTTCAGGTCTTCACTGAATCTTTTCTAATTCCTTCACACACCTCTCTTCACACCAAACTCTGTTAGTGATTTCTTCCTTTCCTCCCTCTTTAATCCCCTGCCCCTTCTCCTTCTTTGCATAGTCAATAAGTAAACAAATAAACATTCATCTGATATTCTCTAGTTTCAGCCAACATCTGTCTGACATCAGCACATCCCTGGTGCCACAGCCTCTTCTAGACCCAACTTTAACTTATGTCATTTATCTGCCGTTGTACTATTCTAGCTAGTTTTGGCTTACCAAAATCTTCTGAATTATTTTACTTGCATGTGTTTTTACATTGTTATTGTTTGATAATTTCCACATTCTGTTAGATTGCCATTCTTGGGGATGAAAACAAAGATGGATCTCTTTCAGTCAGTTGGCCAGTTAGCTGTCTTCTGAAATTTCTTGGCCCAGACTGGTGAGCATACCCAGGGCTGCATCTATTAGTTGAAGCATGTCTGTTGGTATCCCATCTATTCCTGGAGCCTTGCTTTCTGCAAATGTCTTCAGAGTAGCTTGAACTTCTTCCCTCATCACCATTGTTCTTTATCATATGCTCCTTCCTGAAATTTTTCAGTGTCGACCTATTCTTTGTTTGTACAATAACTCTATGTATTCCCTCCATCTTCCTTTTTAAAAAAATTTTCCCCCTCCATCATCTTTTGATGCTTCCTGGAACATTTAAGATTTTGCCTATAGAGTTTGTCAGTATTGCAACTCGAGGCTTGAATTTGTTTTTCATTTCTTTCAGTTTGAGAAATGCTGAGTGAGTTCTTCCTTTTTTATTCTCCAACTCCAGCTCTTTGTACATTCCGTCATAATACTTTGCTTTCTCTCATCGAGCTACCCTTTGAAATCTTCTGCTCATCTTTTTTACTTTGGCATCTTTTCCTTTTCGTCCGGCTTTTTGATGCCCTAGTGAAATATTCAAAGTCTTTTCTGACATCCATTTTGGTTGTTTCTTTCTCTTCTTTTCATAGATGATATCTTTGACATCATCTCACAACTCATCTAGACTTTGATACCTTAATAATGCCTTATACCTATTCTTGAGATGATTTTTAAATTCAGCTGGAATAGACCTGTCATTCACCCTAAATTTGAGGGAGGCTAGTAAAAGAATCATCTTTTCCCTCAGGACAACTGGATTCATCAGGGAGAGATTCTTAATTATTGAATGGGTCCACAGGAAGTCTTAGAGTATGACAGGAGCTCCTACAATGAGTATGACGGATGCCCACTACATTGTGTTATCCTAAAGTCCTCCCAGCTGATGTGTGCTGGCCTAGCTTACATGATGGAGGCAGGCTTTTGAGAGTGCTTATGTTGGAAATGATGACAGACTATGATTGTACGTGCCAGTGCCATCATGGTTAGTTAGAGGGGCACAATTCAGCGGTTATGTCTGGAGCCCACATTTGCTTTCAGCCTTAGGGAAGGCTTGTGTTCACCGCCTGCACCTGAGCCCAGGAGATTGCAACTAATCTGTCTGCAGAGCGTAAGCAGGCTACAGTGATGGTGTAATATTTTCCATCACTCCATTCAATACAATCAAACCTATAGGCCCCACTTATCTTGCATACCAACTACCTTTTTGCTCTATTTTTTTAATTAAGTGTGGCAGAGGCCTGGATTCAGGCCTCATTTGAAGTGTTGCCAAGAGTCTTGTGCAGTTTTCGGTTGTGAGAGCTCCAAGGGATCTGGGAGAAATCTCAGATACCCCTCTCATTTCACAGCTAAACACACCAGTCTTAACATGTTAGTGGGCTTCCTTGTCTTAAGTATCCAGGGTCTGTATTGCCTGGCACCACGATGTGTTGCTTACTAGATACGAGAGCACTGGGAAGTGCCGCTTGAGGTCTTTTTTCATGCCACCTCTCTCCTCATACTCCCTGTAACAACAAAGCAGGCATCTTGCTGAGGACCAAGTGATACATTTTCAAAGACCAGCTACCCCTCCACTCAGTGCAAGAGTTTGTCAGACTTCACCAGTGAAAGACTAAAGAGGAGAAGGACCTAGGACAAAGAAGGACGTGAGCTTTTGAGGACAATTTTTTGTCAATAAAGGCCACCCATTGGGGATCAAGGAGGATAGGCAGGCTTGAACCAAGCTTCTGAGCTGACGTGAGCAAGCAAGACGACTGTTCATGTAATTTTAAGAGTTTACAGGAGAATCTACAAGATGGGAATAGTGCTCGAGTGGTCTCTGACTGGCTGACTGGCCTGGCTTAGTTCAGGATAGAGCCTTGGTCAGAGATGTGGAGTTAATAACTAGTTGCAGAGGAAGCAAGGCTGTTACTGTTGGTAGCTGCCATAGGATCAGCCCCTCCCTCACATGGGCCATATGTACCATGAGATTTGATCTTCATGATCTATAGTGTTTTCACTAGTCTGTTTTTTAGAAATAGATCACCACACCTTGTTTCTAGTCTGTCTTAATCTAGAAGCACTGCTTGAACCTTCTCAACATCATAACAGCACGCACACCTCTGCTAATAGACAAATGGTGCTGTCCTTGAGGTTCACTGGCCAGAAATCAAACCTGGCTTCCTACATAGGAGAGGAGAATTTTCCCCTGATCTGCTGTTGCCCCTTATCTTGGGCCTTATAACATGTGAGGTAAAAAGCCTTCATAGCAAAATTTTTTCTAATAAAATAAAATAGTTATGAAAAATATGTCATGGACTGATTAATCATTCTCCTTCATGTGATGGACCCATCAGTGTATAATATGAACCCATAACCTTGCATTATGTAACTGTTGTAACCTCATCACCCTACTTCTACAGTGATTTAATATTTTGCCAATGTTATTTAATCTGTTCTATCCCAAATCTTATTTTATTTATATTAATTTCTTGAATTAATTTAAAACAAATTCCAGATGCTAATTAATTTTACATATATTGTTGCATAAATTTTTAACTAATGGAGACTTTTTCTCCTAAATCACTGTATTATTATGGCACCTAACAAAAATTAACATTAATTTTTAAATATTCTGTAATTCCCAATATGTATTCACATTTCCTCAAATAAGTCAAAGATGCTTGCTGAAAGTGAGGAGAACTTGAAGCACTTGCTGCGGAAAATTAAACACTGTAGCCCTTCAATAAGGATTGTATCTCAATGTTAAGAACACAAAGATCCTCACCACTAGACCGATAGGCAACATCCTGATAGATGGAGAAAGGATTGAGACTATCAACAACTTGATCTTACTTGAATATGCAATCAGTACACTTGGTACATGCAGTTAGGAGATGAGGAGATGTATTGCTCTGGGAAAATCTGTAGTTGGGGACTTTTCTAAATTAATGAGGAATAATGCTGTCAGTTTGAGGACTAAGATGCACTTGATCCAAGCTATGGTCTTTTCAGTCACTTGCCATGGGTTTGAAAACTGGACAATGACTAAAGATGACAGAAGAATTGTTGCCTGTGAACTGTAATGCTGGAGAAAAGTGGTGATGATCCCATGGACTGCAAAAAAAAAATGTTAGTCTTGGAGAAGGTGCAGCCAGAGTGCTCTTTGGAGGCAAAGATGATGATGAAGCTTCGTATCACATATTTTGGGCATGTTGCTAGGAGAGGTTCTTCCTAGGAGAAGGACATTATACTTGGGAAGGTGGAGGGGTTGTGAAAGAGAGGAAGACTCTTAACCAAATGCATTGACACAGTGACTGCAGCAATGAGCTTGAATGTGTCCGAGAGTGTGAAGATGGCATGGGATCAGACACTGTTCACATCTCTTGTTCCCAGGGTCACTATGAGTTATACTTGACTTGATGGTACCTAACAACAACTTTTACAGTTGTTTCCAAATTTGTGTATTTTGCGTTTGGTGACTGTGAGTCTTTATTTTGCAGTTGTTTATTGGTTTTTTTTCTCTTTTCCTTTCTATCTGACATTAATTTGATGAAGAAGTATGGTCATTTGTCTTATGGGAAGTTTTGCCATCTTGGCCAAATGCCTCCTCCTGGTATCTTTGAACTTTCTTCTCTATCCTTGATAATTTTCTGTAAACTGTTAGAATCATTTAGAAAATTTTGTTAGATCCAGGTTTGGTATTATTTTAAGACAAGAATGTTTAATTGGTTGTGTGTGTGTGTGTGTGTGTGTGTGTAGGGAGAGAGAGAGTCGGTCTATGAACTTTGATAAATGATGATAGTTATAGAAAGACTTCAGGCCTTTTGTTCATAGGGTCACTATGAGTCATGCTAGACTCCACAACAACAACTACACACACACATATACTCTCACACAAACACATTTGGGTTTTTTAAATAACAAAAGGTCACTTTGGGATGGATTGAGCATTGTTAAGATGGATTACTTCCTGGGGGAGAAGGATGTGACTCTGTGTGCGGCTAGAGGTAGCAGATATTGGGCAAAATGAAACCATTCTGTGCTTATTATTGAATAATAAGTTGAGCCTCTTCAGCTACTGTGGTTATATAAGAGAAGTGTTACAGAATTTTAAAATTGCCTTTCCACTAAGGATTGAAATTCAGTAGATACATTGGTTGGCACACAAGACAATTTTGAGAATGGTTAGGGTATGGAGAGTAGAGGGGGTTCAAAGAGAGAAGTTTTGGATACAAGGTCCCTCTTATCTGAAGCCTTGCAGGTGGGGTGGGAATTTCAGTGGGGCTACACAGAATGTCAATATGGAGACCCATGGGGTTGGAGAATGCAGTGAGGTGAGACTCCTGAACCTTAGTCAGTGAGGACTGGCTGCAGCTTTTGGAGTGACCACTGTGCTGCAACCCATCTATTCTGTTGGCATTTGTTGAGCAAAGAGAGGCTAAGTCATGGTGCACTTAACGTGAGCGCTGTGTGAGAGAGCAGCATGTATTTTTGAGTTCCGTCCAATTCACTAAGCTCTGCTGATGGCTCCCAGAGGCAAGCAGCTAGAAATGAGTTCCAGATCCAAGGTTGTTGCAAGAAATGATCCAACCACTGAGGTGTATCCTCTCAGTTTAGGGCCGGAGAGAGGTTTCCACCAGTGAGGAGTCTCTCAGAACCCCCAAAATTAGCTCATAAATAGTCATGAGAAAAATGTAAACATTGAGTTAGGGAAACATTTAGCAGTCCTTACAAAATTTCATTTTTAGCATTTGTTGACCAATTTCCTTCCTTTTGCACAGAAAATACACCTTGAAATGTAATTCATCCAAAGGGTAATATTGTTTATTTGTAGTTCAGCACAGCTTTTAGTATGAATTATACTTTCTCACAAAGAAAACAGAAATCCTCACAACTGAATCAATAATCAGCATCAGGATGAATGAAGAAAAGGTTGACGCTGTCCGGGTTTCATTTCACTGCATTCACAATTGCTGCCTATGGACACAGCAGGCAGGAAATCAGACAGCCTACTATGATGGGCAAGTCTGTTGCCAAATAACTTCTCAGAAGTGTTGAAAAGCATAGATGCTATTTTTAAGACTAAGGTGTATCTGACCTAAGCCGTGGTATTTTCAGTTGCCTTGTGTGTATTTAAAGCTGAACAACGAATTAGGAAGATGGAAGAATTGATTAGCGGGCTGTGGTAGTATACATAATTACAGAGGAAACAAAGCTTTTATGTTTTTAGCTGCCCTAGAGTCAGCTTCTCACTCCTGTGGACCTTTGAATTATAGTGTTGGTGAAGAATATTGATTGTTCTGCCAGAATCACAATCAGATCTGTCTTGGAAGAAGTGCAGATAGAGTGATCAGTAGAGGCAAAGAGGCCTAGATTTTGTCTCATGTATTTTGGTGGGCTCCTTCCCTGTTGGTGGGGAAGGTCTCTGGGTTCTGGTTGGCTGGCCTGAGGCCTTTTGCTGCAAACCAAGGGGAATTTACAGCATGGGCGGACCTGCGGCCTTTTTGAATTCATTTGGGTTCAGAGATGCTCTCTTTCCTTCTTGGTGGGAAAAGTGTCTGGGTTCTGGTTGGCTGAATTCATGTTTTAATTCATTTGGACCCTCAGGCCTGTGGCCCTTGGACCTGGTTGTTATAATTTTTTAAATGAACACTCCTAAGTGTTACAGAACTACTCTGTCATTTCTCTGTATTGAGGTAACTATGGATTGCTGTGATACAGAATGTTGTGTCATTGGTTTGTCAAGTGCCATAATGATTACACATGGTTGACAATATCTGGTTAGCTAACAGATTAAGACTGATTTGGAAGCAGGAGTGGCATCCACTTCCTAAACATGCCTGTGGAAACTCTATAAACTTAGAGAATGGACAATAGTTCTATAACAAGGTTAAAGTCTTTTGTTTATGGGGTTAGTAATAGATGGTACTTAATAACAATATATATTGCAAAGCCCTGTCTTCCATTTTGGCCTTCCGTTGGCTCAAAGCTGTATGATAGCACTCTTGTTTTGGTTGAGGGTCTGTGTAAATTGTTTTATTTCAGCCTCTTGTTTAGAGTCAATAAGACCTCCAGCAGGACACTTGAATTTAAGGACAAGGTCTTGTCTCTATTTTGGAAGCTGAGTGAAGCAACTGGACTCTATAAGATGGGCTCTCTTCAGGGCCATTGTGGAATGTTTGGGTTTTCTTTTTGTTGTTTGTTTTTTTGTTGGGTTTTTATGAGGTGGGGTTTTATTTGCTGATTTCTTTATTATTGTTTATTATTATTATTATTACTCCTACTATTGCCTCTTGTTTAGAGTCAACAAAACCTTCTAGAGGCTCCCCCCCTTTTTCTTTAAGAAGTTGAGTCCAAGGAATTAACTTTTAATCCTTTGATACTATATTTTGGAGGAACATTCTTGTAAGTTGTATAGCACTCCTCTGTCAATTTGCTGTGCTGAGATACCCTGGGTTTGCTGTGATGCTCAACCTTTTACCATTGGGGTCTCAAAAGCCATAGTGGCTGTCCATGGTGGTTAGTGTTTGGTGGAGCTCCCAGTTTTAAGAGAGGTTGGGAAGCAGGAATGGCATCCACTACCTAAACCACATGCCTCTGGAAACTCTATGAACTTGGAGAAAGGATAGAGAAAAGCCTCTCTAAAGTTGCTGTAAATTTTCATTAAAATTAATAATAATTAAAAAAAAGAAAAGCCTCAGGTCTTTTGTTCATGGAGTTGCTATGAGTTGGACATGACTCTATGGTAATCAACAACAATAACAACAGAAACCTATCCTTACATCAAGAAGCAGAGCAAGGCAATATACAATGGATTAAAATCAAAGAAGATGTACATTAACTTTTTATCCTTTCCTCAAGTGTATTCAGTCTATATGTTGAACAAGTTATTCAAGAAGTTAAACTATATGAAGAAACCTGTGACATCACAATAGGAGGAGATTGGGGAAGCAGCAGAATGCACCCAGATAGGAATTTTTGGGTGGTCAAAGCCAATGAGAACGCTTTATTAGGGAGGAATGTGGAATGATGGAGTTCATGGAGTTTGAACCTAGGTGGTTTAGCACTGGTCTCTCCATTTGCTGTACAGAGATAATTCATGGTTGCTGTGATGGTAAACACTGTGACACTGATATGCCAAATACGATAACGGTGCCCATGAACAGTGTTTGGTGGAGCTCCCCAATTAAAACAAGCTTGGAAGCGGGAGTGGCATCCACTTCGGGAAAAACTTGCATCCAGAAACCCTATGAACTTGGAGAAACAGTAATGATGTAAGTTATACAAGTGTTCTGGTCTTTTGTTCATAGGGTCTCTGTGAGTCTTCAACTCGATGGCACTTAACAACAACAACAACAACAACAACAGCATTTTGGACAAACACGTTTTTGGAGAAGGACACAGTACTAGTTAAAAGAGAGCGTTAACAAAAAAGGAATACTAGGAATACTGAATGAGATGGATTGACACAGTGGGCTCAAATGTAACAATTATGACATAGCTTCAGACCAAGCATTGTTTCATTCTGTTGTAGAGACACTGTGAGCCAAAACCAAACAGATGTCATCTAACAAAAATAGGTAAATAAACCTGGAAAAAACCCAGAGTAATGGTGGACATACATCAATGGTGATTAATTTTATAAAACACAATGTATGGGAATGAATGTATGAAACACAATGTGAATGAAAGAATGTGTGAGGCACAATGTATACAAATTTTGTATGCAAACCAATATAAAACAAACAAACCAAAGAGTCAAAAAAGAATATTAGATAGAAAAATACATGTCGGCACTTTGAGCAAATGAAATAATTTATTTTACTTGAGTTAAAATTTCTGCTTGCGATTAACATGTTCGTATAAAAGAATTATTTTGCTAGTCAGAAAATCCAGAGTCTGTGTGTTGCTCTTTGAGCCATAATCATTATGACGGCTCATTTAGCAGAAGACTTTTAAATCTTGTGCTTTTGTTCTTGACTTTATGTTTCTTATTTCTTTCCTCTTCTAAAAATAATGATTCCCTCCCCCCTTGGATTCAGTTTTAAGCCCAAGAACTTTTTAAATTCTATGTCTTACGCATGAAAAACCACACGAGAAGAAACAAAGAAATGGCCTGAATTTGATAGTTTTAATTTTTGTCAACTGGAGAGATGAAATATTATTAATTGACTATGTTGTTGTTCCTGTTATTTTTCTGACTGACTGACAGATTTTGCTGTTTTTAATAGAATAGCACTTGATGGTGGGTAACTATATCTAGCTGTCTAAAACATGAAATCACAACATGAAAAACGATGTGTATGTTCTCATTCATGAAGAATGTCTGATTAAGGGCCCAGAGAAATTATCTGATCATTTGGTTATTGGTGATAAATGATAACAATTTTAATCAAAATATATTGAAATGAATCAAAATTATTTATGTTGGATCTATGGGAAATTTAGTGTATTACAGTATGTCATGAATAAGCTTTTCATGCACCTATTGCTTATTAGCAAGTGGTGAAAACTTTCTATTTCTTCCTTTCTGATGAACTATAGACTTTCTTTCCCGTCTTTGAAAACTCTGTAGGTGAACACTCAGACTATTTTACTATGGACTTGGACTAGAAAAGTTGAAGTGAATACCTTTATCTGTATCTTTTCAATATAATTTTTCTTTTTTCAAATTTGGATCGTTTTCACTTGGAATTGCAGTATTTTTCTTAAGAAAAGACTTCTTTCTGCTTTACTCGTTAACTTTGAATATGTTGAACACCTTTTTAATGCAAATACCATATTCATCAGTGGAGAATGAGATGGTGGCTGACCACTACTTACACTGGTTTGATTTTTGCTTGTTCTCAATTGCTTTTTGTACTTTTGTCATAGATATCAGACAATGTCAGGAATAATTCCCAAGTGTCCTCCTACTTTAGATTTATATGACTTTCTCTAACTAAGGTGCATCTAACTTAAACCATGATCTTTTCCATTTTCTTTATGCACATGAAAGCTGGACAGTAGAAAAGAAAACACAGATGAATTGATGCATTTGAATTGTGGCAGTGACGAGTATTAAAATCAGTCTTAGAAGAGAATTAACCAGGCAGAAAGCAAAGAGGAGTAAAAAGGGGAGCATTTTGGTATGTTTGTTATAGACATGTCTTGAGAAGAGATATATGCTTGGTATAGTAGAGAAAATGAGAGAAGTCGTCATTGAGATGGATTGATGCATTAGCCTGAATTGACCTATGGGCTTAAACACAGTAAAGAGAATGGAGGCTATGGAGACTGGGCAACATTTGACTGTTACACATTAGGTCCCTGTGAGTCAGAACTGCATCAGTACAGCTAAGCGCAGCAGCAGCCTAGGGCTGCCTGATATAAGACAGGGTGCTGTGGGGTGTATGATGTTCCTACAAAATATGTGTGGTAAATCCTATCTTCACGCTTTAGTTATAATTACATTTGGAAATAAGTTGTTTTAATTATGCTGATTAGGCAGGATTAGTGTAGGGTATGTTTTCAGTGAATCTCTTGGTGTGTTTTGTGTTAATCTCTTAAGAGATTAAAGCAGCAAGCGGGGGAGGGGTGGAGTAAAATAGATTCCCAGACACACGGAGATTGCTAAGGAACCTAGAAGGAAATATTGAAAAGATAAAGACTTCTTCCTCCTGTGAGAAAAGAAGTTTCTGTTTGTTAAAGTTACCCATTTGTGATGTTCTTGTTATGGCAGCACCGGATAAGGACAAAGGGTTTAGCTAAGGACAAAGGGTTTAGCTAATGAGTGGTTTATACATGTCAGTTGTAGAACAAAATATTCAGCATCACTGTACATGTCTTGTTAAGTTGTTGCTGTTACCAGCCTGCTAGTTGACTGTGACTC
The DNA here is from genome assembly GCF_000299155.1 of Elephantulus edwardii. Classification (NCBI taxonomy): domain Eukaryota; kingdom Metazoa; phylum Chordata; class Mammalia; order Macroscelidea; family Macroscelididae; genus Elephantulus; species Elephantulus edwardii. The sequence continues at coordinate 471,950 of NW_006399945.1, read as the reverse complement.
ATACTGACCCTAGGATCTGAACCTTGTCCTATACTTTGCCATCTTCATGATTTCCAACACGTGTGAGCCCTTTGTTACACTCACTGTGTCAAATACATCTTACTGAAAATCTTTCTCTTTTTCTGACCCTCCACCTTTCCTAGCATGATGTCTTTTTCTAAGAACTGACCCCTCCTAACAATATGCCCAAAGTATATGAAGCAAAGTTTCACCACCCTTGTCTCTATGGAGCACCTGGTTTATACTTCAGGACAGACTTGTTTGTTCTTTTAGCAGTGCATGGGATACTCAGTACTTTTCTCTCACAATGCAATTCAAAGACATTGATTCTTCCGACATCCTGTTCTTTGTCCAACTTTCACATGCATAGGAAGCAATTGAAAATACCAGGACTTAGATAAGGCACACCTTAGTTTCTTGAACTCTGGTGAGGTCCATGACAGGAGATCTCCCCAATACAACACTTCTTTCTTTTGATTTCTTCACTGCTGTTACCATGGAGTGTTGATTGTGAATACAGGTAAAATGAAATCATTGACAACTTCGTTCTTTTCTTTCTCTTTCATCTTTCTTGGTCTAGCAGTGAGGACTTTTGGTTTCTTGACCGTGAGAGAGAATCCATTTGAAAGCTGTATCCATTTGATCTTCCGCAGTAAGTGCTTCAAGTCTTCTTCACTTTCTACTTGTATTGTTGTATCATCTGCATAGCACAGATTGTTGGCAATTATTTTTAATTCTAAAATCCACCTCATCAGAACTTAACCTACATATACATTACATTATTTTCTAAGCCACCGAATCTTCTTCTGATCCTGGCCACATTCTTCTTCATATAGTCCAGTTCCTCGACTGATTTCCTCAGCATACAGATTGAATAGATATGAAGAAAGGATACAATCATGAAACACACCTTTCCAGATTTTAAACTATGCAGTGTCCTCTTGTTCTGTTTGGACAACTGCTTCTTTATCTATTTATAGATTTTGGATGGCCTTTAAAATTAGTAGACATCTAAAGAGTAGCTTGTCTACTGCCCTACGTCTTGGAGAGGGTGAAACCAAGTTTCTCCTTGGAAGCTAGGATTTTGAAGCCCTGTCTCACATACTTTGGTCATGTGACCAGAAGGGTACTGATCCTTGGAGAAGGACGTCATGTTCTGAAGGGTAGAGGGACAGCGCAGAGAGGAAGACCACAGATGAGATGGATTGACACAGTAACCAGGGCAGTGGGGATAGGTGTGTTGGAGTCAGTGAGACCTGTTCAGGACAGGGCAGGGTTCAGAGCTGTTGCAGGTGACTTAATACAGCACATGACAACAATTACAACTATCCTAAGTCCCATCGAGTTTCTTTACTTGTAGAGTTGGTGGTGCCACACTTTTCTTTGCCTGCCTCAATAGTCTCTTGCTTTATTTTAGCACAAGGTTTCTAGCTAGGGCTTCATTTAGATGTTAACAAGGAAAAAACTTGAGACTGAATTGTTAATATACTTGTGTAGCGGTAGGGCTCGCCTATGACTTTCCTATATTAGTACCTTTGAATCCCCTTAAAAAAACTTTCCATCATCTTAGATTTGTTTTGATTATTAAACTTTTTATAAATAGCATCGTAAGGTATATATTCTTCTTTCTGGATGTGTAGAGCAAACACAATGGAAGAAAAGTCTGATCTTCTTCCGTAAAGATGATACCAAGTAAAGCCTGTAAGAGATCCCTTCTCCTCTGGACCACTTGTCGCCTCCGTTAATTAGAACTGAATTGATAGCAATGTTTCCCACTTCCACTGTATCTGTAAGACTAAGTAGCATGGCTGTAACAGTGATTGTATTTATTGTTTTTGTCCTGTATTATCCTATTTAGTATTTATTCCACAACTGAATGTTACTTTTTTCAAGTTTGGACCATTATGAGTAAAGTTTCTCTGAACATCCTTGTTTTTGTTGTGAACATACTTGTCTTCTGTTCTCGAATTATTGTGCTGTGGAATAGATTAATGGAACCAGAAAACAGGATTCCAAGTTGATTGTCTCTACTTAGACTTTCCCTAACAATGAGTGTAAGATATGATTGTTCTATTCCTTTGCTGACCTTTGATACTGTCAACAACCACATTTAAATATGATGAAAATTTCTGATGAAAGCAGAGAATGACAGAAAGGCCTTTTGGTTGTTAACTGTGCAAAGGAATTTGACTGTGTGGATCATAATAAATTATGGATAACTTTGGGAGGAATAGGAATCCTAGAACAATTGTGCTTATGTGAAATCTATGCCACAAACCAAGAGGCAGTCATCTGAACAGATCAAGGGGAGACTGCTTAGTATAAAATCAGAAAAGGTGTATGTACATACCTCTTCAGCCAGCATGCTGAATAAGTCATTCAAGGAGCTGGACTTCGTGAAGACTGTGGCAACAGCATTGGAGGAAGACTCAACAGTAATCTACATTATAGAAATGATACAACCTTGCTTCCATAAAGTGAAGGGCAATTGAAGCACTTACTGATGATGATCAAAGACTACAGCTTTCAATATGGAGCACATCAACATCAAGAAAACAAACATCCTCACTACCGAACCAGTAAGCAACATTATAATAGGTGGAGAATATATTGACATTGTTATTGATTTCATTTAGATCCAAAGTCAGCACCTTTGGTAGCAGCAGTTAAGACATCAAAAGAAATTTACTGGGGAAATTTGCTGCCTAAGATCTCTCCAAAGTGTGAAAAACAATGATAACAATTAAGTTCAAGTCCAAGGTGTACCTGATCCAAGCCACGGTTATTTTAACCTGCTTCCTATGCATCTGAAAGTTGAGGAGTGAATTAAGAAGACTGAAGAATTAAATGCCTTTGTATCAAAGAATGTTTGATGAACCATGAACTGCCAAAAAACAAAGAGATCTATCTTGGAGAAGGTACATTTAGGGTGCTTCTTGACAGCAAGGATGGTGAAACTTTGTCTCACATACATTGGATGTGTTGTCAGGTCTCACCAGTGTTTAGAAAAAAAAATTGCAGATTGTTGTTGCAATTATTTAAGATAGCATAGGTCATTGACAATTATTTAGAAAAGTAGAGGGTCTGCAAAAAGAGAGGAAGATGTTCAGTAAGATGGATTAAAAAGGGTTTGCAGCAATGGAATAGAGCAAGGCAGAAATTATATGATGACACAAGATAGAGTAAGGTTTTAATCTGTTGTTCACAGGTTTTTATGAGTAGTGGTCAACTCAATAACACCTTCCAACAGTCATCTTAAAAAGAAAATGTTTATATCCTGAGTTTATTTTATAATTAATTTTAAATTCATCAATTGACATTTTTTAGTACTGCTGTGTTCAGAATGCTTTATTCCATCCTAGGGTATGTAAAAGAATTAAAACATTACTCCTGCTTTCGTAGGTTTACTGTATTTCAGAAGAATGTCATAGGGATTAGTCTATCAGCAATGTTAGTCAGGATATAATAAAGTGTCATAATCAGTAGGCGTTCAGATATGTCTCAGTAGCAAAACTCTCTCTTGAGCTAAATTGTGCAATGCATTACACCTGTCTCTAACATCTTCTCACTATTTTTTAAACACTATATTGTCAGTAACTCTGTGCTTTCCAGGATACCCCACGGTGCCAAGCTATCTGATTAATGGTAGCCCTCTGCACTTTGGAGCTATCTTCCTAAAAGTGCCCTGCGTTTCTCCTCTACATTATAAGAATTGATTCTTCACTCTTGCTTTTGGATCAGATAAATTAAGTCATAGTGTTAAAACTGAATAATAGTTCATTCATGTTAGCCCTTCTTAGAATTATTTGCATTTTAATAACGGATTATCGGACGCATGGTATCTTATCTCCTAGAAAGTAATCATTGAAGTAGAACTTCAGGCTGATGAAAAAGAATTTTGAGAAGAAATTTTTACTTTATAAATAGCATCTAAACAAAGCTCTCTATTCTGCCTGCAGAATAGCTAAAAAATAAGACCTACATAGTAAAAGAATTTATATGTGAGGATGAATTTTAGTGTGGGAAAAGGATGGGCAATCTCGTCCCGTGTGATTAACTGTCTCTGAAAACTTGCCAGAGGGTCAGCCGTGAGTCTTTTCCAACTCTGTGGTACACAATGATAACAGCAACAGCATTCATATTTTGATTTGAACCACTTAGTTTTCACTTGTTGATTCTTTCAATGTGTAGATAAAACATAGAATCCTGAGAAAAATGCTGAAATACAATTCAAGATGATCTTTATCAGAACTAAGACTGCATTTATAGAATCCTTATATAACACATCAAGATGCCTCTAAATTTTAGACACCATTGTTTGAGAGACATGGTGATAATTATACCCAGTTGATTTCTTCCCCCTATTTTTTTGTATAATAAAATCTGTACATATACCTGTGTCATCAATCAATCAATTTATATTGAATTCGCAGTAGGCACTGCAGATCTTTGTTAAATGCCATTTCTTCGCCTAGGCTTAGGTGCTGTTGAGTCAATTACAATTCCCACTGACCTTATGTACAATAGATCAAAATCCTGTCAGATCCTGTACCATATTCACAGTCTCCACTGTGTTTAACCTCATTGGTGGATTCACTGTGTCAAGTCATCTTGTTGAAGATCTTCTTCTTTATCTTTCTAAGCATGATGCCCTTTTCCAGAGATTAGCCCCTCCAGATATTTTGGTGATATATTGAATGGAATCCCTTTTATATTTTAATTTTAACACTTTGTGCTGGGGTATTGAAACACTGTTGAGTTTTCCATATTGACTTTTTCCATCTAGCAACTTTATTAAAGGCTTATTAATTCTAATATTATTACCTGTGCTTTAGTTTGCATTTTCCACATATATAATCAAACCATCATTAAATAATGACAATTTTATTTGTCTCTTCCTAGTCTTCATAATTTTAATTCCTTTTTCTTTATATGCTGAGCAGGTCTAGCCCTTGATGAAAGATGGTGGAAATGGTGGCAATCAATGGGCGTCCTTATCTTATTTCAGATTTCATAGGGAAAATTTAACAATTAACTAAAAAGTGTGATGCTTGTTGTATGTTTTGTGTAAATACTCTTTATCAAAGAAATGGACTCCTCTTCCTAGTAGTTTAGGAATGAGTGGTGAGTTTTGTCTTTGTCAATACTTTGTCTTGTCTATTACTCCATCTCTTTAATTGGAAGATGACAGTACTGAGTCATTCTCAGTAGAAATTGGCTTTTCAATTGCCTTTTATTTATTCTCTCACTCTGTTTCCTTCCTAATTAACACTGGGAGAGCTGATGCTTGTAATTGTCCAACGCTTGCTTTCTGGTCTGAAGAAATCTGGCTGAAGTGATGACTGCCTCTTTATCATCTCAGTGCATTTTGAGCTTTGGGTTTGTCATTGCTGTGCACTCACTATCCCATTAGATCTAGGCTTGAGTTTTCTCATTTGTCATGTTCTCTACTCAAATTGTGTGCCTAGCCATTAACTCTAAAAACAATCAAATTTTTCATTAAATCAGTGGAAATGTGTCCCTCTTGCTGGAGGAAGAACTCAGGGTTTGGGATAACAGGACATTACACCCTCATCCGTACACAGGGTGGCTCGATGTTTTTAGATGCTGTCAAGTCAACTCTGACTTATCGAGTACATCAGATTGAAACCTTGCCCTTTCGTGTGCCATCTTCACAATTTCTGCTATGCTCATGTCCATTGTTGAATATGTTACTAGTGTCAGACTGTCTCATTGAGGCTCTTCTCTTTATCTGACCTTCTGCTTTTCCAAGCATGTTGTCGCTTTCTAAGGATTAACTCCTCCTGACAACATGCCCAAAGTATACGAGATAAGTTTCACCACCCTTGCCTTTTAAGTAGCTGTTTGGTTGCATTTCCTCCAAGACAATTTTATATGTTCTTTTGACAACCCGTAGTATATTAAATATTCTTTGCCAGCACCACAATTAAAAGATATAAATTCCTCTTTAGTCTTTATTCATTGTAAACTTTTGTAGACACGTGGAGTACTTAAAAAATACTACATAACTTGGGAGAGACTGGAGAGCATTATACTTAGTGAACTCAGTCTCATAAAGATAAATACTGCGTAAGAATATTGTTGTAAAAATAGGATAACTAGTAAGACATTTATGGAAACCCAAGTGGGGAAGGAGGGGAGCAGAAGGATGAGGATGGGTAGGAGTGAAATCATAGGGTTACACAATTTGGTGGGTGGAGGGAAGGGGTAAAGAGAATGAGAAAGATCCGGTAGGGACCTGAAAGGACAGGGTAATGATGGGCATAGTCCAATGGTGCTTAATTTTATAAAACGCAGTGCACTAGTTCATCCCGGAGAGGGTGAAACTAGGTTGCTCCTTGGAGACAGGATTCTGAAGCTCCATCTGGCATACATTGGACATGATGCAAGGAGGGACCAGCCCTTGGAGAGGGACATTATGGTTGGGAGGGTGGAGGGACAGCGCAGGAGGGGAAGAACCTGGATTAGATGGATTGATTCATGACTGGGATAATGGGGGTAGATATGTCACAGATGAGGAGTTTGGCTTAGGATAGAGCAGGGTTCAGAGCTTTTGTACACTGGGTCACTATGAGTCACAGGCGACTTGATGGCACATAATAACAACAACAGTGTATGGTAATGACTGTATGAAACACAGTATGAATGAAGAATAGAGTGAAACACAACGTATATGAACTTTGTAGGCAAATCAATATAAAATAAAATTTTTTAAAAATACTGTGCCTTGGATCAGGGGTACATTTGTCTTTAAAGTGACATTCTTGCTCTTTAACACATTGTGAGGTCTTAGCAGCAAATTTACCCAATATAGCACATCTACTGATTTGTTGACTGCTGCTATAATGGGTGGTGATTGTGGATCCAAGCAAAAGGAAATCTCTGACAGCTTTAATCTTTTCTCCATCTATCATGACGTTGCTCTTTTGGTCCAGTTAGGACTTTTCTTTTCTTGATGCTGAGGTGTGGTCTATATTCAAAGCTGCCATCTTTGATCTTCAGTGCGTTAAGTTCTCTTCCCTTTCTGCAGATGAGGTTATTCTGTCTGTAAATGTAATTTATGCAGGTATGGAAAAGGTCTGGGCCAGAATTATAATTCTTCTTGGCTCTTGCTTAGGTGAGGCCCTACCTTCTTGAGACCCAGCCTTCCTGTTCCCAAAAGGAGGGACTTACATGAGATGTTCTCCAAAGGCCATTTTAGCCGGAAGGATCCATGGATCTTTGAAGCATGGGCCTTACCATTTGCTTTCACATTATCTCAGTGACTCTGAGGTAACTAAGAATCTTTTATTTTCAGATAGAGAAACTATTCTAAACAGATATCCCGGGAATAGAAGATTATAGTCTGGATTTGATTTACACGGTGGAGATGGAATATACTTAAGTAGCATTTATTTTCATTGTTAATTTAAAAATGAAACAAATTAGAGAACACATTTAAAATGCTTTGCACACACATTCAAGATGTCAGTATTAAAAAAAGTATTTCCTTTGAAATAAAACCTTTTTGTTAAGTATGAATTTTCTTGCTCTCTACCATGTTTTACAAAATGTTTGAAGTGTGAATCAGTTTCCTGTGATTGCTATAACAAATGACTACAAACATCACTTAAAACAACAGAAAGCCCAATTTCATGGAAACAGACCTATTTATCCATGTGCATATTCCAAGAGATCACAAATATTTAGAAAGTTATTTCCTTTGTAAAATTTAAAATCAAGTTCAGAATAGTAATTTCAGATTATTAATTATGGCACTTAACAACAACAACATTACTAAAGAATTTGTATTTTTCCTTCCATAAAGACAAAAGAGTTCACTGCAAAATATTGTCACAAGAGTATTTAATGACATAGACGGATGGTCTTACCTTCTGATGAAGCAGTGTTTCTAGATTACTACCTTTAAACTTGTTCAATATACCATTCTTAATCTCCAAATTAAATGTCACTATGGAATGAAGTTTTCTTTTCCTGGAAAACCCATGATACTAATAGTTTGAACATTAAGTCTGTGAGGGAGTATTATGTTTCTGAAAGTGTTTTTCATTTCTGGCAGTAAAAGACAAGTGTCTAAAAAAATTTAAAAATGGAAAATTTGGATAAGACACATGCAATGTAAAAGATACTATTTGATTTTGATTGAAGTTAATTAACATTTAAGACCATGCATATTTATTTCTTTTGCCTTTTTTTTTTTTTGGTTAACATATTCTTTGTTAAGAATGTTAAGAAAACACTTGGACACTCTCGCAGTTTTACTTACTCTCCTATAGGAACCATTAATCTCTAATTATGCAAAAACCAGGGTAGTGGTTTACATATATACCCAATCATTTAATATAATTTATAGCAAAATGTTAGATACTAATCAGTTGGTGGCTTTCTAACATTTTACAGTAATAATTAATTGATTAAGGAGATATTAAAATTTTAGAATGAGAGGACTTAACTAAAAATTATCTACTCTAATTTCCTCAACTGAAAATTAAGACTGATTTTCCTTATTGGAAGGGCACTTATTACTAATTGTTGTTACTATATGCCATTGAGTTGCCTGCGACTCATAGTGACCTTATGTACAACAGCCTAAACCCTACTCTATCCTGTGCCAATCTTATTGGCTCTGACATACCTACCCACATTACCCCAGTCACTGAATCACTCCTCATGGAGAATCTTCCTCTCCTGCGCTATCCCACCACCCTCCCAAGCATGACATTCCTCTCCAAGGACCAGCTTTCTGATGCATAGCAAGTAATTGCACCTGGATCAGGTCCACCCTAGTCTCCAGACTGGCATCATTGCTCTTCAGTAATTTGGACAGGTCTCTGACAGAAGACTTTCCCAATGTAATTTGTCTTTTAATTTCTTGGCTGATGGAACTAAGAATGTTGATTGTGGAGCAAAGCAAACTAAAAGCTGTTAACAATCTCAATCTCTTCACCATTTAACATGGTGCTATCGTCAAATGTCCCAGTGGCGAGAAACTTTGTTTGCTTGATGTTGAGCTTGAATCCATATTGAAGGCTGCAGTCCTTGACCTTCTTCAGCAAGCGCTTCAGGTCTTCCTCAGTTTCAGCAAGCAGGGTGGTGTCATCTTCATAATGCAAGTTGTTGGTGAGTCTTTCTCCAATCCTGATGCCACATTTCTCCTCATACAGCGCAGCCTCCCACATAATCTGTCCTGCATATAGATAGAAAAAGAGTATTTATTAGTAGAGTTGAGATTAAATTTATTTATTCCTTTATTGAGCACAAATTTTGAGAGCTTTCTAAAATGGGCAAGATAGTGTTCTAGATACTGGGAGTAGAGTAGTGAATAAAATACAATTCATCACTCGTGGGGCTTACATGCTGAAAACGAAAAGATTAATAATAAACAAAAGGGTAATTAATGAAAGAAAAAGATAAATAATGACAGACATTGAAAAATTGCAAGAAGAAAAATTTTAAAAAAGGAAAGGGAGTAGAGATTACAGGGGATGCTCTTTGGGGTAAGATGGTCAAGAAAAGCATCACTGAAGAAACTTTTATAGTAAAAGAGACCTTTGAGTGACATGGAGAGTAAAACTATATAGATATTGTAGGGAAGAATGTGGTTTTTTGAGCTGCTGTAACAAATTACCTCAAACTGAATGACATATAATTACAGACAATTATTGTCTCACAGTTTGGAAAACCGGATACCCGTGAAGAGTATTGGTCATGCTGATTTCTTCTGAGAGCTTTGAGGGAGAAACTGTTCCATCCTTCTCTCCCATTGCCAGATGTGCCTTGGCTTACACTGCACATCCATCCTTGTCTTTGTCTTTGTGTATATCTTTCCATTTTCTATAAGCATAGTAGGAGCTCTGGTGGCTTAATGGTAATGAATTGCACTGCCAACCCAATGGTACGCATTTTGAATCTACAGCTGCCCTATGCGTGTAAGATGGCATTTGCCTCCCTTGTAATTTATTGTCCCTGAAAATACCCTATACCCTGGAGGGCCCACTAGGAATTAATTCTGACTTAATGGTACTCAACAACAACAACAACGAGTCATTAGGGAGCTCTAGTGGCTTTGTTATAAGGAAGTGCTCTGCAAACCCAAAGGTGGTGGTGGTTCCACGTTAAGCGCCATCAAGTTAACTCATAGTGGCCCTTTCAAACAACTAATCCTAACCTTCCTTAATCATCCCCATCATATTTCAAACCATTGCCTCATTAATTCATCTCACTGAGGATCTTCTACTTTGCTGAGCCTCCACCTTTCTAAGCATGATGTCCTCCTCCAAGTATTACCTTATCCTAAAAACATGCCCAGAGGTGTGAGATAAAGCTTCACCATCCTTGCCTCTAAGGAGCATTCTGACTACATTTTCTCGAAGACATAACTGGTTGTTCTTTTGACAGTCCATGAGACACTAAGCACTCTTCTCTAACAACACCAGATCTCAAAGGCATAGATCTTTCTCCTGTCATTCTTATTCATTGTCCAGATTTCAGATGAATAGCAGGTGATTGAAAAGACCATGGCTTGTATCAGGCATACCTTATTCTTAAAATGAACGTACTTGCTCCTCAGGACTTTGGAAAGATCCCTGACAACAGACTTTACAGCGCTGTATGTTGCTTGTTCTCCTAACTACGGGTACCAAGGGTGTTGACCGTAGATCCAAGTAAGATGAAATTATCCACAATTTTTTCTCCATCTATCATGATGATGCCTATTGGCCCAGAAGTGAATATTGTTGTTTTCTTAATGTTGGGATAGAATCCACGTTGAAGGCTGCAGTCCTTGGTATAGGGACTACAGGCACCTCAGATCCTCCTCACTCTCAGCAAGCAAGGTTGTGCCATCTGCATAATTGCAAGTTCTTGGTGAGTCTTCTTCCAATCCTGATGCCGTACTCTTTTTTATAAAGTCCAGCTTCTGTAATGATTAGCCTAAAATAGTTATGGAGAAAGGATACAACCCTGACACATACCCCTTTCTTGATTTTAAACCATGTAGTGTTTCCTTGCTCTGTTTGGACAATAGCTTCTTGTTCTGGGTATAATTTCATATAAACATAATTAAGTGTTCTGGAATTCCCATTCTTCTCAATGTTAGCTGTAGTTTGTTATAATTCACACAATCAAATACTTTTTCCTAACCAGTGAAACACAACTTGACTTTCTTCTGGTCATTCTTAGTATTCTCTGCCTTCATCCAAGACCCATCTGACCCAGAGGTACATGGTTCAACTCCACGAGCTGCTATGTGGGAAAAAATGGATAGTTTCCTTCTTCTGTATGATTTGCTGTCCTTGAAAACGTGCTGGAGTGTCACCTGTGGGTCAGTTCTGACTTGACAGTACAACACAACACAGCAACTCATAAAGGGCCCCTAGGCAGTCCTTACCACTGGGCCAATAGGGTAACCTCATAATAGATGGAGAAAAGACTGAAGTTGTCAATGATTTCACTTTTATTTGGATCCACAATAAAGTATATTGGCAGTCAAGAAATCAGAAGACAGTTCACTGAGTAAATTTGCTATCTAGGACCTCTCTAAGGTGTTAAGGTGTTACTCAAGGATGTCAGTTTAAAAACTAAAGTTCGTCTGCTTCAAGCCATGGTCTTTTCAATTATTTGTTACACATCTGAAGGCTGGAACATGGCTGAGGATCACAGACAAAAATCTATGCCTTGAGTGTTGGAAAAGAGTACTGAATATCCCATGAACTGTCAAAGAACAAATAAGTATGTCTTAGAAAAAGTGCAAGCAGCATGCTCTTTTTGAGGCAAGGCTAATGAAACTTTGTCTCACATATTTGAGAAAATTATTTCATACTTGGTAAGGTGGAGGGTCAGTGGAAGAGATGAAGACCTTCAACAAGATGGACTGACACAGTGACTGCACTAATGGGCTCAAGTATATTGGAGATGATGAAGATGGTATAGGATAGGGCAGGGTAAAAATCCATTGTTCATAAGGTCGCTATGAGTCATAGTCAACTCAGTGACTCCTAACAGAAAGGAGTCATGCAGGATTATTGCTCACACCGTCCCAGAATAGCATCTCTTAAGGCCTTGTTGTTTTGGTTATGTTGGCTTTTTAAAAGTTACAGTCACAGACATTAGGCACTAGAACTTCAGATATATCTTTTTTGAGGACACAATTCAATTCATGACAAGTAGTATGGAGGCCCGTATGGGAAAAGCAAAATGAGCATGGGGAAGAAGCAGGACATGAGGTGGGAGACGAGAGATTACGTACCGGATCACGTAGGCCATGGTGCCATTCTGTGGATCACAGGGTTGCTGTGAGTCACAGTCACCTTGACCGAACCTAAAAACAGGTAAGGACTTTGAAATTTGTCCTAAAGATGATGGGAAGGAAATTCTGGTGGCACAGTCCATAGGTAGTTGCACTCCTAATCCACTAGGCAGAACGTCTCTGGCTTTTTTAATTCACCAGCTACTCAGCTGGAGAAAGATGGACAGTCTCTTCCTGTGATTTAGAGCCCCTGAAAATAGACTGGTGGTTAGACAGAAGTCAGTTCTAGGTTGACAGCACTGTGTTTGAGTTTGAGCTTTATGGTGTGAAACATTGAAGGGTTTTCAGTAGGAAAATAACACAATCTGACATTAGCTTTAAAAGAATGAATCAGACTGCAGTGGAATAGTAAAGAATAGAAACAGTAATATCCTTGAGGAGGCTTGATGCTTTTATCATGAAAGACCACAAAGGCTGAGAATTTGGGGCAGTGACTAACATAGGGATATTGATGGCTTCTTGATGTATTTTAGAAGTAAAGTCAACAAAATTTGCAGGAGAATTTGATATGGGCTCTAAGGGATATTCCACAATCCTAAAAAATCATGCCTTTTCCTTTTTTTAAAAAAAAGTTTTCTCAAAAAAAAAAGTTTTCTCTTTTTATACATATGTTGTTGTTATGTGCCATCGAGTCGCTTGCAACTCATAGCGACCCTATGTACAACAGCCCTAAACTCTGCTCTGTCCTGTGCCAATCGCACTGTCTCTGACACTCCT